>NC_056499.1:20937445-20948488 GCF_014905685.2 Nematolebias whitei | reverse complement strand
GGGCTTTATAAATAAAGTATTATTATTATTATTATTATTATTATGAGTCAAAGTGTTAGAGGTGGTCTGCCCCTGCTGACCTCCAGTCTGTTGATGAGTTTCTTCTTGATGGCGTTCTGGGCAGCGGCATTGGTGGCCACACGCAGACCTTCAGCAGCCTCCCTCAGTCTCTGCTGCTGGTCCTCATTTTCTGGGTATGCTGCTGCACCCTGAGAACACACAATAACACCCACATTGGCTTTATGTGTTACAGATGGGAAACGTAAACTGGCACAAAATTAACAAAAAAATAATAAAATAAACTTAAAAAATATGCAAACCTTGCTGCAATCAAACCGTGCACAGCTTTGTTGGTGCAAAATGTCAAGAGATTCAGCTTCGTATCAACAAGCAGCTCTTTCCTCTCTTCATGTTTATGTATTCAGCAGTGTGAATTTGCTGGGTTTGTGTGTGGGTCGACTCTGAGCACATCCTCTTTTCCTGTTGATAACTTCATTAACTGGGCGTGTCACCCACAGCAACATGGAAAGGAGGGTGTGCATATAACAACCCAAAATTTAACCTGACACATATTTTAAAATCCAGAACAAACAATTAATAAACTGTTAAAATTTAATTTATTAGTTGCCAAGGCAACGGCTGGCTGAGGTCTTGGCTTCCATTACCACAGATAAATACAAAGCTGTGATGGTGAGAAGTCTGGCATCAAACTCCACTAACCAGCTGGAGGGCATCGTTTAATTTTCCTGGTGGAAGAGGAGAGTTATTAATATCAGCACGCACTGCTGTCTGCAGATAATGAAAGTGAAGCAGAGAGACAGCAGATGGAAAGTTTGGATAAAGGAGAGTAAGATAAGTGGTGAAGCTGAGTTTACCCCTCAGCACTCTTGAGGAAAAACACGTGTGATGTTCTTTTTCTGCTGAAATGAAAAGTTGTAAAGTAACAAGAAATGGGATTTAAATTAAATCCTGAACCAGCTGAGCTCAGTGTTGAATGTTTTACCACTTTGAAGTTGAATCTGTACAGAAATGTCATCATAGTGTGAGATTTACTGTTTAGAAGGTAAAGATCTACAACCTCATCGACTGAAGTTAAATCGACAATATAATTACAGAATTAAGTACAAATAAACGAAACACAGCTGTTTCATTTCTATCAAAAAACATCAGTGCAGGCCGAGCAGCATTTATAATAAAAATAATAATTTATTCAATTTGCACTGCACTTTACATTTTACAATCTCAAAGTGCTACAATAGAAAACAGCTAGAGAGAATAAAACACGGACTGAAAAAGACTGAAAAACAGCAGGATTAAAATACATTTAAACACGTTAAATCTTTCAAATAAAAAGATCTTCAGTCCTTTCTTAAAACTTTCAGTAGTCTGGAGTATCCTTAGATGGTTGGGGAGGTTGTTCCACAGACAAGAAGCACAGCAAAAGGTCCTGTCACCCATGGTGTCACCCATTGCGCACACTTTTGTCCGAGGAGGGAGGAGCTGGTAGGAATTTGTGGAGTGGAGGGCTCATGTTGATGTCTGAGCAGTGAGCAGTTCTTTAAGATGGTAGGGAGCATTGCCGTTAATGCATTGATGGGTGAGTAAGGAAACCTTGTATTCAATGCAGAGTGAAATGGGAAGCCAGTGCAGGGATTTAAGGATTGGGGTGATGTGATCATGTTTCCTTTGCTACATCTGAATCCTGGCTGCACTGTTCTGTACATACTGAAGGTTTTGAATGTGCTTGGATGGAATTCCATAAAAACGTTCATTGCAGTAGTCCAGTCTTGAGGAGATGAAAGCCTGGACAAGTTTTTCAGCATCGGAAAAGGAGAGCAATGGACAGAGTTTGGAGATGTTTGTGGGATGAAAGAACAAAGTCTTGCAAAGGTGTTTAATATGAGATTCAAATGTAAGATGAGAATCAAATCTCACACCAAGATTAATCACTGTATCAGAAAAAGGAATGTTTTGGCCAGAGAAGATTATGGTAGAGATAGATGTTGAGTGAGTCTGATGCGGGGTACCAACCAAAATAACTTCTGTTTTTGATGTGTTTATTGGAGAAAGTTGGCATTCATCCAGGCTTTTACCTCACGACAGGTGGTGAAAGGAGAGTGATGAACCTGCAGAACCTGTTTTGATATAGAGCTGCAAGTCATCTGCATAACAATAAACGGAGAACATGAGGTGAGTGATAATGTGACCAAGGGGAGGATGTAGAGGGTAAATAACGTGGGCCTAAGGACTGACCCCTGAGGGACACCACAGGTGACTAAATATATGCGAGTCTGGGATCTTGCTTCCCCGATGTATACATATTCAGATCTGTCAGAGGTATTTTCTGAGATTACTTTTAGTTATTTTGCAAAAGGCTTTTTCAGATTGTAACTAAAAGTAGTGCACGTCGCTGTCAGAATGACCCCAGTGGCCGCTCGTAACCCAACACTGCCACAGCTGCATTTAACCAGGGCCTTTATTCCCTTCTCTGACCCAGTCACATAAAAACACAGCTCTGTTTAACTCAGGTCTGTGGTTTTACCTAAACTCATGGTTTTACCTGTGAAAACTTTTTCATTGTAGCTTTTAAAATGAATCTGAATGAATCTGTTGGAGTCAGTCTCTCCACCATCACAGACATTTACACCTCTGGACGCAAGAAGAGAGCCACCTGCATCATGAAGGACCCCACTCATCCAGCACACACACTTTTTGCCCCGTTCCCCTCAGGAAGGAGGTTAAGGAGCATTAAGTGCAGAACCACTAGACTGAGGAACAGCTTCTACCCCGAGACTGTTAGACTCATGAATCTCTAACCAGGATAATCTCTGTGAAAAATCACATCATGTGTTGTGTTCATGCGTGCTCATCTGCTCACACAGGCTCATGTTTGTGCTACTGTTCGACGTAATGTTTTTATGCTATTAGTGCTTAGTGTATATTTAGTTGATGTTTTTTAGTTCATATCTTAGCTCTTACTACTGTTTTTCTTTTAAATTTTATTGTTGGATGCAACTGGGACCCTGTGTACATAATTTTGTTCCATCACATGTACCACGTGAGATGCAAATGACAAATCTCTCTGACTCTGACTTAAACCAGGTTCTGATTCACATCATCTGTCTTGAAAGGGAGAAAAATCAAATGCACACTCTTTTTAGTTATTACTTAGTCTACAAAGTTTTATCAGGAATTATTTCAGTTTCAGAAACATGTCCTGGATCAATATGTTTTACAGTGAAGATCTCTGCATTTTTTATTTTACTAGGAGACGTTTTAAGGAACGTTTGATTCCAAAATGCCTGCTTTACTAACAGGACCAAACCTAATCCAGAATCCCTCAAACCACACATTACTGCTGTGGTTCTCAGCTCTGTATCTTTTCCTGTGCTGCCATTTAAAAAAAGTCACTCTACAGAAACCAGAGAAGCAAAGCTCAGTCGGTAAAATAATCCTCTGGATGGAAAAATGCCACTTTTGTAATTAACCTCCTAGAAGCTCTGATATCCCTTTTTAAAGACATTAAGAGAACCTGAGAACCTCATACATTGTGGTCATAAAAGTAATGATAAAGCAAAACTTTTCAAAGAGTTTGGAAATATGAGCAAAAGTTGCATTTTGTTTTATTTAAGCAAATCAAAACCTTTCTCTTATTGAAAACAACTTTGAGAAATGAAAGTAAAATTTCTGCAGCAAGACCAGAGTGAACATGACGCGCCGAGTGTTGCTCACCTTTGCTGCCTCCACCATCCTGGCAGTGGCGTCTGCCAGCAGCTTGGCGGCTGCCAGCAGCTTCTTGGAGTTGTCTACATCTATCTCCACTTCAGCGTCCGACCTCATGGCGTTCACCAGGTCCGACGTGGCCTGAGCCAAGACCCGAGCCTGACGGACCATCTCTCCTGGATGAGTGAGACGAGGAGGGGAAAGTAACGAAAACAAAACATGAGAAGGAAACAAAGAGGAGGAATGATGGTTAAGTACTATTCAAAAGAGTGTGGTCTGAAAGGAGATTTTATGTGAACAGGGCTAACATAATCCTCAGTCCTGCAGATAATACCGCCTCACTGTAAAGTAAAGTATGATCAATCCTGTCTTGTGTGAAAACCAAACATATTGATTAAAGTGAGGAAAAAAATATTTAATTAAACAAATATACATTCTGGCTTCATAATGTGTATAAAAAGTAAATGCGGCCACAATTGCTACATTTCTTCCAGAATTATGACCCCCCCCCCCCCCAAAAAAAAAAAAAAAAACCTAAACAAAACAAAAAAACAATTAGAGCTATGACTGCTGTGTTCGGTCTGTGGTAAAAAGCATTTTAGTCCTAGAAAATGTTTGTTGGATCACTGAAATAATAATAATAATATTAATAATCATATTAATACTAATAATAGGATCCAAAATGTCAATATCTACTTGTTCATTTAGTCTAATGTCAGTAACCTCCCGTGGTATAGTGGAAGCTCATTTCTTCAAATAGTTATCTTTATATATTTTTAATAAGCCTGGACCCAAAAAAAGGTTCATGCAAAATCTTTCTGCCAGATGAGTGATGCTTCATAGTTTAATTTTATCAAATAATCTGCAGTTTTTGGGGTTTAGGTGGTGAACATGTTTGGATTTTTTTTTTCTTCCCCTTATTTATGTGGTTTCTTTTACAAAATGAAACAGCTGAATAAGCATCTAAGACAGTAATTCTGTGTTTTTTCATGTTTTACTCAGCAACTCATCCCTGATCAGAAGTGGATTTCCATTATTGGAGGAACAAAACACTCAAGCAATGCTGGTCATTTTTCTTTTACACTTCCTCTGATGTTTTCTCTTTTTCCAACGAGACTAATGAGCGAGAAAAGAGATAAATGTTTCTTCAGCCCAGCCTGGAACATAATAAATCTACTTAGGAATGAACTACTATAATTTATGCAACTCTCTGACAGAGCTGCTGGGACTATACTACAGAAGGAGTCACTCTTTTATTTTCTTCATGTTGTTTTTTTTACTATATTTTGTGTGATTGTATATATATATATATATATATATATATATATGTATTTGCATATGTATTTGCATATATGATGTGCCTTAACCTGCCTCTGACACCAGTTTAAAGACAGTGCACTATAAATAACTGCAGTTATTGAAGCTTGAGCAGAGCAAACAGCTTTTCTACTGTTCTAACAGGCCAATCAATTCTCCTGAGCTGACCTTCAGGACCTGACATGCTTGGTGCATCTCTTTCTGTCTGCTGGTCTTTCTACTTCTGTCAGAGCTGTTAAAATGACTGACAGCTTTACTCTGTGCTTATCCCGGCAGCTGACAGCAGTCCGTTTAAACTCCCCCAATCCTGTCTGAGGAGGACAAGACAGGATGAGTTGCACTCAGAAACTTAACAACTGTGAGCTGCCGTGCGCCAAAGGTGACTGAAAGAACATCATTCACAAAAATCTACATAAAAAAGTGAAAAAATATGTTTTTTTTTTATCATCGAAAATTATCAAAATGAAGCCTTGGTCCAAGGGGAATGTCAAATTTTACATGGATACACAAAAGATAAAAACCTCATTATAAAAAGCAGCTGGGAGGTTTTTGTTAAATTTTAACCCATCAAACAAATGTACCTGTAAATAAAATTACCGTAATACCTCTTTAAGTATGGTTTTCGAGGGAGATTTCTGTTTGTGACGTTTGTGGAAAGTTATTGAAATATTTCAGTGTGAACCAAAGTACCGGTAGTACAGCGACTAAAACTGCTTCTGACATCACGACTACGAAGCAACCAAAGTGAAAGCAGCTAACTTTGGGTTACAGTCCACATCAACACCAGATATAACTGTATTTGTTCACTGCTTAAATATATCGTAAATCTGTAGATGAACTAAATGTAATTATTTTTGTGGTGAGTTTAGTTTATTTACAACTTTTATTTTATGCATAATAGCCTTTAATATACAAAAAAAAAAAGCTTTGAGCTCACCTGCATCTCCCATCGAGCTAAAGATGCTGTCAGTGACGGTCATGATGGTGTCCGTTGCCTGGTCGTAGCGTCCGATCGGCTCTCCCCTGGAGGTGTACTGACGGACGTGCTGCAGTAGATCTGCCAGAGCCTGACTCACCACACTGGCTGCAGCGCTTACCTTTAGCAAAATGAGACACACTTTATCAGTGCACATGTTATCCTAAATGATCACTTCTTTAAATCATTCATCATTCTTTGTTGAAATCAGGTCTCCCTTGTAAATGAGTCCTCGAGGCTCAATGGGATTTACCTGTCTAAATAAAGGTTGAATGAAATTCAATCAGGCTGTGAATAATCTGTTGGAGCTCAAAGAAAATTTGCAATAATCCACAATAATGTTGCTCTGTTGTATCTTTCAGTGAATATTTTGTATTTCATTTGTTGGTAACTTGAATTTTCTGCATGATGTTATTTATTATCAGACAAAGTCAAAACTTTGAGGTGAGAGACTAATGTTTCGTGCAGCAAAGCTAAGTAGTTGAGTTAAGCTGACCTGCTTGAGGAGCTCTCCATCTTCTGTGGCTGAGAGGCAGGCCTGCACGCAGCTCTCCACCGAACGGTCCACTAACTTCCCAGCTTCAATTAACTGCTCCTGGCAAACTGGGGAACTGATGGTCGGACTCACCACCTGCAACAACCACAAAATCAAACATGGCAAACACAGTCAATCAGAAAAAAATGAGTATACAATAGGAAAAGAGAAAATGTAGTACTGTGTTAAAGCTACATAATTATATTGTCATACATTTTTTAATTAGTTGGACAAAAAAACAAACAAGAAACTTTGTCTAAGTCATGTGACTCAAACGTTTGGGTCACTGGAAAAAACACGAGAGAAGAGCTTTAAAAACAGGAACACAAATTCAGAGAGACTCCAGATCATCTCATCTCACAGCCATGTGGAGTTGGGGATTCAGTTAGTAGATGAAACAATTAGGAATACGAGCCAAGAGGCCATTTAGACTAAATAAACACATGCGGTTTATACAATTAGATGTGCAAAATGATTGAGAGGACATTTAAACGGATTTTTGTGCATCATCATGCAGTTTTTGGCTGCAAATACCTTGTAGGATTCTCTTAAACTCATAGAGCTCAAAAAATATTTTGTCTATTTACATTTTTACATAAAATTATTGCACAGCAAAAATAAAAATCATCAACGTCTGGTTTTGTTTTTAAAAATTATGTACAAAGCACACTCTTGCACCTTTGCGCATGCCACCAGCTGCGAGGTGGACAGGGCGCACTGTGTGGCGGCCGCAATGACCCGGTTCTGCAGGACGGTGTCCTCAGCAACCTGAGCTACGTTCTTGGCCTTCAGCACCAACATGGCTGCTGCGTTGGCCACTGCTTTGGCCAAATTCATCAGGACGTCCTGCAACAACAGCAACAAAGTCTGGGGTGACATCTGATTCCTGCACAGGATATTTCTTCTCAAATAAACAAGAATTTAATGACAGCATAAACATTTATGACTACTGCTTTTTTCATGTTTCGACAATTACCACTAAAATATGATATTATAAACCTTTTTAATTTATTTATTTAAGGAAATCCTTTGAGGATCTCTCACTTGGTGTTTCATGACCCACAGTGGGTCTTCCATTTATTTATTTATCGTGTGTTTAAAATATAACAAATTAAGCACCTCATATTGACAGAAAAGTCATTATGAAGACGTGAGTGGCAGTTCCAACACATGACTGCCTTTAAATAAATCAAGAGTGCTAAATGTAAACACTGAAATGTCACCTGGAAGCGCTCGTCTGTCTCGTTTTCTCCGATCTGTCGCAGCAGATCTCCGCTGGCCTGGCCGATGCTGCCGGCTGCTGTCAGCACCGTCTGCCTGGGCTGGAGACACACAAACAGAGAAAATCAACCTAAAGCTGCATTTAAACCTCTTCTATTATTTTGTGCTGGTACAATACCAATGCTGTATATTCAGCTTTTGATGCAGCTTGGTTGATATTTTGTTTTGTGAACGACAAAGAATGTCTTAAAGTATAAATTTGATACAAACTTGCCAACAACCTGCAGGAATCCTAACAAATAAAAATAAGGGCAACTGGATTTCTACGACGAGAAGCCAAATACCTTTAAGATTTTAAAAATGTCCAGTCGTTGGTTTCATTTGTTGCAATTACCATGTGCTAGGTGACAACCAGAGACCTACAGTGCATTAACATGTTAATTGATCTGTCACAGGAAAACACCCACCCACTATTTAAAGCGTTGATAAAAACATTAAAGCTGGTCACACAGGATGTTCTGCCAGTGAATTTAAATGTAGACCCTTTGGTTTAACTCGGATCACCCAGGGCAATTCAGTTAGCTGGAGTCAAGCAGCGGAGGATGCTCACGTAATTAGGTTGAGTTTAGGAGCAGGACAGAATTTCTAATAAAAGACGAGATGGCTCAGGATGCAGCTGCTCTGTGATAAATTTAATTAGCCGTTTGCGTTGGCAGTTTGACATCAAATCAGAAGCACAAAAGCTGAAGAGCCTGCTTGCTGATTGCATTTAAATCAGTAGTTGTTCCTCTCTCTCTCTTCTTTTTACACATTTGGTTTCTTTCAGCAGTTTTCCTCCTTTTCTCTGGTCACTCCCATCCACGGTTTGGTTTGGGCTCACTATTGTGCACAAATCTAGTCCTCCATTTTGCTAAATATATTTGTAGCTTTTATCTACAATGTATTTCCCCACTCATCACATCTGTGGACGGGTGGTGATTAAACGCTCACCTCCCCAGAGGTTGGCTCCACGGCCTTCAGGAGGTCAGACACGGCACCTGCGAGCGTCCTGGCAGCCTTCATCAGGTCGTTGCCTCCTCCCACATCATCCTCCATCAGTGCAGCCAGCAGCTTAACACCCTTCGACATCTCCGTCAGGTTGGAGGAAATGGTGGTGATGGCGCAGCCCACCGCTGTGTAGTCTGTGTCAGTGGGGTCACCTGAGAGGAAAGTAAAGGGGAGGAGGGATAGAAAACTTAAAGTAAAAAATGTGAATAAACCAAAGCCACTCCCAACTCAAACAGGAAGACGTTTTGACCAAGAGTCCGAAATATCTGCCTTAGGGGCTTCGCACATGAAACAATTTAAGAACACAGAAACAAGAAGGAAAAAGTCAAGAAATTTGATACACAGACTAGAATAAGTGGACACCTTTGTCAAACCACGTTCTCCAAACCATAGCAATATGAGGACACTGTTAGATTTTACAAGAGTTAAACAAGAACAATAGCAAACACCATGCAGATAGAAAGATCCTACATCTAAATAAATAAAAATATGGTCCAATAATTTTAACAGCAGACCAGAGTGCTCTTAAATGATACTTCTAAAATGGGTGTACACTTTCACTGCCTTCAGAATTGGTGCATAGCAAATTAAAGTAACCTATAATTTTTTTGCATAAATGCAAACATTAACATGTTCATACTTTAAAATGTATGATTTTATTTTAGACCATAAATCTTTTGTTGATCTATGATCAACAAATAAACAAACTGTAAATTGTTTTCTTCCTACTGTTAGATACTTATTCAAGTCTACAGAAGAGTCAAAAATCAAAATGACATTCTGCTGAGTCATGCAAGAGCCACTGACCGGCTGTGAGATTCACAACAGATGCTGTCCCCGCAGTGATGGCGTCTACCTGGGAGTGGATCTCATGTTTGGATTCATCCATCTTGTTCTGGATCCACACCTTGGAAGCCTAAATAAGGACCACAAGCAGAAATGACTGTATTCAGCCAACCGGCCTCCACCCAGTTAAACATACTGTGGAGCTACTTTCACTGCTGGAAGTGAACATTTATGGCTACATTTTGTGCAGCAGAATGAGTATGTAAGTATAGTACCATGTCCTGTCCCAGTGGTGGGAGGTTGTCCACTTCTCCCAGGTCTATCTGGGCCTTTTGTACAGCTTGCATACTGGTGTTGATGGTTCCCACCAGAGCCTGCTGTGCTGAACTCTGCACAAAATAAAACGTGAAAAATGAAGAATAGGGTGACATTTTAAATTAACTTACAGCCAGCTGGGAAAATATAATAATAATAAGTATTAAGCATTAAGTATGCCCAGAAATATGCTTTTAACAAATCATCTAAGTGGCTTTTGCACAATTTATCAAAAGTCATATCATCTCCACTCCCACAGTTCTCACCAGTGGAGGCATGTGTCCACGGTGCATCGTGGACATTGTGATCTGCTGCTGAGGAGAAGGCATGGTACCCATGCTTAGCGGCTCATTGCTGATTGAGCCAGAGCGGATCACCCCCTTCAGAGCCACAGACTCGGGCTCAACCCGACCCACTGGGTTAAACTGCTGCTGAAGGATGGTGGACCTGTAAGTAAGCAACAAAGAGACAATAAATACTGAAAATCAAAGCAGCTACTCAGTACCTATAGATATAGTTTGTTGTGTAACCAGTAAAAAATACATTTGATTATTAATAAAAAATAGAGGCTAATTGAAAGGATGATCCTTGTTCTTGTAAGATTAATTTGGCACGTCCTATAAAGAATTATTGCACATTTATGACAGTAGACCACAAATGAACTCAAAGATTATATAGATTTATTACACATATAATTAAATATTTCAAGCCATTATTTATTGTAATTTTGATTATTATGACTTACAAATAATGAACAACCAAAATTCAGTGTCTCACAACAATAGAATATTGTGAAACATTCAATACTGGAAACTCATGGTGTGACACCCTAATCAGCTATATGTGAGTTTCACTTTCTGAAAGGACTGACTAAAAGAATTTAACTTTTTCACAATATTCTAATGTCTTTTAGATGCACCTGCACAAAGCCGACTAGCAAGTTTTTCCACTTTGGGAGACACATATTTGTTTTGTTTTGCTGCATAAAAAAAGACCTTGCAGAGTTTGGCAAGTCTTTGCAGTACAGCAGTCCCTCGTTTATCACGGGGGATCTGTACCCTGAAGCCCCGCAATAAATGAAAAACTACGAAGTAGGAAAACAAGTAGTAAGTAGTAGTTTATT
>NC_056499.1:20874454-20937045 GCF_014905685.2 Nematolebias whitei | reverse complement strand
TATAAAGGCATTTTAAACCCTTCTCACACTCTTGCAATATTCTAAACAATGTTTCTAAACTCTAAACGCTCTAAAAGAGCACAGAATGTAATGATTTCAGCTCCCTGCCTCGTCTGCTCTCAGCCATCTGCAAGTGCTCTTGGCCACGCCCACTTCTCTGCTCTGCACGGAGAACAGCTAATCAGCTGTTCAGCTGCAGCAAGAAGTTTATCCTGAAGTGGGCTGCACAAAGGTGCAGCAAGTGCTAAATATTTTTTAACAATTAATTTTAAATAAAAATTCCATGTTGATCGTGCGGCTCATCCATCAATCTGCCAATTGTGTGTCATGTCCAATCTTATTTTTAAAAACCGCAATAAACGAACCGCGAAGTAGCGAGGGACTATTGTATTTAGGAGTTTTGCCTTTGGCATGTGCACAGATAACAAAACTAAATCAATAGCAAATGCAGCAAGGCGCTGAAAGCAGAAAAGCAATTTTAACTGAAGCTCTGCAGGAAACGGGCTTCAGACGTGCTCTCAGATCTACAGTGGCTAAATGAGGTAAAGCACATCTAATCAGGAAATGTTCAGATGGAATCTTTGCCTGTCCAGTAAAGGAAAGTTTCCTCGTATAATTTTTATCTTTCAGGATAAAGTCCAGCTAAGGAAGTCATCCTCTGGCAAACTCAGATCCTGAAAGATGGAAGTGTGAGCTGAGGCAGCAGGAAGTGAAAAGAAAGAAAATGAGAACTAATCTACTGGTTTGTAGGGCTATTATGTGAAAAACTCGTACACTGCTTCTGTGCTCATCTGCATCTATAAAACTGGGATTTAATAGGAGTCGTCAATAACTGATAACAAAATACATTCCAAAAATTACCACCAGGTTTAGTTTGCTTTGCCTGTTTTACACACTTTTTCGGAGATACAGATTCCTCGAGCATGGTCGACTCCTCGTCGCCTTCTAATCCAAAGCGGTCCTTGCTTTGCTTCTGCAGGAGAGAAAACAAACGGTGGGAAAATAATTTATTAATAGTAAAAGAAAACAGAAAGCCATCTATTTTCTCTGATGTGAATGACGAGCAGAAACATGACACAGCAGGCTGGGATCAACAAATCTGAGAATGCATCAACCACAAGAGGATAATGAATCAAAGATAAAAGTCTCACCTTTTTGAGGATGATGTCGATGTACCCAGCAATGAGCTGAGAGATCTGTTCACCCTCAGTGGTCTGCACTGAGTAGTAGCTCTCCTGATACTCCCCGAAATCCTGCATAAACATCCCATTTCATCATAAATGTGTGATGTGTGCACAGCTGTAACATAAGTAACCAGCACAGTGTATAAGCTGAGGATTTACTGTAAGGATTAATGTGAAATCCATGAAGACTGCTAGCCTCAGAAGTGCACCACACATTGTGTTGGAATGAAGCTGCAGCATGCACAGACAGATCAACCCAGGAACCATCTCAAAGTTGATTTAAATACAAGAAATTTAAGTAATTTTAAGCTATCGACCAGATTTACAGAGTATACTCTAAATAAAATAGAAAAAGGTGAGGTCAGGGATGTACTTTCGTCACAATCTGAAATAAAAAAAATAATAGTCTGCAGTGTGCTTTTATAACTATTAGCTTTTGCTCTACAGCTAAACAGCAAATCAGCCTTCAAATCAGAGTCACAAAAAATGCAAAGCCTAAACAGTTAGGCACTTCAACAAATTAGGAAACAGGTTTCATCAATTTACTAGTGACAGAGCTCTTTCAGATACACGAGATTAAACCCATGTTGGTGCCTGACTGAGGGTCGACACAAAGGAGCTGTAGTGACAGGGAAGACAAAAGAGACTGTTCAGTCACTGAACGAAAGGCAAGCTGCGGTCGGCTGAGTCTGTTTATTAGATTTTTTTATTTTGTGGCTTAGAATAGGATGAAATAAAAAAAAACAGTAGAACATATAAAAATATAAAAAGAATAAAAAGCAACAGCGGCATAATGAAGCTAAAGAAACTTTTAAACAGTTTGATGTGGCTGCACTGGTGTGCGAATGAGCAGGCATTAAATGTACGGTTTGTGCTTCTTACCAGCGTGAAGCTCTTGGGGGACGCGGCCCACCTCTTCACGGTGGTGAGGGGCCACTCCTGAACCACATCTTTGGTCTTTTCATCCACTCGCATCACAGACTCTTTGGTGATGCCCAGGAGTCGAGGCACCAGTTTGTTTTTACTCTTCATCTTCTCCTGCAGGACAAAAAGTTACGCTTTAGCATCTTCTTAGGAGAAAATCCAACAATAAAAAGACACGATGGAATTAGAATGTAGACAATCGAAAAATGAAGTAAAGTTCGACAGACGCATTATATCAGTGACCTGTGGGTCTAAACCCATAAGAATTACTGTAAGTCATGTGATCTTGTAAACCCAAAATATGCACCAGTAGTTAAAATTTTCTAAGACTTTCAAAGCTTTACTTCAGGACTTTAAATGTTTAAATATTTCTTCTAATCTTTGTTTCTATACTCAATAATTATTATTTTCATTGTTTTTTTTCTTTGTGCAAACTGAACATCTATGGCACACACAAAGGATGCTCATACGGTGGTAAATACCAGGGCACTCGTGTACAAAGTGATGAATTTTTGTACACACAAAAACATGGCTTACGCCCTTTTTCACGCAAAACTTCAGATGTATCAAGAATGAAATGACCATGGACATGTGTGCAACTCCACGCTAACTTTATGGATGGCGTACGCACATTTCTATGGTTATTGATCCATTGGCGACGCTTAGAGGTGATGCTGGGAAACTGTTAATGATGTGAAAGGGTTGCAAGCTCAATCATCCAGGTAGATAACAACAAAAAAGATTAAATCACGTCATCTGGACCAGTTTCTTTAAGTGAGAAATGTTTGCTTCCCCATCAAGAAGACTTCCTCAGTCTACAGCCTGCCAGCCAGATCTGTCCCATAGGTGGCCTTCACTGCTGTGTTTCAAGCCAACCTCCTGTTGGAATCTCAGAAACAGGCTTTTAACATGTGCAAACAGAGCACACCCATCCAAAACAATCCATCATCATGTACAACAATCAAATGTTTTAGGTCAGATGGTCAACTTAGACTTAGACAACTTAGACTGATGAAATCCTCTGGATGAGGAACAAGACGTTTTTCCACTGAAACTGGTCCAGATGACACAATTTAACCTTCTTGATTGTTATCTACCTGGATGATTGAGCTTACACAACTTTTTCTAAACCACTTTGGCCTTGGCTTCCTCAGGCTGTTTCTGTGAGTAGCAATTCGGCCATCTGGTCTAAAACATGTAATTGTTGTACATGATGATTGATCGTTTTGGATGGGTGCGTTTTGCACGCGTTAAAAGCCTGATTCCAACAGGAGGCTGGCTTGAAACACATCACTGAAGGTGGGACAGATCTGGTTGGCAAGCCGCAGACTGACAAAGTTCTCTAGATTGGGGACGAAACATTTCTCACTTAAAGAAACTGATCCAGATGACACAATTTAACCCTTTTTATTGTTAATAATGTGAAAACTATTAGTGTACACACAAGGACACACATGATGAACAATTAATGCATCCACATGTATACAGTAAAATGATTTGATATAAAAGCAAAGAAAACAACAATGGCTTTAGCCTTAAATTTAACAAATACACAGAGTGCAAATATTTAGAGACAGAGGATTTTCTGGCTCATAATGACGACTGGATCAACAGACATTTTAGGATTTCAAGGGCAATCCTTTTGGAACTGTGCTTAGAGTTGCGGCCGGTCTTGGAGCACGACACAGCAAGGAGCCGAGTGCTGCTAGTACACATACAACTGCTGACCACACTGGGGTTCTTAGCAACAGGGACATTCCAGAGGGAGCTGGCAGACCAATCAGGATTTTGTCAGTCGACCCTGAGCCAAGCCATGCCAGCTGTGTGGTATAGAACTGTCCGTACGTCAACCAGGTACATCAAATTCCCAACGATGCAGTTGAACAGGCCAACATTAAAGCACAATTTGCAGCAATAGCTGGTATTTCTAATCCAATCCGAGCTATCGACTGCACACACATTGCTATAAAAGCACCACCACAGGATGAATATGTTTGTTAACAGAAAGAATTTTCATCCAATGTACAAATTATATGCACAAAAGCAACTAACCTACATTGTGGTGAGGTGTCCTGGTTCAACGCACGACTCATTCACTCTAATGAACAGCATGGTTGGGAACAGACTACAAGCTGGCACTTGTACACTTTGTACACGAGTGCCCAAGATCTTTACTGTAGACTGTTAGGGTCGTGCAGGTTGCATAGTGGGAGACAATTTGCACATATGAGGAGTTTGGAAGCTGGACTGTGGACTGCACTGTGAGATCTTTTTGTGTTGCTGTATGATGTACTATCCTGATTGTCATGGACTTCTACAGGGGTTTTAATTTTGTGACTAGTCATTGTAATCTACACCTGTAAAAATGATAAATATCCATCCATCCATCCATCCATTATCTTTACCCGTTTATTCCATTTTGAGTCACGGGGGTCGCTGGTGCCCATGTCCAGCAATCACTGTGCGAGGGGCGGGGTACACCCTGGACGGGTCGCAAGTCCATCACAGGGCCACATAGAGACAAACAAACATTCGCTCTCTCATTCACACCTAGGGACAATTTAGAGTTACCAATCAGTCTAACATGCATGTTTTTGGACTGTGGGAGGAAACCGGAGTACCCGGAGAAAACCCACACATGCACGGAGAGAACATGCAAACTCCACCCAGAAAGGCCCCTGGACCGGGGTTTGAACCAGGGACCTGTTCGCTGAGAGGCAGCATCTCTACCAGTTGCGCCACCGTGCTGCCATGATAAATATCATAGATTACAAACTGTATAAATAAATAGAAGATTTAATAACTGCGATAAACATTGTAACTTCACGATGCATTAGAAATGTCAGTTTTACTCACGGCAGTGAGCAACACAGGCAACATTCACTTTCTTTCATTTTCATGTCCCTCTGTCTACTGAGGCATTAAAGAAATCAAAGGACAGATTAACAATTCAAGCAAAAAAAAAAAAAAATTAAAAATTAATTAAAAATCCTCAGCATGAAAGCTTAATTTTTTTTCTCTCCCACTGATTTGCCAGCATGAGTTTTCAGTTGTCTCCCCAGCAGGGAAAAAAGAGAAATTTCCCAGTTAATAATTAAAATGTGATGTTTAAATAATGCCTTTATCTGCTTGTCAGCTACTTTTAAACTCCTCTTGCATTCACTAAGCATATAATGTCACATTTCAGACACTATCTAAATGACAAGCCTTCTTTTTCTGTCCCTGTTTGTGGAAAAGAGCTAACGTTTCTGTGGGAACTGGAGTTAAGGGGAAGCAGATGGACAGAACGTGATGGGTTCTGACGCAAGGGCAAAGAGGTGAGGTTTGTAGACGTCCTGCAGGGCTTGTAAACTCTCTGGAGACTATACACGTTAAAGGTTAGATGCTACAGGCTGAATTTACCACACAGATCACACGCACACAACAAAAATGAGCAGATACAAAGCAAACCTGTTCCAAGCAAAGAAGAGTTCAATATTACTTCACGGTCAATATGAATGGAAATCAGCAAATGTCTGATCAGCTGGAATCTGCCAACAGGGCTTGAAATTAGTTTACAGTAGTCCCTTGCTACTTTGTGGTTCGATTTTCCAAGAACTTGCTCAATCTCGGTTTTTCAAAGTAGGATTGAACACGAGAAAAAAATAATGTACAAGACACATGATTCAACTTTAATATTACTCACGTGATTGGGACAGTACTGAATACAG
This sequence comes from Nematolebias whitei, assembly GCF_014905685.2. NCBI lineage: Eukaryota > Metazoa > Chordata > Actinopteri > Cyprinodontiformes > Rivulidae > Nematolebias > Nematolebias whitei. The sequence continues at coordinate 20,931,227 of NC_056499.1, read as the reverse complement.
TACTGTAGTAAAAAGTTAATGAAAAATGAAATAATTCAGGCAGGCGCAGCCATTTTTGTAGTTTTCTTTCAATATGCCTTTAATGTATTGCCACTCATAAGCACTACATTTCCCAGAAGCCAACAGATGTCCTGTTGCCTTCTGTTGAAATTTGTACGTAGAAGGAAAGTTTTGATCTGATCGGAAAAAGTTTGGGTAATATTTTTTTATGAGCTTTATACATGACTTGGAAAATACTATATTTAACCAAATTATACAATTTTAATAATTTCAACTGATGAAAATACAGTATTTGTTGGATGACCAAAGCACTTCCTACTAATAATTCGTATAGCTCTTTGTTAAAAATAAAATAAATAAAAAAAAGGTTTGTAATTGGTTTGCATGTTTTTCCCAAACTTCATTACAATACATTAAATATGGAACAATCATTATATTATACAATATATACAAAGCTTTGTCATTAAAAAACTCTTTTACTTTATACAGTGATGCAATTGATTTTGCTATTTTTATTATTAATTAATTTACATGAGATTTCCATGTCAGCTTCTCATCAATAATGACAACCAAAAATTTTATTTCATTAACTCTTTGAATTTCAACACAGTCAATTTTAAATGGGACTTCAATAATTTTATTTCTACTACTAAATTATTTTTTTATTTTTTTCTTCTTCTTTCGGCTGCTCCCTGCTTTAGGGGTCGCCACAGCGAACTAAGTTTCTACTACTAAATATCATGTAGTTTTTTTTTTCTTTTCCCAAATTTAATGATAACTTATTAAGTTGGAACCAAGTATGTACTTTTATGAATTCTGCCTGTATCATCTCTAACATCTGTTCAATATCTTCACCTAAACAAAAAAATGTGGTATGATCTGCAAATAAAACACACTACAAAAGCCCTGACACATCAACCAGATCATTCACATACAAATTAAACAACTTTTGGTCCCAACACAGAGCCCTGAGGAACTCCACATCCATTAACACAAAATTCAGATTTGACATCGTTTACCTGTACAAACTATCTCCTATTATTCAAATAACTAGATACCCACTGTAGTGCACACATTGTCGGGGGTCTGGAATGTAACCCCAGTGATAAATGAGGGACTACTGTACTATGGTAACGTAAAAACTCTGCTTCAGTACTTATTATTACTTTAAATCTTCACCTGTTACCTTTAAAACAATTTCATCAGCACAGACATTTAGTTTCCTTCCAGCCTGACTCCCATCTACCTGCAGATGACATGCAGCTTCTGTTTGCACGTGTGCATTTACTGATGTGAGAAACAAGGTCATTATGTGTTCGGTAAGTTTTATTATTTTTCATCACTTTAGAAAAGCCCAACAGTTTGATCCAAATTAGATACATTTTGTTGGAGTGACATAAGAAGCATGCATTTATTACCAAGTGCAAATGATGCTCCGGCACCGTGGAGAGGAAACGTTCTGACTAAAGTTTAGCTGATTTAGAAATCTGTTGGCTCCGCAGGAGAAAAGTTCTAAAAGCTACTTTTTTGACTTGTTAGATTTTAAAACGTTCCCTTTAAATTAAGTGGTGCCTTGATAAACTAGATCTAATTATTTCAAAAACCAAAATAAATGTGTGACATCCAACCTACTTTGACCAGGAAGAAGGAGACTCCGTACGTCCTCAAGGACCGTGCCAGTTTGACATATTTCACTTTTGCTTCAATCTCAGTCATTTCTCCACAGTTTTTGTGTTCCTGTAGGTGAGAGGTTTTTATTTTATCATATAGTGAAAGTCTGAACACACAGTGCAGCATGGTCTAAAATAAACATTTTTGAGGAGGAGAACATAAACAAACCTGGAATATTTTTTTCTCGGCTCCTCTCTGCTTAATGTACTCTTTGGGCAGAAACTCCTTCAGACTTGAAAAGAAAAGAAACTCATGAGAGGCTGAACTTCATACAACCTTACTGTTTTTCATGTATTAGTCTTCTAGTTCTTTTTAAAAGTTTTTGTGCTTTCTACTTTACTTCTAAGACACTTTAAAGTCTGATATGTCCCAAAGCTATTCTTGACAACAACAAAAAAACATGACTACAAAAATATGTTGTTGTTTTTTTCCCCCCCCCAAATGGTTTTATTTAAATTGGATCATCAAGGTTCAGATTTTAAGAGATTTCCCCATGACAGACACTTACTCCAAGAATCCAGGTTTGTGTTTATGTTCTACGTGAGGTCCAAACTGGATCTGGGCCTGAATGCCTCCAAACTCACCAGCCTTGTCAAACGATACTGGATGGGAACCATTTAGGATATCATCACGAGCCTGGAAGAACAAGGAGAAGGGTTTAATCAACTAGAAAAGCTTTATATCCCACCTTAAAATATCACAACATGCCCTAAAACAATTTTCTCTACATTTGACACATTTTACATTTTATAACTTAACAGAATTTTTACTTTGTAGATTGGGTCTGCTGTGTTAGGTGGTAAATGCAAAGAGGGATACTTATTTTGTTGCCACAAGAAAACAATCACTCATGAAGAGTTTAGGGATGCACCGATCCACTTTTTTCAAGTCCGATCCGATACCGATATATGTGGTTTTGTATCGACCGATATGATCCGATCTGATACAGAAAAAACAGTGCTGAATCAACAAAAATGGCTAAATCATGTTATCTGGACCCAGATGCCATTATTTAGCCATTTTTGTTGTCTACCTACCTGGATGTTTGAGCTTACAAACTGGGTGCTGAATTAACTTAAAACATTTGTTTTTTTTTAAACGCAGACATGAATGTGCTGAATTACAAATTTATTGAAAACTCTGCACCATAACAGCACACTTAAACACACCAAGAGCTACACAAGCTTGGTCAAACATGTAAAACCAACACAACTTTAATTTGTTCAGTCAGTTCGCTAGCAGGTGACGTCACTCAGAGCGCAAAGCATAGAATTAGAGTGAATAGATCTGCCCAGTCATGGATCGGCCACTTTGTCACCGAAACCCGATCCAGAAGTTTTTCCGATATCGGTACAGGTATCGATATTGGTATCAGAACAGTTGCAACTTTTAGGTCATAAGAAAGAAAAATAAATAAATAAATTTTATAAACCATGTATTGGTAGAACCAAAGAAACAACTTCCATCTGATGTTTTCTGTTGTTCCTCATAAAACTTTACGCTGTAGAAAAAAATCTGGACTTTTTCCAGAAACATCTGTTTAATTTAGCAGTACTTCTCAAGCATATGCACAGCATCTTAGATGGGTCAGTAATCCTAAAAAAAAAAATTTTATTCTACAACTTTGGGTTTATCCATCCATCCATACATCCTCTTTTAGCCGCTTCTTCCTTTTCAGGTTGTCACTGGTGCCCATGTCCAGCCATCACTGGGCGAGAGGCAGGACCCTGGGACAGGTCTCCAGTCCATCACAGGGACACAGAGACAAACAAGACAAACAACCATTCACTCTCTCACTCACACCTAGGGACAATTTAGAGTTACCAATCAGCCTAACATGCATGTTTTTGGCCTGTGGGAGGAAACTGGAATACCCGGAGAAAACCCACACATGCACGGAGAAAGCATGCAAACTCAATCCCAGAAAGGTCCACGACCAGGACTCAATCTGGAAACCTTCTGGCTGAGAGGCAACAGCTCTACCAACTGAGCCACCGTGCGGCCCAAAAAACATGAGCATTTGAGTTAAATATCTGGTCCAAAACTTCAGGTCATGTGTTTTTTTTAAATATCATTTTAAATTACTTGTTTTAACAACAACTGCAAGATCTTCTGGTCCTGAAGGTGCCACTGGTCCCAGATTGATACAACCACCACCGTGCATCAAAGCTAGACTGAAGTTTTAGCTTTTTTCATCCAAATACAGCATAATGTATATTGTTGTGCATAAAAGTCTATAGATTTTGTCCATAAACACTACACCACAACTCTTACGAAGCATCCAAAGATTAAACACATCCTACAGAGCTTTTGGGTGTAAATGAATCTTTACTCATTTGACGTTATTTTGAATTTGCTTTTTACAGTTTGTCATGCTTGAGATAGAACCAATTTGTAGATATTTTACTAATTGTTTTTCCAGGCACCCCTAAGGGTATTGTGCATCTCTTTAGAATAACAAGTTCCTTAATTGGGAAAACAGCAACTCCTAAAGAGCAGAGATCATCCTAAATTAGTTCTACAGAAACCACTCTGCAACGAAAGCTGCAGAATTTACAGTCACAAAATATATTGCTACGTATTATGAGAGGTCCTTCTTTAGCAAACATCTAATACAATCAACTTTAATGAGGTTGTTTTTATTGTTTTTGGACTGTGAGGGTTCACTTTGTATGACCAATGCAGATATACAACTGCACTCAATTTATGATTGTATCTATTTTTTTAAACATGTATATATTTACACATAAATGTAGGTTATTTTGTCTTTAAATCAAACAAGCAGTTTCAAGAAGTAGTTTTGTTAATGCTTTGAAAGTCACATCCTCCTTAGATCTGCCTAATTAGACAAATGTGTATTATTATCCAAAACTTGACAATGTTTTTCATACATTTCTGCCTCAGACGTCTTTAGCTGCTGTGTGAAGGTGCTTTACCTGCACGTAAAGCAGGTTGAGTTGGACCGGGTCTCGGGAGTCTACGTTCTGATCTGAATAGAAGAACTTGCGTCTGAGCAGGAGGGTCTCGTTCTCATCGACCCCCTGCTCTCTGAATGTCCTGCTGTGGTCCAGCCAGTTCACTGAAAACACAAACTCAAACCATGCAAGTGTCTTCTACACAAACAAAGCGAAACAAACGTGCATCTTTTGCTCAGTCTGACTACATGAACATAACATGTAATGTCTTCACTCACAACTCACTAATAAGGCACGGTTTTGATTTGCATGAATTAAATTTGAGATAAAAATGACAGAAGTACAGAAGTAAAGCTACATAAATACATGTATGTTTAGATGAGGGGTCGAAGCCAACACACGCTTCTGACTCAGCAAATTTTATTTTGATACAAATTAGACCAACGAGTGTAACTTTGAAAAGAAGCAGTAAATGGGAAAATAAATGAGTGATCTGGATACAATCTTTCAATGTAGCTGGGTGCAAATGGATTTTAAAAAATCATAAAGGAAAAGCAATGATCTGTGCTTCAGTCAGATGAACTACTCCCACATTCTGGGAAAGGACGACAGATATCACAGGCAGGTGTGAAGATGGGATATTAAAAAGCTTCTGTGTAAAATTTACTTTAGGTAAGTGGGAAGAAAGTCTTTGCACTTTTAGTTGTTCTTTTCTAGACTTACGGTCATCGTCCGTGTGCAGTTTGGCTTTCAGCTTCTCCATCTTCCTCTCGTCACGCAGCAGCGTCCTGTCCTTCTTCAGCGTACCTGTCCCCTCTTCCTTTTTGTCCTCCACCGTCTCCTGGATCAGAGAGTACTCCTCATAATTTGTGATCCCTGGCATCCAAAAAGGAAAAAAAAAAAAAGAATCCTCATAAAAGTCAGGTGGATAAATGTTTGAATCAATTCTTTTGATTTTATGAGCATCAGTAGTTTATTTTTGTTTCCAATACTTTTTCAAAAACAGCATAACACAAACAAAAGTAAAAATAGTAAAATCAATAATATCCGATTCAAGTTATATTTTCATTAACACCTAAAGTTCTTGCTTATCCATCCATCCATCCATCCATCCATCCATCCCCTTCTGCTTGTTCCGAAGTTGGGTCGCGGGGGCACCAACTTGAGCAGGGAGGCCCAGTCATCTCCTTCCACAGCCACCTCTTCCAGCTCTTCTGGGATGACTCCAAGGCGTTCCCAAGCCAAACGAGAGATGTAGTCTCTCCTAGAGCTGTAATTTCTAACCAGGCCCGAGGCCCGGCCCAGCCCGACCCGGAATTCGGGCCGGGCTGGGCCAAAATAATGTGCTGGATGGCCGGGTCGGTGCCGGGCTTTTGATTGTGTGGGTGGATGCGTGCGGCTGATGATCCAATTTGGATTGCCAGCCGCGCGCGGGCTGACTGGCCGGTTGACAGAGGTAAAAAACAAAAAGTTCAGTTGGGCTTTGGCTAGATTGCTACAAGCAACCCATCCAAACCCGGCTGGACTCGGCCGCTGCGTCAGCAGATGTGTGCAACCAAGTCCAGCCGGTTGAAAGAGGTAAAAAAAAAAAGTCCAGATGGATGGCTGCCAGCGATCCATCCAAGCCCAGCTGGACTCAACCGCTAAGCGGCCATTGACTGTTAATAACTATAATATTATAATAACTATAATAATCCACTGACTTGTTAATAAACAAGAAATCATATTTTTCTTTCTTTCTTACGTGTCCAATTTCCTTTTTTTTTGTCTATCTAAACATATCTCACTTGTAAATGAATCTTCGAGGCTCAATGTGATTTATCTGTCTAAATTAAAGTTGAATTGAATTGAATTGAAATATGTTTTTAAAACTATTATGTCAAACTGATTTGCTTACAAAAGCAGTAAAAGCTTAAAAAAAGGACCTGTAATCACAGTTAATTGGTCTGTTTTGGGTTGGGCTGGAGTAAAATGATATGGGCTCGAGCCAGGTCGGATTTTTAGGCCCAAATGCAACTCTAGTCTCTCCAGCGTGTCCTGGGTCTTCCTCAGGGTCTCCTCCCAGTCAGATATGCCCAAAGCACCTCCCTAGGGAGGTGCCCAGGAGCATCCTAACCAGATGCCCAAATGACCTCAACTGGCTCCTCTCAATGTGGAGGAGCAGCAGTTCTACTACGAGTCTCTCCTGGATTTATTTTCATTTATTTAGCCTTTATTTTGACTGAACTTCTCACTCTACCTCTAAGGGAGAGTCCAGCTACCCTGCAGAGGAAACTCATTTCAACTGCTTGTATCCACAATCTCATTCTTTCAGTCACTACCCAGAGATCATGACCATAGGTGAGGGTAGGAACGTAGACCGACTGGTAAACCGAGAGCTTCGCCTTACAGCTCAGCTCCCTCTTCACCACAACAGACCGGCACAGAGTCCACAATACTGCAGATGCTACAACAATCCATCTGTCAGTCTCACGGTCCATTCTTCCCTCACTTGTGGACAAAATTCCAAGATACTTGAACTCCTCCACTTGAGGCAGAAACTCACCCTCAACCTGAAGAGAGCAATCCACCCTTTTCTGGTTGAGGACCATGGCCTCAGATTTGGAGGTGCTGATTCTCATTTCAGTCGCTTCACACTTGACTGCGAACCGCTCCAGTGAGAGCTGAAGATCCCGGCATGATGACGCCAACAGGACCACATCATCTGCAAAGAGCAGAGATGGAATCCTGAGGCCACCGAACTGGACTCCCTCTCTATCTGCAATGCGAACCAAACTCTCGCACTGCTTGTACAGGGACTGAACAGCCCGTAGCAATGGCCCCCCAATCCCATGCCCACGGAGCACCCCCCACAGTGTACCTCAAGGAACACAGTTGGAAGCCTTCTCCAAGTCCACAAAACACATGTAGACTGGATGGGCAAACTCCCATGACCCCTCGAGGACCCAAGTGAGTGTAAAGAGCTGATCCAGTGTTCCACGGCCAGGACGGAACCCACATTGTTCCTCCTGGATCTGAGGTTCAACCAAGTTCATGTTTATTCCTTGAAAAGATCACAAATAAGGCAGAGTGAATGATATGGTGTACCTATTCTGCTGCAGATTGTCACAAGCAGCTCGCCCACCGTTTTGGAGTCATCCACCATGACTGTTTTAACAGCTCCATCCAACATTTTGATTTTCTGGGGTCTCTGCTTCTTCTTGTACTCAATAATATCCTGTTCAAGCACAAAAACGCATGAAACAAAGAAAAAAAGGCAAGCCGAATGCACAGAGATAACTAGGAATTACATTTTAAAAGGTGCGGGGGAGTAGCTGCAGAGAAGATCATCAAATGCATCCAGGTTGTTTGGAATGAAGGAAAAGGATGAAAACCTTTTTTTAACGGGTGACAGACACTCTCCTGCCAATCAAGGTGGCAGGAGAGTGTCTGTGCTCACTCCTGAAAATATCACAAGGTGATATTTGCTTCAGAATAATTGGTCATAGCTACACTTTACCTGGGCTACCTTTTTGAAGAAGGGAAACAATTTGGCGCAGCAGAGGCACAGCCATAAACGTACTGACAGACAGTATATGCAAACACACTCCATTTGAACGTTTGTTCAGATGTTCTCGTTGTCCTTACATCTAATGTTGCCTTTGTGTCAGAATTTTCTAAGCGAATCCCCCCTCAATGAGTGTTAAAACACATTTCAAAATAAAATAAGGTGTTTCAATAAACTTATATGTCAGTAACGCACAGTATTAGTAAAGACTTTCTAAATATTTTTTTTTGACAAACAGTCATTCCATAGTGTCTTTACCCCATTACGGAGCATGTAATAGTCCATGGTCCGTCCAGACTCCAACCAGATGCCTTTTCTGGGGTCTTCATCAGATAGAAACAAGCCGTAATCTGAAGCTGGAGGAGTGAGGGAAAATTTCTACATTTTAGACATTTGTTTATAATTATAATATTATATTATAATTCCAGTGTCAGAAAATATAATGCATCCTCTGCAATGATCCCGATTAGAGCAGAGAAAACAAAACTGAGCATCAGGTGCAACATTTGCTCCTTTCATCCCAAGTTATTAGCAAATAAATGTCAATTCAAAGACAATGCTGTGAAACAGGGGGAGGATTTTTAATTAATTCCTGTCTTTGACTTGATTAATGAGAGCAAAGATCACTCAGCAAACACATCTAAAAACATAAAAGGCAAAAGAGAAAAAGACTTTAGAGTGGAAATGTGGAAGAAATCAAAAGGACCTTCATCTATGAAAGCTGAAAAGCTTTGACTGATTAGAGGTTAACATGTTAAAAAAGGAAATGATTCATGACTGAATAATAAAAAGCACAAAATCTATTAATCCAATCACAGCACTAGTTAAATGATACAATTAGGGACAAAAGGGATAGAAGCCAAAAAGCATTGGAGCCTAAATGATCCCAATATGAAAAACAAACAAACAAAAATAAAAACACAAACTTTATTTATACATTTATTGTTTTGTTTCTTGGGGATTTACTTAAAACTGTGTAACAAATCATCTACCTGCCTGTTCTAATAATAGTTTTAAATATAACCTCACCAACAGAATTTTTTTAATCTTATAGCATAGTTTATACAAACCGGATTCCAAAAAAGTTGGGACACTAAACAAATTGTGAATAAAAACTGAATGCAATGATGTGGAGATGGCAAATGTCAATATTTTATTTGTAATATAACATAGATGACAGATCAAAAGTTTAATCTGAGTAAATGTAACATTTTAAAGGAAAAATATGTTGATTCAAGATTTCAGTGTCAATAAATCCCAAAAAAGTTGGGACAAGTACCAATAAGTGACTAGAAAAAGGAAATTGAGCATATAACGAACAGCTGGAAGACCAATTAACACTAATTAGGTCAATTGACAACATGATTGGGTATAAAAAGAGCTTCTCAAAGTGTCAGTGTCGCTCAGAAGCCAAGATGGTAAGAGGATCACCAATTCCACTATTGTTGCGCAGAAAGATAGTGCAGCAATACCAGAATGGTGTTACCCAGCATAAAATAGCAAAGACTTTTAAGTTATCATCATCAACCGTGCATAACATCATCAAAAGATTCAGAGAATCTGGAACAATCGCTGTGCGAAAGGGTCAAAGCCGTAAAACTCTACTGGATGTTCGTGATCTCCGGGCCCTTAAACGTCACTGCACCTCAAACAGGAATGCCACTGTCAAGGAAATAACAGAATGGGCTCAGGAATACTTCCAGAAAGCATTGTCAGTGAACACAATCCACCGTGCCATCCGCCGTTGCCAGCTGAAACTCTACAGTGCAAAGAGGAAGCCATTTCTAAGCAAGCTCAGACATTTGCACTGGGCCAGGGGTCATTTAAAATGGAGTGTGGCAAAATGGAAGACTGTTCTGTGGTCAGATGAGTCACGATTTGAAGTTCTTTATGGAACACTGGGACGCCATGTCATCCGGACCAGAGAGGACAAGGATAGCCCAAGTTGTTATCAACGCTCCGTTCGGAAGCCTGCATCACTGATGGTATGGGGTTGCATGAGCGCTTGTGGCATGGGCAGCTTGCATGTCTGGAAAGGCACCATTAATGCAGAGAACTCTGTTCAGGTTCTAGAACAACATATGCTCCCATCTAGACGTCATCTCTTTCAGGGAAGACCCTGCATTTTTCAACACGATAATGCCAGACCACATTCTGCAGCAATCACAACATCATGGCTGCGTAGGAGAAGGATCCGGGTACTGAAATGGCCAGCCTGCAGTCCAGATCTTTCACCTATAGAGAACATTTGGCGCATCATAAAGAGGAGGTGTGACAAAGAAGGCCCAAGACGATTGAACAGTTAGAGGCCTGTATTTGACATGAATGGGAGAGAATTCCTATTTCTAAACTTGAGAAACTGGTCTCTGTCCCCAGACGTCTGTTGAGTGTTGTAAGAAGAAGGGGGGATGCCACACAGTGGTAAAAATGGACTTGTCCCAACTTTTTGGGGATTTGTTGACACCATGAAATTTGGAAACAACCGATTTTCCCCTTAAAATGATACAATCTCTCAGTTTAAACTTTTGATCTGTGATTTGTGTTCTATTCTGAATAAAATATTAGATGTTGGCACCTCCACATCATTGCATTTAGTTTTTATTCACAATTTGTTTAGTGTCTCAACTTTTTTGGAATCCGGTTTGTAATATGAAAAATTAATAAAGGTGTATAAACTGAATTAATTCAAGACTTTTATGTTCCTTTCTTGCTCTTTAAAGAGCAAAACATTTTACCCTCAAATTTAACGTAGGTCTTTCTGCATTTCCATTTTTTGTGCAGTTCATCAGATTTCAACATAATCTGTAACATGCTGATACTTGGATACCCACCCTGTCCAGTCTGCGCCTCAGGGACCCTCTCTCTGATGATTCTGCAGGCATCGTACACGGCTGTGGACGGCTCAAACTGCATCGTCTTCACGACGTTGCACTGACGCACGCAGATTTTGAGCGACAGCACCACCATGTCGGCAGGCGGTGTGGGAGGGGGCTGCGGCTACAGCTGAAGGGAAAATAGGAATAGAAAACAAGCAAGGTAAAGGTTAAATATGGAAAAAAAGATTGGGAAGTGTAAAACCTGAGCTCAGATCAGGAGCTCACTGATGTGACAAATGAGCGAAATACTGCACATGTTCTACGCTGAAAAAAGTCTCTAAGGGTTACGTTTTCCAATTTTATCAAAGTTAATAATAATACAAATCCCATAAGGCATCATTTCTGTGCTCGATGAATCATTCATCTTAAATGTGACAAGAAAAAGCATGACCTAAAAGCCTTTTTTACTTTAATGGAAATGTGCCTACTCAAAGGTGAGCATGATGCTATGACATGCACACACTCCCCCTCCCTTTTACTGTCCTAATGAGTTACATTTTATGAATATGAAAGTGCTAATTTGTGCACAGTGAGGCCCTTGTTATGCTTCATAAAACAAAAGAGACAACAAATTTATCACTCTCTGAAAAAGGCCCATCTGGTCCCTGCTGCGGACAAAGAACAAAGTCTCAAAATGTTCTGTGCTGAAGATGCCAAAGGAAAAAACAGATTAGCAAAACAACTTTTGCTCAATTCCTTCATAATAAATTAGTTAAAAACACTACAATTTCAATCTAACAGTAATTATTCTGTTATATACTAAAACAGGAGAAAGATCCTTGTAGATTGATGTTGAAACGTAGAGTGAATAAAAAGGGGGGCTTTGTGACATCTCTAACAGAGCACATCCTGTCTGGGACCAATGGGAACACAGAGCTGCTCTGTGACAGGGAGGTCAGAGGTCAGATCAGGTCACTGCTGACGCTCACACACAGCCTCACCCTTCTGCTCTGCCGTTCGCTCATGACCCAATCTGGTTCCTATGTGAGATGTGTTCACATGCAGGGGTGAAGGTGTTGGATTGTTCACACGCCGCTGCGGCACCCTGAATCTGCCGCTGGTACAACAAGGTGTTACTCAGAGACAAAGGCTCGCACAAACCTGGCTATAAAATCACTGCTGCAGGCAAAAGATCAAACTTTCTACTCAAAACTTTCAATTACTTTGGCATTTTTTGGACTACTTTTAGAGTTAAAAGTGGAAAGGAGGCACTGAGTTTTTATTAAAGAGGAATAAGCTCTCGCATATATTTTGTCAAGATCTGAAATCCTGTTGAGCTTCTGATGAAGAAGGCTTCTTTGCAACCTAGGAAAGGCCAACTAGAGCCAATTTTAAATTATTGTGAATAATTGAAGCAGCAATGGACAGTGTTTCTGTTAGGACTTAAAACTAACAACAAAGACTTCGGAAACACCGAAAATAATCTCTAGTACAACAAAAAGTTCACAACGTGAATTTGCCAAAGGTACTGTCACTTTTCTGAGTTTTAAACTGCATAAAAATGACATTTATAAATTAGGTCTATAATCCTCAGCTTCGACTTTTAAACATGATAAGTGTTTAGATATTCAATTGAATTACACTTTTAATCAAGGAGGTCCAACATTTTGTCACTGTGCAAAACATCAGACACCAAAGTGCCAACAGGTGCAGCATGTACTGTAATAGGAACAAAGTACCATAGTTTTCTGTGATTCAGACTGATAGTGGTTAGATCAGGGGTCTGCAACCTGCGGCTCAGGAGCCACATGAGGCTCTTTGGTTCATCTACAGCGGCTCTTTCAAGCTTTGACCAAAACTGACATAAAACTGAATTTTATCGATTGTTATACTAAAATTAAAAAGGGTCGTTTTAACAGTCTTCCTGTCTTTTTTATTTTGCAAATATGTGAATAGTAGAACAATACAAAAACAAGTAAAACATGCTCATTTTATGCTCTATCTCTTCAAAGTATACTTAATTCAATAAAAAACAAAATCATAGGCCCTTTCATTGTTTAAAATTTTACAAAATAGTTAAAATCTATATTTTTCTTTTCTTTCTTTAAAACAAGCTGGTCTTTTCTTTTGTCTTTCAAATATTATTATTGAATATTATTATATATTACAAATATATTTTCAGGTCTCTTGTAAATGAGTCCATGAGGCTCATTGGGATTAACCTGTCTAAATAAAGGTTGAATGAAATATCCAATGTTAAAAACCATTTGTATTTAGTTTAATAAAGTCACCCGAACTGGCCAGAAAAGCCCCCTCCATCAAATTTAAAGTGGTCCACGTGCCACCAGTTGATGATCACAGTTGTACCAGATTGTTGCGGCTCCAGACACTTCATTTAGTGAACAAAGGGGCATGAATGACTCTTTTGATCGTAAAGGTTACAGACCCCTAGGTTAGATTAAAGCAAGCATCTCTCTCATCCAGACAAGAACCAACCTGTAATAAATTCTCTTTCTAACAAAGATAAGTTCAAGTTAAAAGATGGAGGTGTATACCTGTAGGCTTTTTAGGCAGCCAGAAACAAAATTAAATACATTTCTAAACTAGTTTGAATCGAACAGCTTCTTTTTATTCCACCTTAACAGGACAGTTGGTAAAACCATGTATAACCAGAGTAATTGCACAAAACTAAAACTATCAGGGGTCCAAAGTAAAATCACAAATATGGAAATCAATATTTGAGAGAACAGCAGCTAAATTAAAACAGGCTCAAATATAATCCTCTTTGGCTTTAGCCATAAAATGAAAATTGGTTATGTCACACTGATTTATTCCCTTTCTTTAAACCTCCTTGAGCCTCTGTAAACCACAAGTTATTTTGCTGCACACAAACACGTTAACAATAATGACTGGTTTGCTTCAAACCCAAACATGGCTGATGGAATATTAAGCTTTCATTTTTTTTAAACACACACAAGTCAAACAGATCAAACAGGCGCTTTATTGTGAACGTGAAGCTCTGATAAAGACTCAAAAAAAAAGAAGGTAAATCTCTCCATCCTGCTTTAAGACAAAGCAAAGACTCCACCACAAAAGCATATCATCATACATTTTTCCTTTATTGTAATGAAAAAGATTTTTAGAGATCAGATATTATATTTAAAAAAAATTAAGAACTCATTAAGCATCTAGCTATTTTAATGTGGGAATAAGGCTCCTATGAGAATTCAGTGCTGGTAAATTCCCTCTCTGACCACCTCTAAATGAAAATCTAACACTGTTCATTTAGAAAACGTCACTTTTGAAATGTACTTGAAAAGTTCAAACCATGTAAGAAACACTGACAATAGATTTTCAGCTCTAAATGCCAGTTCTGGATGCATAAAGTCAGGAGCTAAAACATCCCATTTTAAATCATCTGATGGCTCCAAAAGAAAAGTGGAAAATGATTTCACAGAATTTCATGGTAACTGATCCAACTGTTATCAGGAACTGTCACAAGCCATTTTGACCCTAAAGACACAGTCATGGGACAAAAAAACTCATTAAATTTGGTCATGCAGGAACAATCGATTATTCCAATTATTTTTGAGCTATTTTTATCTGGACCATGTGGAAGACAGACAAACTCACAACCAAGAATCTAAGCAACTGACTGACATCAAAGAAAATATGTTGATAAAATTACTTGCAAATAAGTAAAAGTTTCATCAGCAGAGTTTAGACTGCAAAGAATGAATACAAAAAGCTTCCAAGCACTTTGAAACTTCAGATCCACTTCGCTAAATCGCCCAGGTTTGTCCGTTTGCGTGCGTGTAGGCCTGTAACAATAACACATTTTGCTGGAAATTATTGCGATAAACGATAACATTGTTTGAAATTTGACAATAATTAGTCATTATTGTCAAATTTAAGAAGAAATGTAGATTTATTTATTTTGGATGTAATATGGTTTTTGACCAATGGATGGCAGTATCAGACAATTTGAACCGAAGGATGGATAGTGAGGGAGTGAGTAGCGTGTCTCTTTAAGAAAAATGGGAGGGTGGCCCCTTGATGTGACATGGGCCGTCTCCCTTTCCTTTTTTTCAGTTCTCAAAATGGCGGACGCTCGATGTGGTCTGAGCTCTTTAGCAAAGCATTTTCCACACAAAGTTTTTAATTTAAAAAAATCAGTAAACAAGTTCTCAGCTTCTTTTGCAGAGAAACAACTTTTTACACGAAGGCACAGGTTTCAACCGTGAATTTTGGAGCTTCGACAAGACGGAGTTTTTTTTGTTTTTTTTTCTGAGGTCGGCCTGTTAGCTTAGCTTGTAGCTTAGCTTCTCAGCTTAGCTGCTTTTAATGATCCAAAAATGCAATTTTGGACAATTAAAACAGATGTTTTTTAAAAGAGAAAGAGAGGGGTCAGTGAAGAGCACCTGAGTTGAGCTTTTTGTCATCCAGTGTCTTCAGTAGAAAGAGACAGGAAGAAACGATAAAGCTGATAAATGAAAACGAGGTTGATAATATTCATTTATCACGCGATTAATTGATTTATTGTTTATCGCGACAGGCCTACGTGCATATTTCATTTATTTGCCTGATTTCTGCGATTGTAAATCTCATCCACCTGCTGAACCAGGATGCTGTCAGACTGCAGCTATATCTGTCCACTTTATTTACCAGCCAATCCCATTCTCTCCTAAACATCAGTGCTAATTCCTGATAATAAAATCCATTTAAAACTCCTACAACACCTGGGAGCTTTTGCAGTCATTAATCAAAAGAAAGGAGAAAACAAGAGATGGGGAAATTCTTCAAACTGATTAAATTGAGACAGTGGCTTTAAACTGAACATGCTGAACCAGGTAGTGACGGGAAAATACCGTCTCACAACCGGACAGGGAACTTTTAAAAATCAGTAAAACACTGCACACTCCCATATGGTAATGCAGAAACACAAAGCCTCCATGCCTCTCTCCTGATTTTAAATCCAACTACACCTTTAACACCTACACACGTTTTAAACTACAGCAGACTCACGTAACAAAAACAAACAGCACAACTATTTTTTTTACTCAGTCATCCAAGTATTACTATGCATTTGTCACTGTACTGCCACCACTGAGCACCTGACGCTCAAGGATGCCCTTTTCTACATTTCCTGAGTTTACTTTTAACGTACAGATATGCAAAATATGTCCTATTTTACTCCGACATTGGCAACTTAGTTGACTTATTTGCAACAACTCAGGAGGAAAATAAATTAATTAATTAAAAATGAACTACAAGGCTATTTGAAAGCAAAGTAATGTGGGCGCGAGCCACACGATCTTATATTACATCAGGCAGTGAGTCTTCAGTTCGATTTGCTGCCAGGCAGACATTTACAGTATGTCACGTCCCTGAAGGCTCTCCTCTATTTTCTGTCTAAAGTCAGAGCTCCTGTCTGATCAATGACAATAAATATGCCACAAAAAGATGAGCTGAGAAAATATCATGCACCTGCACAGATCACATTACCCAAGAGTAGATAAACCATCACTACCATGACCGAATACACAAAGAAAATGTAAAATAAAAATAAGTTAAAACGTGCTCTAGAACCTACAGGGGCAAATTTCAATACTATTTTTTTAGATAGCAGTTTCAGACATTGTAAATAAAACATGTTAACCTTGTATTACTCATAAAGGTTTGTGTCTTTGCGATTCTGATATTGATTGGTTGCAAAAATCACATATTTATTTGATCTTAGAAGACTGCAAGTAGTGTAACGTTTGTCACTGACATTTCCTTGAGGCAGTGTTACAAAGATTCGTTGCAGTTTAGCAGTTCTGGGAACCTGCAGCTTGTTGTCAACCTACATTGCGTTCTGAAGTTTGCTGCTAGGAAAGGAAGGATTGTTGGCTTTGGGAACAAGCTTCAACCATTGTTTGCACTTGAGTACTGAGCAGTTCAGAGTATCTATTCTTTGTTAAGCCTGTGACTGTGATTTATAGGTTCAAAGGCCCCAATCTGGGAAATGTTTAATTCCCACCTCTGAAAAGGGCTTATGAGGAAAAGGAGCTATACTGTGTCCCTCCAGGATGAAACACTGTTGAACTCACATGAGGACATTAATATAAAAGTATGTCTTTAATCCAACTGACACATATTATAAAGAAATGTTACTGCAGTGCTGGAACCTAAAGTAATAGTCTGGATCTTTTGAAATGAGGTTTTGATGTAGAGCTACATCTAGGCCTGTTGTGATAAACAATAAATCAATTAATTGCATGATAAATGAAAATTATTGACCTCATTTTCATTTATCGGCTTTATCATTTCTTCGTGTCTCTCTTTCTACCGAAGACACTGGATGACAAAAGACTTAACTCCGGTGCTCTTCACTGACTCTTCCCTTTCACTTTTTTCTCTTTTCTTTAAAATCCGTTTTAACCATCCAAAATCGCGTTTCGTTAAAAGCAGCTAAATTGAGAAGCTAAGCTATGAGCTAATCTAACAGGCCAATCTGGGGAAAAAAAACTTCCGTCTTGAAGAAGCGCCAAAATTCAAGTTTGAAACTTGTGCCTTCGTGTCAAAAGTTGTTTGTCTCTGAAAAAATAATCTGAGAACTTGTTTCCTGATTTTTTTATTAAAAGCTTTGTATGAAAAATGCTATGCTAAAGAGCTCAAACCACACCGAGTCTCTGCCATTTTGAGAACCGAAAAAAGAAAAGAGACAGCCCATGTCACATCAAGGGGCCACCCTCCCATTTTTCTTAAAGAGACACGCTGCTCGCTCCCTCACTATCCATCCTTCGGTTCAAACAGTCTTAAACTACCATCCAGTGGTCAAGAAATGATACTACACACAAAAATTAACCAACATTTCTTCTTAAATTTGACAATAATTCAAACAATATCATTTATCACAATAATTTCTGAGACAATTAATCACCCAGCAAAATTTGTTATTGTGACAGGCCTAGCTACAGCTATTAAATATTTTTGTAATCAAACTTTCAAAAACTCCATCGAGTTACCCTAACAATGCAGGTGCTAAGTCTGTTGTTCTCAGATTTTTATCCTGGAAGCCTGTAATTTGTACCATTAAAGCTGTGCCTCCCCTGTCCACCTGGAACTTGCATACGTCTAGACAAAGTGTCAGTATGTTTGTGATAGTCTGTTACAGGATTGTATTTTTTTGTTACAAGGTGCCGATTCAAAAAGCCCCATCCAGGCTTTCAAGATTTAAACATTTTAAAACCAGCAACTTTCATTAATGCAGCTTTTTTTTAACACCATACAATGACCAGAGTAACTGCAACTCTAGATATTCCAAAGAATTAATCACAACCAAACCGCCTTGCAATGGGTTTGTGGAACTCGGCATGAAACTTGATACCTGCATAAAGGCTGCTGCTGACAGAGATGCATCACCTGCCTGCCTCTGCTGTTTGCCAAGCTCTCTTAAACTCACATGCATACAAACGTGCACATGTAAAAAATACACACACATAAAGTAAAGACTTGGAGGGTGGCTGTGAAGTTATAAATTAAATGCCTTTGGGCGCTCGTAGCTAAAAATCAAACGGTGCGGAGCAACTTGAAAAGGATGGTAGAAGAAAGAACTTTATGTTCCATATTACTCATTTTCAGTAACAAACCTCTGACAGACTGTAATAAACGTTCAGCTCACGCTTGAACTTGTCATTTTGGAGCCAAAAAGGTGAATAGTCCAAACTGAGCAATAGTTACTGGTACTCGGTTTAACACATCGTTTCCCCCCACTGCCACCACATGCAGCGTGCTGGATAATGATGACCTCATTCTGAACCACGGATCGGACGTGTGTGACTAAGGCTGTGTGCTTTAGATCAATTTCATTTTTTCCCAATGAGCAGATGGAGGGTGTATTGAATGTCTTGTTTGCACCGAGTTTTCATGGCTATGATGACAGCTAAAGCAACAGATAGAAATGAATTTATCAGCAGCTGAGGTTATTAAGAGGTTTGCTCATTCCAGATGTGCATATAAATGGTAAACAGTTTAATGATTCACTGTGGGTCAATATTACAAACTTCCAGCACAGTGGCTGTGCAGGAGGATAAATGTGCAGTTAAGCAAACACAGGCCAGATATTTTCAGAGATATGAAATGTTAATAGATATTGGGAGCAATAGAGGAGGTCAGAACTCAATTCAACCTTTATTTATACAGGTTAGTCTCACTGAGCCTTGAGGACTCATTTAAAAGACCTGTTTTAAACAAAAAACACAGATGACAACAGTAGACAATCATAAAAAAGCATATAAAATGAAAAGTAAATGGAAGAAATTATATATAAAAAAGAAACAAACAGCTACATTATAAAGTGATGTAAAATTTTAAAAACAGAAGCATGTCTGCATTAATTGGTTTTTGCCATGAACTTAACAGTTGTTTAAAGTCACTTCGAGAGGTCAAGGTTGAGAGCTTCAGATCTTTTTGCAAGGTGCTCCAGGATACAGGAGCGGTGTAAGAGAAGGCCCTTTTGCCAAGTTCGGTCTGTACTGAGGGAACACTGCAAGTAATAATGTCCTGAGAGTGCACACTGTAGTTGCACTCACAAAGAGACATGTAGGAGGAGATATATGAAGGCAACAGATCAAGAAGTGATTTAAAGATGAAAATATAACAGTGTGAGACTCTGCGTGAAGTTAATGATGTCCAGTTAGCCAGTGAATACAGGGTGTAGTGATGGGTACAATAGTTACAGCCAGTTATGAATTTTAGCACATTATGATAGGTAGCATCCAACATCTGCACTTTTCTTAGACCTGTCTAAAGCTTTTGACACTGTGGATCAGAACATCTTGTGTCATAAGCTCTCAGAAATTGGTTTCTCAGATCACACCATTGGTTGGTTCTCCAACTATCTCTCAGCTCGGAGGCAATGTGTTCAACATAATGGTACTTCCTCCAGTTATTTAACAGTCAACAATGGTGTATCTCAAGGCTCAGTCTTAGGACCCACCCTCTTTACAATCTACATAGGAAATGTAGGTAAAAACATCCCTGATGCATCCATACATTTCTATGCTGATGACACAGTTGTTTATTGTCGAGCGAAAACAGATATTAAGGCTTTCCAGCTTTTGCAATCTGCATTTGACATCATCCAGTTTGATTTTTTCCGCCTCAAACTAGTCCTAAATGCCGACAAAACCAATGCTTTGCTGCTTTTTCAAACAGGAAGTCAGTCCCAACAGTTCTTCCTCCGATTTTATCCTCAAATTGTGTCCCCATTGAGTTTGTTGATTCCTATAAATATTTTGGTATCTTGGTCGACTTGCATCTCTCTTTTAAGCTCCATATGGAAAACCTAGTAAAGAAACTGAAAGTTAAACTGGGTTTCTTTTTCAGAAACAGATCCCGTCTAACTTTGAATGCTAGGAAACACCTTGTATCTGTGACTTTCCTTCCCTCCATTGATTACGGTGACATTATTTACATGAACGCTCCTACAAGAACCCTGCAGATGTTGGATGCTGTCTATCATGGTGCACTAAGATTCATAACTGGCTGTGATTATCGTACCCACCACTGCACCCTGTATTCACTGGTTAACTGGACATCATTAACTTCACGCAGACTCTCTCACTGGTACATTTTCATCTTTAAATCACTTCTTGGTCTGCTGCCTTCATGCATCTCCTCCTACATGTCTCTGCGTGAGTGCAGCTACAGTGTGCGCTCTCAGGACATTATTACCTGCAGTGTTCCCTCAGTGTGGACTGAACTTGGCAAAACGGCCTTCTCCAACTCTGCTCCTGTTTCCTGGAATATCTTACAAAAAGATTTGAAGCTCTTGACCTTGACTCACTCTAAGTGGCTTTAAAAATCTGTTGGACTCCTGGCAAGAACCAATGCACACATGTTCCTGTTTTTAGTTTTCTACATTCGCATTATAATCTAGCCTTTTTTTTTTTACTCTTTTTTCCATCTTATTTGTAAAGAAAAAAAAATCTGTATGCCTTTTTATAACTGTCTATTGTTGTCGCTGTTGTCCATTGTTGTAATCATTCTTTGTTGAAATCAGGTCTCTCTTGTAAATGAGTCCTCGAGGCTCAATGGGATTTAACTGTCTAAATAAAGGTTGAACGAATGAATCTGCAAGGTGCTTGCAGGATCTTTCATGTAAATAATGTCACCGTAGTCAATGGAGGGAAGGAAAGTAGCAGTTCCAAGGTGGTTCCTAGTTTTCAGAGTTAGACAGGATTTATTTCTGAAAAAAAAAAAAAAAAAAAAAAACAGTTTTACTTTCAGTTTCTTTACTAAGTTTTCAACATGGGGCTTAAAGGAGAGATGCGAATCAACCAAGATACCCAAGTATTTGTAAGAATCGACAACTTCAAAAGGAATGCCATTCGAAGACAAAATAGAAGGAAGGACTGCTGGGACCGACTTCCTGTTTGAAAACAACATCCCCTCGGTTTTGTCAGGGTTTAGCACAAGTCTGAGACGAAACAAATCTGACTGGATGATGTCAAAAGTAGACTGTAAAGGCTGGAAAACCTTAGAAACTGATTGAGCTAGACAATAAACAACTGTATCATCAGCATAGAAATGTAACGATGCATCAGGAATGATCTGATCTACATTACTTACGTAGATTGTGAAGCGGGTGGGTCCTAAAACTGAACCTTGTGGTACACCGTTGTTAACAGACAAATAGCTGGAAGAAGTATGTTATGTTGAACACATCGCCTCCAATCTGAGAGATAATTAAGATAATCAGCCAATAGTGTAATCTGAGAAACCAATTTCAGAGAGTGTATGATATAAGACAAGACATAAGAAAGCTGTCAGATGTAAAAACGATGCTCAAAATAAGCAACTTAAAGTGACTCAAGTAGTGTCTCTTCAAAATGCCCGGATATAAGCACTTTCTGACTTACTGAGAAAACATTTTTTGGGCAGAGCAACACTTATCTTTAGATATATGGCATAAATGAAGCTGTTATATTCAACAGCACACTGATAAATGAGGAAGAAAACCATCATGGATAACTTTCAAATAAATACCTGTTCTCAGTTAACCAAAGTTGAGTGTAGGTTGATATGAAGATAGGGTGTGTGGACAAAAAAATATATATATTGCAATTGTTCATATTTATTAGCCACAGTAACCAACAATTTGGAATAAATTCTCTGACTAAAAACTGCTAAACTCAGTCGAGACGATAACAGAAAATCTTTGTACCTGTGTATTTCACAGGGGTTTTTTTTTATCATGCAAGTAAAATGAACAGATCATAAAATGGACCAGAATCATGCAGTCAACGGACTCCAGGCAGGAAGTTTTTTTTTTTTCTTTCAAAAATTTGAAAGCAGACATTTTTTTAAACTTTTCTTTTATTTAATTGTAGTAATTTACAATATTTGAAAAATATATTTAAGATATGATACAACTGAGCCTCCAATAATGTTTACTTTTTCCATTTTAATTTGTCTAGCAAAATGTACTTTAAGGACAATGTCACTAGTGATGTGAAAATGTATAGGTTTACAATAGGAACAATAAGCTTTTGACTTTTGGTTAAAAAAAGTCAAAATAACTTAAAAATGTCTCTTTGATGAACCATAATAAGTGAATAGGCTTGTGACCATGTTAGAGTTAGAAGTTCAGCCATTGTTGAATCAAGGCTACCAAGTTGCTCTGGAACCAACAAACCCGTTGAATAGGTTCCATGGTGCAGAACTCCAGGTTTAGCACGTTTCACTTGTAGGCTGTTCTATTATTGGATTAGAAGCATGTTACTGTAAAAGGATCTGGGCATTCCCAGCAGGCACTGCTCTGGCTCATTGATCTGCTCAACAATAGCTACATGTTTCAATGCTCAAGTCTCATTTTTCTTTTATCTCCTGAGAATTTTGTCCTCTTATAAAGGGAGTTTTCCCTAAATGAAACTGAATTGCGTGTATGTACCGTGACAAAAGGTAACCCGGTTTTTTTTTTACACTGGTGTTCTCTGTTAACAGTCTTCCTTTCTCTGTTGGGGTGTTGTCTGGTCAGAGTCAAAGCTCATGTCTCTGAGGGACTGACTCAAGCACAACACACATTAAACCGACAGCTCACATTCTTTGGCATCTGTTGACATTTTTGTTCCTGGTTGTGAATTTCCAGAGCAGCTTCAGAGCTATGACCTATGCCTTTGCTCAGAAATTATAATAGAAATTATAATTCTTTGTGAGTCTTCATAATTTTAATAGAATATCTGTGGCTTCTGCAGAACTCGGATAGCATGGCCATTTGATGCACATTGTAAACTTAGGAAAGTCCGTTTACATCATTAAATTAGCTATTATTAGTGTACTGTATAGGATTCATCAATAAGGAAAGACTTAAGGCTAATTTCAAAAGTAGACAATGTGTCAGCCTCACAGACAGAAACTGGAAGTTGGTACAAGAGAGGAGCCTGATAAGTGAAAGATCTTCCTCCCACTCTACTTTTGGAAACTCTAGGAACTGCAAGTAAACCTGCAGTCTGAGAATGAAGTGCTCTGTTAGGAAAATATGGAACAATAAGATCTGTATTATAAAATGGAACTAGGTTGTTGAGAGCTTTGTAGGTTAAAGTAAGATTTTGAATTCAATTCTGGATTTGACAGGGAGCCAATGAAGAGAAGCTAAAACTGGAGAGATATGATCTCTCCTACTAACTCCAGTTAAGACTCTGGCAGCAGCATTTTGGATCAACTGAAGACTTTTTAAATAAGTTTTTGGACACCCAGATAACAAACCATTGCAATAGTCCAGTCTAGACAGGACAAATGAATTAACCAGTTTTTCTGCATCTTATTTGAACAAGTTTTTTTCTAATTTTAGTGATATATAGAAATAGAGTTTAAGTCTGCCCAGACCAAATAGCAAATGGCTTCTTTTTAGCTCACTACCCTTAAAAGGACAAACAACTTAAATCCATGTAAAATAATAGTTCAAACCACAACGCTGACAAGGAACATGACTGACTTTGTGCGACTACAAAACCATCAGAGTTAATTACAACTTTTATTACTTTCATCACAATTACAACTCTCACTTACTTCATCAACATTGTTTTCCTTTGAAGGCTGTATGTTTTGTCCTCCCAGTCAGAATACAGATTCAGTATGTAACTACCCTGTTGTTATTAAAGGATGTCTTCAACCACAGATCGCCATGGTAACAGAGGCTGGTTGTGACCTGACTTGTATGTGATCTATTTCAAAAGGATTTGAAATGAGAAAACACCAGATACGCCCATTTATTTGTGGCTTAAAATATATATATATTTACTCATTTTTCACAGATGAAATTTGCAAAGCTCAAGTCAGAAAAAACGCTGCTGACTAAAAAAAGGATTAGCTTGAAAATGAGATGATCCAGCTGTTACTACTCAGTAGGATTTGTTTGTTAAAACCTGACGACCCAATTAAATTATTACATGTACAGAATAATAACTCCATCTGTCTTGATAGGAAATGGGGATCTTAAATGGTAAATGGACTGTACTTATATAGCACCTTTCTATCTGATCAAGATACTCAAAGCGCTTTACAACACAATCTGTGTCCTTATTTATACATTCATACAGCATTCTACTACCGGCAGATCTCTACAAAGCTAATCGAACAAATCATTCTAAAGAGACTAATCAGTGCTTTAGATCACATTCATACACCGATGGGACACACATCGGAGGCAATGAGGGGTTCAGTGTCTTGCCCAGGGACACTTTGGCATGTGACTGCTGGTGGATTCGAGCCCCCAACTCATGCATTGGAGGACGACTGCTCTAACCACTCAGCCACAGCCGCCCCATCTTAACATTTCTACAATGAGACACTAAAAAAACTGCAGTTCAAAATTAAACTTTATAGGAATCCAGTCAACTCTTGCTGCCAAAGAGCAAAAAAAGTATCCAACCTGGAATACAACGAGGTAACGGTTCTGAATTTTTTTTTGTAGGTATTTTCCCCAACACATAAAATTAACACCACCACCTCAGTCCAACCTTCCTCTTCCACACTGGTTATTACCGGTACTTGCCTCTGGCCAAGACAGACACAGAACACCATGTGATGACTGCAGCAACATGACAGAAGAAGAATCTCATGTGCACACACACACACACACACACACACACACACACACTTAGGGACACATAGTTTCCAAGAGCAAACCTGCAATCAGCTTCAAGAGCTTAGTCATTCATACAAAACCTGTTCCTGTTGCTATCGGCTAAACATCCTCACATTCCGTTTATCCAGAATAAACAGACGTGAATTCACCTTTCAAAAACTACCTGAATGAAATGGAATGTTGATGATGCTTCTTGAGCTACTCTCTAGTGTAAGACTCTAAAAGAGAGGAATTGTAAAAAGGAAACACTTGTGCAACACTCGATTGAAGAGCTGTTAGCATACTGTATGTGAAAACTATGAAGCCAACAACCTTTGTTATATTAAATGTGCACAAGTTTAGTAGTGGTACAAACTAAAGGTAGAATAAAGTTAATAGTAGCATGTTTTTGTTTTCAGTTTTCATAAAACTCTGAGTACTTACAAACCACCTACAGGAAAAAAAAAAGAGATCAGTAATTCATCTAAAAAGGTCTATGTTACACTCAGTTTTATACCATCCTCATGAGATGGGATAACTGTCCCTTGAGTTCTGTCCTCTGTTCGTAGGGCTAAGAAACATCCATCAACGACAGAAATGCATGCGACATTAAACCAGATGCAGTCCACCCAGCAATAGAAACCCTAACTCTCAAATCCATGGTGACAAATTGCTCTTAAATTCATAAACCTATAAAACACATGTTCAAAATCATACATTATTTAATGTTTCCCTTGTTTTGTCGTCTGCACTGTAAAATTTTACAAACCTGTCCTGGAACAAAACACTAGAGTCACAAAAGGTCAAACAGAAATGGTTCACTTAATCATAATTACATAGATCAAATTTATACATATAAACTGACTGTTACCATCAGGATTTGGGTGGCTGTGGGGCAGTGGTAGGACAGCGAACTTGAGACAATGCTAACTAATCATGGTGTCCTTAAACAAGACACCTTTTCCCCAACTGCTCCCCGGGTGCTTGCATGGCTGCCCGCTGCTCCACTTGTGTGCATCTCATGTGTGATTGCTTAAATGCAGAGCACAGATTTCATCATTGCATGGGAACATGCACTGATGACAATACATAGCACTTTTACTTTTCCCTTACTTCAGAAAAGTTTAGATAGAAGACTGGAAATACAGTACAAGGACTAAACATCAGTCTGTTACATAGGCATCATTAGAAGACAGGCAAAAAAAGTTAAAGCTTCCCAGGTTTGCACATCCATTAATTCCATCTACTGTACATCAATGGACATATTGTAGATTAATATTACCCTTATAATAATAATAATAATAATAATAATGTCATCACAAAGTCAGCACTGTATGTTTCCATACAATGGCGAAATTAGTCTCTGCATTTAACCCATCCACCACCAGGTGGTGCAGTGGGCAGCTATTGAAAGCGCCCGGGGGGCATTTTGGGGATGAGGTGTGCTGCCCAGAGACGCCACGTGATGTGCAGTGACTGGGGATCGAACCTGGGACTTTCGGGTCCCAAGCCGGCTGCCCTGCCTCTACACTATTATTGGAGTACCCATGACTTTCACTCTGCACAACAATTTTGCCTTTAAAAACCAGTTGGCTCACTCAGTTGCTCCTGTTGTATGCATAAAGCACAGCTTCAGCCGTCCCCCATCCTAAACAGCAGGAGGCATGCCTTTACCTACTGGTAAGTGTCTGACAGTGGCAGGAATGCAGTGGAAAAGTTGCAGCATGTGCTCAGGAGCAAGTCATTTCCCAGAGTGAGTAAAAACCACTGAGATAAGTGCATGACAAAGCCAAATGATTAACGGTTTACTGCCCTGTGGGTCACCTCCACCTGATGTGACTGGCAATTACCAATAGGTCAGTCAGTCTCATCCAAAACCCTGAACTACGTGTGAATATAAAATCCTTCTTTCCCGCTCTGCGGAAACTTTCTAGGAAATTAAGCGAGAAATATAAAACTCCAGACATAAGCAGGTAAGAACCTGCACTGCTGAATGTGACATTTTTTAATACGGAGCCAAGCTCTGCTCAGCACAGCACATCTGGTAGTGCTGCTAAATGATGCTACTCTGACTCAATCATCCACAACATCTGGTCATAGTCTGACGTAACCTCTGCCTGTGCAGTCAACACATTAGGAACTCCGTCATCAACTATAACTGTTGGATGCCATGATGTGACTGATCATAATCCTTTTCTGAGATTGAATGTGGGGTGCAGTCTCAGTCTGCCTCAGATTATCCCAGAGTCAATCCTGGGCCTCTGAGGAATGCACCCCAGCTATGGTCGGTTGGGGTGCATTTGGTCGATTAGACTGAAAATCTTTTCCAGACTTTTCTGAGAAAATCCTGCAAATTTGTTTTATAGTGCAAAAACTCAAGTTTAACAGTAATAACCATAAAAAGACACAAAGATGTACCTTATTAGAGTGGCAACATAAACAAAACAAATCAACATTATTGTTACTAAAGAACTTTAACAACTAATATGATGCACTAAATAAAGTGTAGTGAACTAAGCCTCAGGTCAAAATCTGGCCTTGAGGGCCTGCCTGGAACAAGAACTGTATTTCATTGATTTGAGTCCAGAAACACAAGATTAAGTCATCCAGAGACTTTCTAAGTGTCCTGCACTGATCAAATGAAAGAACACTCTTTTTCTATTATCATTACTATTTTACAAATGTTTGATAATCAAAGTGTGTTTAGTTCAAACCATTTTTAAATGTTGAAGTGAACTAATCATTTTTAATCAACTGTGAAACAGTATTAGTGATTTTTAATCCTCATGCAAAGTAGAAATCATGTTAAGGTCTGTTACAGAGTAATTATGCATTTTCTGATTTTCTGTCTTTGAATGAGCAAGTGTAAGTTGGTCCAAGGTTGGAGTCAAACGCAAAACAAGTTGTTGGAACGAACTGTCATGTTTTAAATCCTCTCAGACGTAAATATAGAGGCTGGCACCTGTTTTCCCCCAACTCACCTAAATATTCCTCTCGTCTGTCTGAAAAACATTTTCAATCTGTTCCATAACATTCTTGCTGTTTTTCTGACTTCTAGTGACCTCTTACGTCACAAAAACACACCCCTGTCTGGTCGAAACGACCAATCAGGAACCTCCCAAGTGAACCGGAAATAGAACTCTTTAAATGTCGGCACTTCCTAGTTCAAACCAGTCGGGTGGAGAGTTTGCAGAGCTTCAGTTGCTTCAGGCTCCGGCTTCAGTCGTTTGCAGCTCCAGTGCTGGGGAGAACAGAAGTCCAGGCATGATCCACAGTTCTTCCGAGTCTTGTGGGGATTATGACATCTTCCACCTCTGAGTGGAACTTCTGACGGACTCCACTCATGTGAGTCCACCAAGAGGTGAACTTGTGTCGAACAAGTACCGTCACTACTTCGGACGATTCACAGCTGTTCCTACGGAGACGCTGAAAGGGTGCGTTAAATGGAACTTCGTACCAGGGAGACATCTCCAGGTAAAGAGTTGATTTATACCACCTAAGTGTACCGGGGAAGAAGCTGGGAACTCACCGGAGAGTGCCGTTCTGATGCCGACACACACATTTCCCTCATCCCTCCTTTCTCTCAACTTAAACTCAATTTCCATCTTTAAACTCTTCTATCTGCTAGAAATCATTCCAGATATTTTTAGAAATGTCTGTTGTGAAGCTTGAGGTTTTCAACCATCGCCGTATGGTTAATCAAATTGTACAGCTTGCTAAGCCATGTTGTTATTTTTCATTTCGCCAAATTAATGTAAATGTGTGATGTTAAATTTTGATTCTGAAAATAAATGACCACGTCATTTTGATGGGTCAAAGAAAATTAACGTCTCACGATACATTTTATCAAATTCAATGCACGACATTATTCAGTCCAGAAAAATGAAAGAATCCGTTTAATTTATGAATATATCACAGCATATGTTCATCTACAAAAGCAACATATTCAAATAATGTGATCCTCAGATGTTGTATAGTTTATTGATAAACAGGAGTAATAAAATAAAATAAAATACTAAGATGGAAGATCTCTGAAACTATGAAATATAAATACTGGACATTAAATAAAGAAATAATAACCCACACCTTAACCCTTTTATTGATGCACTGCTATTATTTTTAAAAAAACGATTTATGCTTTTAAATCATAATAGCAACACTGCTTCATTCAGAGCCCTCACAAAATCATCTTAACGGGAATCTAGATTAATGGGAGGGTTTGGCCTCACCCTGACTTCATAAACTGAGTTTTTAGCAGATCAATAATGTAAGAAAACATCTGTAGCAGTAAAATGCGTGGACAGCAAAGACGTGATGAAGGCTACGGTGAGTTTACACATGACAAGGCATACAAGGAAAAGTAAAAAAAAAAAAGGAAACCATAAAATATTGGAATCAAGTTAATTAGATCATGATTTTTTTCCTTTAGGCCTAGACATTTTTTTACTTTATCATTCCTTAAAATCTTGTGCATTTTCATGGAATAAATGGGAAAAATCATTAAGATATATTTAAAACAAAAAAACATCTAAGACTGAACATTTAGTGTGAGACACAAATGTTTGTTGTGTCTGATGGATGGATGGAGTTGTGCAAACCACTAAAACCAAAGAGAGAAAGCAGCACTTTTAAATGAACAAACAACTGGACAATCATTTACATCTGACCACTTCCACAAAAAAGACACATTCTAACCTGTTTTCTAACCTAATTCATTCTAATATTTAGCTTAGAACTTCAAGCGCATCAATTGATATTGAAACCTGGCTGTTTGTTGAAGCAAATCAACATCTGAGCTCATTAATTGCTAAAAAAAAATAAAAACAGCAACTGTAAAGTCATTTGTGGAGTGGAGCGTGGTTACAGAGAAGCTGGGCACCAGATGCTGACGGTTAATTGCCCTGTGAAATCCACACATTGAGTCAGCTGCAAAATGAACATTACGGTGTGCTGTCTGAATCCACGAGCACAGCTCAATTTGATTATAATTTGACTCGCTTCTATTAAGTCTTCTACAGTCGTTAACATGTTTCCATGAAAAGGTCGCATGGCACATGATAAGATTTACCCGGCAAGCTTTAAATCAAATGTTTCTCGATAAAGACATAAAGACAAGGTTGTAAAAAAAGCTCCAATGTCTTATCTTTTAGTGTGTTGAAACAGCATTACATTTGGATCAAACACCCGGCTTTTAAAGTATTTCAGCATGGATATAAGTGAGGAGAACGAGTTAACAACCAAAGGAAATAATAAAACAATAGGTGTTAGAAAGTACTGTGGCTGCTGCTGCAGACGAGAGCAGTGGAGTATAGCTTACAGCCTGGACGATAAAAACTCTAAATCGTTCACTGCATCCATCCATATAGGTCTGTGGAAGCTGGAAACAAGTTCTTACTCTGACCAGTCTTACCAGGACAAACATGTACCACAACACAGCAGTCACATGTACCGTATTTTTTGGACTATAAGGCACAGCTGATTATAAGGTACATTAAGCGAAACTAAACAGTCAGATAAGTCAAACTTTATTCACCTCATTCACAATACAATAGTCCCTCGTTTATTGCGGGTGTTAGGGACCACGCCCACCCGCAATACATGAAAAACCGCGATGTAGGGATAAAGTAGTCCAAGTTCTAGTTCAGTAAACTTTGTCATGACATGTGCCAGAGTGTAATCACACTCACTCATCACCTGTTACTCTCAATCTCCCTTCTTAAATAAACAATTTAAATACTGTAACATTTTAAATAAAAAAAATCCATACAGCATGGATTGTTTATTTAAAATATTAAAGTACCCGCTATTTAAATTTGAATTGCAGAGAAGAGAAGTGCAGCAGGACATCAAAGAGATGTCACACGGCTTCAGATCTGCAGCACAGAGCAGAAATGTACTTTCTGATCCATTACACTGAAACAACTGAACATAAGTTCCAAAATAATTTGTAAAAAAAACCTTTGAACACTTGTATTTTGTGATTTTACGATGTGACATACTTTGAATTTTACGTTGGAAGACAAAAGTCGATGGGCGCATCTGGATAGCAAAGGGTTAATCTTTCACAAAGCCACAGAAATGAATGGCTGCAGGAGGAGCTTTCCCTTCCACTTGTGGGCTTTATTTTAAATAATCAACCCATGGCTCATCCATCAATTAACCAATTGTGTCATGTCCAATCTTACTTTGAAGATCCGGAATATAGCAAACTCACGATAAATGAACCGCGAAGTAGCGAGGGACTACTGTAATCAGATAAAAATCTGTTTGAGGTCAGTAAGCACAACCAGAATTAATACATAAGGCTCACCGTCGATGTCTGAGAAAATTAAAGGATTTTAAGTGTGCCTTATAGTCCGAAAAATACGGTAGTTTTACTACCACAATAGCACTGATACTACATTTCCAGAGTTATTTATTGCAGGAATGACAACATAAACAAACCATTATCAACAGCAATATGAGAAGTAGTGAAACGTGGAAGAACAAGGGCAGATTAGGGCAAAAAGAAGATTTATTTGTGTCATAATCAGTGTCAGTCAAAGTGATCATTCACAAACTCTACATGAGCACCATGCTCCTATATTCAAACACTTTAATTATTCGAGCAAATCACCTTCCTTCATGTAATGGGTGTGCACACCATCATCTGAAATGCCGAGCTTGCACACAGACACAGTTCAGTTCTCTTTTACAATTCGGTTCTTACCTTATTGTTGAGGAAAATGCAGTCCTGGATATCTGCTGATCTTCACAGCTGCAAAACAAACAGTGAAACATTAATGAGGCAAACGCATCTCTCTCACACACACACACACACCGTTTACGTACAAATATAATAGCCGTTTTTAGCATGCCTACAAATAAACGTGGATCCCAGAGCATGTGAGTTAATGCTCCTTGCACAAACACTTAGCATTTATTTTTAGCCAGATGCCATTACGTGGCAGCACATACGGATTAGATACGCCCAATGAAAAGTGTTAAAGTGTACAAATTAATGGTTCAAATGACCAGAAATAGAAAGTTGCATTTGGTTCAACAGATGGAGAGAAAATAAATGAGCATGATCCTAACATACAGTATACCCCAGTTTAATAATAACAGTTACGAAGTGGAAAAGAATATTCTGACAACAGAACTAAAACTGTTATAAAAGCTCGACAACATAAAAAAATAAACCACACTTTAATTACATACAGATGGTAACAGCTCATCTAGTCCATTGGACTGTTCTAGTACACAAAAAGAAGAGGGCGACTGATTTATTGACTATGCCACAGCACTGTGCAAAAGTCTTGAGTCATTTGATATGTGCTGCTTAAGTTAAAACTTACAGGTTTCAAAAAAGCTCTGTCAAAATTCAGTCATGATGCACAGTTAATTAAGACAACATCTCTTAAGTTCATTACAACCATAGAAAGAGCATGGAACTTTACATGGAACAGAAATCATCCTTGTCGGTACCAAAAACACTATTTCAAAATCAGAACATCTTCTCATCCCCCTTAACAACTCTCTGCTATCCCCCTCGCCTCAGGTCAAGAGTCTTGGTGTCATCCTCGACACCACTCTCTCCTTCACTTCACACATCAACAAAGTTATTCGATCTGCCTATTTCCACCTCCGAAATATTAACCGTCTCCGTCCTCCTCTCACACCCGGCTCCACAGCCATCCTTGTTCACAGTCTTGCCACTTCCCGGATGAACTACTGCAACTCCCTTCTTTATGGCCTCGCCAACAAATCTCTTCAGAAGCTCCAGATGGTCCAGAACTCAGCTGACTGTGTCATCACTCAAACCTCCTCCTATAACCACATCGCTCTAGTCCTGCAGCAGCTCCACTGGCTCCCGGTTAAAGCACGCATCGTCTTAGAAATACCTCTTCTCACTTTCAAAGCTATCCACAACCTTGCCATTCCTTACCTATCTGACCTCCTACACATCTCCATCCCCTCTTGCTCTCTCAGATCCTCCTCTTCACTGCACCTCCATGTACCCTCTGCCCACCTCTCCTCATTGGGGAGCAGGGTCTTCACCTGCTCTGCCCCTCACCTCTGGAGCTCTCTACCACCAGACCTACGAATACCACCTCTCTTTCTCTGTTCAAGACTGCTCTGAAAACATCGCTTTAGACTCGCTTATCCTTCTTAACTTTGTTTTATGTATTTTATATTTATTCCTGTTAGTCTTTGCACTGTTTGTTTTTACACAATCTTATCTGATATGTTTCTTGCTGTAAAATGTCCTTGGGTGTCTTGAAATGAGCTTTTAAATAAAATGGTTATTAATATCATTATTACAATTTTGCACATTAAACAGACGAAGAGTGAAATTCACTCAGTTATCTTAGGTAAAATTAATCTTCGAGGCTCAATGCGATTTATCTGTTTAAATAAAAGTTGAATGAATGAACGAAAAACTAAAAAAACACTTTATCCAAAAATTTTGTTGTAATGCAACAAGTTTGTTTGCAAATTTTCTGCATAGTAACAGCCAATAGCATAGCAGCCTGTAAGGACAAGTATAATAATCCAGATTGTGCCAGATTATTACACCTGTCTACACTGTGTTGTATGGTTCCTACAGCCATGTGACACAAGCTGACAAGCTGGATGACAGACAGGTGAAAGACTTATCAAATGCAGGTTTTCAGAGGTAAAAGCATTACATGGCTGACTCTCGGTGCTGTTTTCTCTCTCGCTCGGGATGTTTTGCACGCGCTGCAGATGTTCCAACGCTCACACTCTAATAAACACCCAGGCAGAACGTGCAGAAATGTGTTGGCTTTGCAAATTAAAGCACCGGCGAAGTGATTCATTTTCACACGCATGATAAAATGTGACAAGACTGAAGGCATTTAACAGAAAAAGAAGAGCAG
The DNA here is from genome assembly GCF_014905685.2 of Nematolebias whitei. NCBI lineage: Eukaryota > Metazoa > Chordata > Actinopteri > Cyprinodontiformes > Rivulidae > Nematolebias > Nematolebias whitei. The sequence goes on along the minus strand of NC_056499.1, from coordinate 20,897,283 downwards.
AACAGCCAGCTGTATAAATCAATAACTCTATGAAGAAAATACGTGGGTTTTTTTAGTTCAAGGGCCAAGTCCAAACAGCTGCACTCTTAAAGCAAACACTGGCCTGCACTGTTAACCATTGCTAACTATCTCTATCTGGCTTCAGATTACCTGCTTACTCATCAGACTCTGTTGGCTCTGGGTCAAGCAGCTAGTGGCAACAACCTGTCCCCCGGGCTTTGAAGACTTGCTGACATTGACTAAGAGCTGAAAAGAGTTTTAGGTTTCTTATTGGGAGGGCATTAATGAACACAAAGAGTCACCTTTCAAGTAGAGGAGGTCACTGCAACGCATCACTATTCTCATCTTAAATGGAAAAAAATAAGAAATTTCCTCTGCAGTTACATATGCAACTACATTACTACTTAAGATGACTTGCTGGAGAAAAAAGCAACAAATGGTTGTACTTTGAAACAGCATCCATTATGGGAACTATTTTGAACCAACGAAAATGGATGTCTGATAAACTAGTTTTCAAATTCCAACCAAAATGTACCTCGCATTTCTACCAACAGGCGCTATAAATCTTTCCAAAGAAGGTTTAAAAAAGAAAGTCTCCGCTGAATGAAAACACACTGAGTGCTGTCAGTGGGGCTGCTGCTGGCGCTGCTTGACCACCCTCTTTGTTCAACCTGCTCCTGCTGCACCATGCAATTTCATTTTATTTTTATTTTTTTAAGAGGAACAAAAATCAAATCTACACTTTAGGCGACATGTTTCAAGTTTGTTCAAAGGAGAAAACAGCAATTCTCAGGAAACAAACTGAGAAAAAAACCTTGTGCACTTCTTTGATAAAAGAGGACTAGAAGGCAGAAGAAAAGTGTTTCTTTAAAAACATCATTTTGGTGCAAGTCTTTTTATGCAATATTTCATGCTTTTTTACTTTTGTTTGTGATTATTTCTCTTTGTATTGTTAGACAACCAGCAAAATGACTTTCACTGAAAAAAATCATTGCATAGGGACTATGCATAAACAGGTGCTGGTCATAAAATTAGAATATCATGAAAAAGTTGATTTATTTCAGTAATTCCATTCAAAAAGTGAAACTTGTATATTATATGCTGGTGAAGATTGTATATTATATTCATTCATTACACACAGACGGACATGTTTCAAATGTTTATTTCTTTTAATGTTGATGATTATAACTGACAACTAACGAAAACCCTAAATTCAGTATCTCGGAAAATTAGAATATTGTGAAAAGGTTCAAAATTGAAGAGACCTGGTGTCACACTAATCAGCTAATTAACTCTAAACACCTGCAGAGGCCTTTAAATGGTCTCAGTTTAGTTCTGTAGGCTACACAATCATGGGGAAGACTGCTGACTTGACACTTGTCCAAAAGACAACCATTGACACCTTACACAAGGAGGGCAAGACAAAAAATTCATTGCTAAAAAGGCTGGCTGTTCACAGAGTTCTGTGTCCAAGCACATTAATAGAGAGGCGAAGGGAAGGAAACAATGTGGTAGAAGAAAGTGCACAAGCAATAGGGATAACCACACCCTGGAGAGGATTGTGAAACAAAACCCATTCCAAAATGTGGGTGAGATTCACAAAGAGTGGACTGCAGCTGGAGTCAGTGCTTCAAGAACCACCACGCACAGACGTATGCAGGTGTTTTGAGTTACATAATTGATTAGAGTGTGGCACCAGGTGTCTCCAATATTGAACCTTTTCACAATATTATAATCTTATGAGATACTGAATTTGGGGTTTTCGTCATTTGTCAGTTATAATCATCAACATTAAAATAAATAAACATTTGAAATATATCAGTCTGTGCGTAATGAATTAATATAATATACAAGTTTCACTTTTTGAACAGAATTACTGAAATAAATCAACTTTTTCATGATATTCAAATTTTATGACCAGCACCTGTACATACGCCATTTTGATTGGTGATATGTGCTGCTGATTATCCATGCTGCTGATCTCATGCTGCTGATCATTTCATGCTGTTTGTATTCATTCATACTCATCTGCTCTCACAGACTCATGTTTGTGATGCTGTTGTTTGGCATTTTGTTTTGCACTATAAGTGTTTAGCGTATTTCTTAGTTTATATCTTAGATCCTTATTTATTGTTACTTTTTACACTTTATAATTTTACTATTGTGTGAAAATGGGACCCTGTGTACACAATTTCGTTCCACCTCATGTACCACATGTGATACGAATGACAATAAAACCTACTTGAACTTGAACATATAAATTCTGAGACGTTCTGAGGAACAAAACTACATAAGAGCCAATATATTCCAGATCTAATACAGCTTTTAGACATGAAAACTGTCATAAGTGGCCTAAATTGAAGTATTTTACTTAATCTGCAGATTAGATTGTTTAGACTGCATGATTATTAATTAACAAGGTCTCATTTGAAGCTCACTTTAGAGAACAGGAGGAAAACCTCTCACCAAGGAGAAAAGAACAAGAACACATATTTAATTAATAAGTGGAAATAACAGACTGTGCCTAGAGGAAAGTAAAAATGAGTACACAAATAAAACTAAACCTACTTGCATAGACAAAAACATCGCCTCAGACCGTTTTACAAGACATTTGCATTCTTGTAATTCTTTCCTCTAAGCCTGGGGGACATCGCTTTGAGCAAAACCCAACATGCTTTAGTTTAGGCAACAAAACCCTGGGGTTACACAACTGGATACACAATTTGCCACTCAGGACACCAGTAGCTACAGTATGTTTACATGGACATAAGTAATCGGATTAAACGGCCATTCGGAATAAAAATGTGTCATGTAAACGCCCCATTCGGATTATTCTAAACTGATTCAGCTCGATCCGAATGAATTTGTAATCCGAATGAAAGGGGTGGTTTATGCCGATTCATAATTCGAACGGCGTGCATGTAAACACTTAATCTGATCATTTTATTCCGATTGTGGAAAACTGACCAGACTGTGCACGTGCGACCTGTGTCTACCTCACGTATTTCCACCTGGCTAGATGCTAATATGTTGGGGAAGCAAAATAGGTCATTGAGCGACAACATTTTCTACTAGAAACTTTGAAAGAGCTCAAAATGATCTGTATTACCTGTAGCTCAATCAGGGAGTGCAGTAACGTCTCCGCCGTCATTAAAACCTGTTGCGGGTCCATTTTGGGTGCTCGGGTTCGTTTACATTCATCACGGAAGTAGAAATTCTTCTTCTGTAGTTTTTTTTAAAGAGAGTTTACCACTCTGCGCATGTCAGTACTTCTATTCAGAAAAAAAGCCCGCTGCATGTAAACGCTCATCATGAATGGATTGTGCCCATGTAAATGAAACATTTGGATTATTTTATCCAAATACATTTCAATCTGATCAAATAATTTTGTGCATGTAAACATAGCTATTGTTTCTTCCACCTAGCAGTTTTTTTTACCCCTAATAACAATATGAGGAGCAGGACAAAGTGCAGACAAGATGAGACAAAAGAAAAGTTCCAGCTCCAGAAGCTGCTGCTGTGATGTCTGAACATCAAACACTACTGACGCAGCTGGATTACCCACAGGTCAAAGAGGCAGCTCATATCACTTACAGAGAATGTGTGTGTGCATCAATAAAATATGCACCATGCTGCTCTGATGTGGAACTTCATGATGAGTGAAAACTAAAGTCCAAAATCATTATAATCTCTTCATTTATTGCCTCATTGTTGTTACAACTGGGAAGCTTCATTAAAATGAACGAGGGATGGGTGCAAACGGTAGTTGCCGTAGGCAACCTCAATCATCAATGGAAGCTGCTCAAAGTTAAAGCAGCATCTGAACCTGCCGTGGTTTAAACGTTCAGATTTGTACAAGCTTGGTATAAAACCATTATTCTTTGAAAAGAACAGCCTGACAAATCGAATCATTAAATTATTCAACTGGGCTCCACTGGCCGCAAACATGTTGCCATGCGTGTTAACGTTATGTTAAGAAATAATTCAAACAGGTGCTCAACAACTGGGGAAATAAAGCAACTCACAAACAACCAAATATCTTGTAATTTTTTTCTCTTTTCAAACAAATCTATACTAATCCTCTGAAATCTATCAACTGAGTCAAACATATTTTATTTATTTACTTACTAGTCAGTCTCCCTGTATTACTCTAGTACTAGGGAGTCCAATTCTGGCCTCGAGGGCCACTATGCAGCAGGTTTTAGATGTTTCTCTGCTTCAACACACCTGATTTGAATCAGCGATTACAGGCATTTGCAGAACTCAGTAGTCCCTCGTTTATTGCGGGTGTTTGAATCTGACCCCACCCCCACACACACACGTGCACGTGTGAAACCGCTGAAGTGACATTCTGCAAAGTAGTGACGTTTTATTTATTTTAGTATTTATATATATTATATATATTTTAAGGCTTTATAAACCCTTCCCACACACTTGCAATGTTCTAAATGTTCTAAACTCTTAAACCTACGCTATTTTAACTACATATATGTATGTACTGCACAGTAGCTACTGCAAAATTTTATGTCCGGTTCTAGTAGGGTTCTGATTGGCTATCTGCAGCCATTGAACTCCAGACACTTTTGGAGAGAGCCGGACCTTCGGAGAGCCAGCACAAAACCACACAATGGTCCCGATCTACTCCAAATGGTGAGATGAGATAAAACTTTATTATCCACCAAGGTGGAAAATTTCCTTCCTTCGGCTCTACAAACATAATATAAAACACATTCATACAATCAAAATATCAACAATCCAGAAGAATCCAATGAAAAAAGTCTGGGTGAGCTCCGGAGAAGACACCGGACCTCCAAGTAATGCCTCCCCGCTCGAGAGGCTCCCTGGGCTGGCAAGCAGCACTCATATTGACTGATGAGGCAGGAAGTAGTTCTGATCCGGTTCTGATCAGGTCTCTGCAGTCACTGAGCATCGAAGTCACTATGAATAAGGACCAAACTTTTAAGTCAGGTTTGGATCAGATCAAAACTTTCCTTCCATTTTGGCAGAAAATAGGGGTCTGGAAGCACCATTGAATTCTGGGAGGTGCCTTGTGGGTAATGTAGTGTGTCATTTTGGACTGGCAATACTGTATAGGCTTACAGAAAGAAAAATTACAAAATGGCGGCGCCTGTATGAATTATATATTTTTTGTCATTAACTTTTTCCCCAACCACGTGAGTACAGTTATATTACTGTAAAGTCGACAATCGTGTGTTGTGTACTGTACAAATTGTTTTTTGCAGATTACGTTCACAAACCATGATAGAGCGAGTCCATGAAAGTCGAACCACGAAGTAGCGAGGGACTACTGTTCAACCACTGAACCATTGAATCAGGTGTGTTGGAATATGGAAACCTCTAAAACATGCAGTGGCTCTTGAGGACCAGGTTTGGACACCCCTGTTCTAGCAGCTCATGAGACATTTAGAAGTTCCTGCACACACATCCTTGAATCTTTTAGTACTCAACAATGGAAGCAAGGACAATACAATCACAAGCAAACCTCTCAAACAGGTCCAATATTTGCCAAAGAACCTAAAATTGTAACCTAAACATCTGCAAAGATAGATACACAATGTGAACCTTCAGAGGCAACATGGTGAAGAAAACAACCTTCCAAAGATGTTGAGGATTAAAAAACATCCTAAATCATGGAAGACAGCACAGCTCAGCCTTGCAGTGCAGACTCACTGAAACCCACTAGGTAATTTTTTAGTCCTCCAACACAGTCAGAGATAAGTAGCAGACCCTGATATGCAATTAGCTAAATGGGTCCATGGGACTTGATAAAATGCGCCAAAGGGGGTGTGGTAGGAGACTCATTACCCACTACCCCTTTCATTGGGAGCCACCTGTTTAGAGCTGCACTCATTATAGAGGGCTTATCAGCCTCAAGAAACATTAGCCCACAGAGGAATCAAAACAAGGAAGGAGACCAACAAGTCAATAAATGGGTTTAATGTAAAGTATTAATACAAATTGCAAAAGGTACATACTGTACGTAAGTAAGTCACTTGTAAATGAGTCTTCAAGGCTCAATGTGACTTGTCTGTTTAAATAAAGGCTGAATGAATGAATGAATGAATGAATGAATGAATGAAAAAGTAAAGAAAGCAAGTAAACATTTATTTTCCTCATATGTCTGTGTGAAGCAGATTGTGCAAGATGTGATCTAACTCTGTGTGTGTAATGTTAAAGTAATGCTTCCAGGTCTCTCTTGTAAATGAGTCCTCGTGGCTCAATGGGACTAACCTGTTTAAATTAAGGTTGAATGAAAAAAAGTGTGTGTGCGTGTGCACGTGTGCAGCCCATTCACAAAACACACTGTTACTTTAAAGTTAAAGCGATTCTGAAAAATAATCAACAAGTTGATCTTAAAAGAAAATTGAGAGCTGATTCAAGTATGACATGTTTTGAGCAATTAGCATTTTTGGTGTAAAAACCCTTTAACCCTGTTACTTTTGGCAATTTTTGTACAGAAAAAAATCATTCTGAGACAATAACATACCTAAAGATCTTATTTGAAAATTTTTTTTTGCTAAGTTGCCTGTTGTGTTGGTGTTTGACGTACAAGAACTGAACCGAATAAGTGGAAAAAGCATCAAATGTCTAAAAACAAACTTGATAAACCATCTGAAAGCTTGCAGAAGACCACTTTAAAACAACCTGAACACAGTATTGCTATTTGAGAGCAACTTATACAGAAACAAAAGGTAGCTCAACTGACTTTTGCACAATTTGTTTGAGGACATCTGGAGAACAGCTGTTGCTCTTCATCACATGCACAGATATACCTTACATATGTTATTACATAGCCTCCATGTAAGAGGTAAAAGGGTCTGGGAGTGAGTGTCCAGACACTTTACTACATATGTCAAACTCAAGAGCTGCGGGCCAAACCTGGTACACCAAGATGTTAATTTAAAAGTAAAGTATTGTCTCTCTTCTAATTTTTTCTTTAAAAAACTGAAAAATGCATCATTTAGACTTCTGTTGGCAGCTGGCTAACTTTGAAGCCAGAAAGACGGTTGGGTCATTCTATCATGATTGATTCTGATGTGGAAAAAGTAACAGAACATCAAGATCAACAGAACAGATCAAACTCTTGTTCATGAACCTACAACCAAGAAAAAATATCAGGTATCAGTATCAGCTGAAAGTGGTCCGTGGCTCAAAGTTTTAAAATTTTGGCTCCTTTTGGTAACTGTTTGACACCCCTACGATAGTCTAGGTATGGACAACCTCTGAAAATCAGCCACTAGACAACCACATGTACACGCCAAAATAAGTAGGATGCCATAACCCCCACCCCCACACACACATACACACACCAGAGTCTGTCCTGTCTCTCTTCTATACAAGGAAACTGCTCTATGTTCTCTTGGGAAGACAAATTCTCAATGATTAGTCCTGCCTATCCAGAGGAGGTGGGGGTGGGTGAATGTTACTGGGGAGGGCTTCTAATTTAATTCCCCAATAGCCTCTATTTCACACACACACACATCCCCTTGTTAGTTTGTGAGAAGCTTGTTTTAAATTTGGCAAGTCAGAGAGTAAGTGTTCATGTCCTATATATTTCTAAAAAGTGTCATCTTCAGTCTGAAAATCAGGAGTTTCATACCCTTTCTAAGCACACTTGTAACAATAAAAATAAAAAACTTTATAAGAAGAAGAAAATATGATTTGGAGCCTTCATAATCATATTATTATTGTTCACATTAATGCATTGCTTCAGTTTGTCATGGGAAAGGAGGAGGCAGAGCTGAAAGTCAATACTCTCGATTTACTTACTGGCCCGTCTATGTTCTAGCCCTCTCTTATGGTTGAGTTGGATCATGATTACAGAACAAGATCCTAAAATGAGCTTTACCCCTAAGGTGGCTGGACTCAGCCTTAAAGATAGGGTGTGGAGCTCCATGATGTGGGTGAGCTCAGAGTAGAGTCACTGCTCCTCTGTATCAAAAGGAAACTACTGAGGTGGTTCAAGCATCTTATTAAAATGCCCCAGGTTGCCTTCCTCTGGAGGTTTTCTAGACACAACCCACTCAAAGGAAACCTCAGGGCAGACCCAGAACTTGTTTAACTGATTAAAGTACTTTAGCTTGAAATAGTATACAAACAAATTAGATAAATCTTGTGTTTCTTATGACACCATTTTAGATCAGTGAAGTAGATGTGATTACATTGATGCAAAGTGGTAAAATAAAAAAAAGAAAACAGTAATTACAGCAAACCAAACTACATACTTGGAGATATCACAAAGTATAATCAGAAACATTTATTAAAGCAGTGAAAACACTAACAAGTTTGAAAACTATGGGATTATCTGGGCTTTCTTACATATTGTTATACACTTGTTTTGTGAGTGCTCCATTCTACCCAAATTGTCCCCAGAAAATGTATTTACATACACTGCCTGGCCAAAAAAAAAAAAGTTGCCACCTGGATTTAACTAAGCAAGCCTCCTATTGGAGAATTACTGCATGGGCAATTATCTTTCAGCTGGCAACAAGTTATTTAACCCCAACTGGTGCAATGAGTTGCTTCTCATTTCTTAAACAATCATGTTTAAAGACACATCGGGTGGTCGTGTAAAAGATGTCAGTCTGTTTGAGAAGGGTCAAATCATTGGCATCAAGCAGAGAAAACATCTAAGGAGATTGCAGAAACTACTAAAATTGGGTTAAGAACTGTCCAACGCATTATTAAAAACTGGAAGGATAGTGGAGACCCATCGTCTTCGAGGAAGAAATGTGGCCAGAAAAAAAAAGTGACCTACTGTACAAGCCTGTGAGGGCAGTGCTGTGATCTGGGGTTGCTGCAGTTGGTCAGGTCTAAGTTCAGCAACAGTATGCGCTCAAAGAATGAGGTCAGTTGACTACGTGAATATACTGAATGACCAGGTTATTCCATCAATGGATTTTTTCTTCCCTGATGGCATGGGCATATTCCAAGAGACAATTCCAGGATTCATCGGGCTCAAATTTTGAAAGAGTGGTTCTGGGAGCATGAGACATCATTTTCACACATGGATTGGCCACCACAGAGTCAAGACCTTAACCCTATTGAGAATCTTTGGGATGTGTTGGAGAAGGCTTTGCACAATGGTCAGAATCTGCCATCATCAATGCAAGATCTTGTTGAAAAATGAATGCATCACTGGATGGAAATAGATCTTGTGACATTGTAGAAGCTTATCGAAACAATGCCACAGCGAATGCATGCTGTAATCAAAGCTAAAGGCGGTCCAACAAAACATTAGTATGTGACCTTTTTTTTTTGGTGGCGACTTTTTTTTTGGCCAGGCAGTGTATTACATTGTTAAATGTTATACTGACAACATTTTCCTCACCCCCTTCCTTCTTTCGCTCATCAAAATAGTCAACATTCTTCACATGCGACATATTTGGCTGTGGCAATTTTGCTTTACAATATCAATTCCGAACTTGTTGAAAAATAACACACTCCCATGTAAGTTACTCGATCAACAGCATCCATGCCTGAAAGTAACAAGCCATAGAAGAATAGCTTTAAAGCTTTTGACGTGGAAAGACGGGTCACACCAGGAGGGTCCTCTTTCCTTTAGTATAATCAGAAATGACCAAAACATCCTTCAGAGAAATGACTCGGCACCACTTACAGTAGCTTCAAACTGACACACAAGTCAAACCACATTATTGTAAGTTGAAAGTTTTATGTCACTTATAATTACTTCACCAATCCAAGTTTAACTCAGTCCATCTTGAAGAAGAGCCAGTTATTTCCAGAATTTAGAAGCAGAACATTTTCAGTGTTATAAATGCTAATGGAGGTGCTGGGTATCAAGCCATGAGTGGCACAGTAAACCCACTTGGACTGGCATAGTCTACACAAAAAATGTGCTATGTGGTATCAAGTTGGGTCCATTTTAAACAAACACTTACCTGAAGCTGAGATTTCAGTGAAAAATAAAAAAATAAAAAATAAAACTATACTGCAACGAGTACTTCTTAGCTTCAACAATATCCCAGCTGGTTCCATACAGTGTTTAAATATCTGCAGAATGGTTTCAGCCACTGTTTTTCAAAAATACTGATTTTATTTTATATCTACAATATATGAATTGGATCAGTACGTGACGTTAATGGTTAGTGTAGTGAAAAGCATCAGAGTTACCACTTTCTTAAGGAACCACTGCAGCAGCAAGAGCAAAAACCCTACTTGCTGCCGTACACGTCGCACCACCGTATAAGTCACATCAGTCCAAATATCTCATTAATAGCCACTTTTACCTATTAATGATACACTTGGCTTGCCATATTACTTGAGCGCCCTCTAGAGACTGAAAATGGTAGTGTTCAATATTTTCCATGTCAGAATGAATGAAATCATCAGATCTCAGCCAAAAATTGGATTATAAATATGGGAAAAAACACAAATAAGTCACTTCACTGTACAAGTCGCAGGACATGCTAATTTATGCAAAAAGGTGTGACTTATACAGCAAAAAGTAAGGTAATTCCAAAAATAGCTTAAAGAGGGACATTATACTAGATTTTATAAGTTTATTCTCCTGCTGCATATAGGAAGCCAATGTACTTGTTCTCAAACTGACAAATGACCCATAAAAAAGCAGAAGCACGACGACAGCTACAGGAGCAAATACATCTTTTACACAATGCAATAAATCATCAAAGCCCTGTTTTAAAAGCCATGTCTCAGCCTGGCAACCCTGCAGATTGGGATGGACCAACCCTCTTCTTGAGCTGCTGATCTAATCTCCTTTTGCATCTCGGCCATACATATACAAGAGCCCAATAATCTGCTCATTGAGTGGACAGCTGCGAGCAGGCATTTAACGCTCTGCTACTGTACCTCCAGCTGCACTGGTGCTCAAAGACACAGTCCACAGCTCTATGGACTGACATACATTTTAATTATTATGAGCAATGCCTGTTCTTATCTTTTCCATTAGCTGCTTTTGTAGTAAAGGTTGTTTAATAGATGAGTGGCCTTCAAGGTGTGACACTTTTCCCAAGCTTGTTAAAAAGCAGTCCGTTGTAATACATACATATACAATGCACAAACACAAGTTGATGTGATAAGAATTTCAGGCAGGTAAGCCAACCAACAGGCAGGAAAACCAATTAAAAACCACACTGAGGCTGTCCAGAGGCCCTAGGACACTAAAGGAGAAGAAAAAACATGACATGGGAGGTAAAGGGCCATACGTGGCTCTGTCTGCCTATTATGGGAGAACAATCCAGCTTCTCCAAGCCCAGTTCTTCCAAGCTGTCTGTAAAGTGAAAGCCTGGCCCCTCGATTGTAAGATCTATTGTTGGGAGCAGACAAGAACCACTCCCAGCTCACCTCATGCACATTAAATAGCGTGCATTGTTTGAGAAGTCAACAAAAGGCACATAAAACTGTGAGCAAATACAAACACAAGATTCTTTGACACTGTCCCAATAAAAATGTTTGCAGCTAGAACAGATATTTTCACATTTGTCCCACAAAACACAACACACCATGTTTGTGTAAATTACTTTAAATTATTTAAAAGATCCCATTAGGACTATAACCTAAAGCAATGTTAATTTGTGAGAAATCCCGTTTCTTGCACAAACTTGGTCAATGATCCTAAACATATGTCTTTTCACAGATTTTCACTTTGTGCCATACCTTGTGAAAAAAAAAGGCTTAAAGACTAAACAAATCCAAAAAGCAGGGATTATCTCATGATTATTCGCCAGACATATGAGCTTATTTACAGCCTATCAGAGCCGTTTCATCTCTGTGGCTGGGTCGCAGCCCGGCTGACATGCTCCACTCACCTCAGGGTTGGAGAGAGAAATAAGTGAGCTGTTGAAATAGAGATGGGGCAAGAGAAAATTGAGTAAAGAGTAGATATGGGAAGCTGAAGAAGAAGGAGAGTGAATGAATGAGCTTTATGGGGGTGGAGGAACAGACAGGGGAGGCTGACTGCTAGTTTCCTGCTAGGTCAGCAGATGGGAGCTGAATCCTGGGACGGCTTATCTTTCAGCAGGAATACCAAAACCACACCAAAGACAGACAGGAGGGAAGGAGGTGGCCAGCACTATAAATTTAAACAATGCAGGCTAGTATTACGGTACTACAAGAAAGCTGGCAACATACGTGACAAAAAAAGTATGTTCCCTACAAAGTAAAATATAGGGAAACAATTAGGATAAATGAGAGCTGACGAGTGCTGACTTAACATATACAATGCATAAACACAGAGACCACTGTGATTTTTATTTAAACATGTGGACACATATTATTTTAGTGTGTCAGAAACAGGAGGACAGGCTATCTTAACACTTCCAGCTTGTGGTCACCCATTGCTAACTTGGTCTGCTTGCTACTGAGGGTTAAGAGTAGATCTTTGGTTCCATGTTCACTAAAGAGTGATAGTGTGGCACGATGCCATAAGTCTGTCATTACTGATCCAAGTTCAAGTAGGTTTTATTGTCATTCACCACATGTGGTACATGAGGTGGAACGAAATTTTGTACACAGGGTCCCAGTTATATCCAACAATAATAAATATAAATTATAAAAAAGAAACAGTAAATAAGGATCTAAGATGTAAACTAAGATACGCTAAATGAACGTCAAATGTTACACTAAAAGATCAAAGATATGCTGAACACTAATAGTGCAAAACAATACGTCGAACAACAGCAGCACGAACATGAGTCTATGTGAGTAGATGAGTACGAATGAATACAGCAGCATGAAATAATCAGCAGCATGAGATCAGCAGTATGGATAATCAGCAGCACATATCACCAATCAAAGCGGCATTACAGTGATTTTTTTTTTCCACAGTGATTATCCTGGTTAGAGATTCATGAGTCTAACAGCTTCAGGGTCGAAGCTGTTCCTCAGTCTAGTGGTTCTACACTTAATGCTCCTCAATCTCCTTCCTGAGGGGAGCGAAGCAAAAAGTGTGTGTGCTGGGTGAGTGGGGTCCTTCATGATGCAGGTGTCTCTCTTCCTGCATCTGGAGGTGTAAATGTCTGTGATGGTGGGGAGGCTGACTCCAATAGACTTCTGTGCAGCCTTCACCACTCTCTGCCAAGCTTTTCTTCCTGCAGCTGTGCAGCCTCCATGCCACACGTTGATGCTGGAGCACAGGATGCTCTCCACTGCACACCTGTAGAAGGAGATGAGGACTGAGCTTCCCAGATCAGCTCGCCTCAGCTGCCTGAGGAAGTAGAGTCTCTGATGAGCTTTCTTGATCAGACTGATAGTGTTGTTGCCCCAGTTGAGGTTGTCATTCAGGTGTACACCCAAGTACTAGTAGCTGGAGACCACTAATTGACATATTTTTTTTTTTAAATATCAGGAACAACATCTGAAATATTGTTTTTTCTTATTGCGTACTTTACATTAACTCGATGTTTCAATTACAAACCAGAAAATTGAAATTAGCTTGTTGTTCTTCCAAAGAAATATTGTGCTCTGTTAGATCAGAGAATAATATCTAGCAATGTAAACCCTGGAACAACTTTCCCAAGAATAGTTACTAGTTTTCTAGCAAAATAAACTATTTGTTGAACCATTTGACCTGAACCAACAAAGTTACCATAAGTCAGGTTCTCTGGACAGTTTCTTAGTGTTGAAATGTTTCATCTCTCATCCAAGAGACTTCATAAGTCTGAGGAGCCACAATAAACTCAGTCTTTTAAGTAGCACACTCACATAGTGGGCCAACCAGTTTGGTGGTGCTAAGCTGGTTTCTGGAGTCCGCCCTCTCCCCCGCCAACTTGTCTGAGACAGCCATGGCTAAAGTGGTTCAAAACATCAAAGTTTTGTTTCAACACAAAGAAACTGTCCAGTCCAGACGACCTGACTTAACTTTGCTGGATTTCTTACTTGGATTTGACATTTTACCTGACCTTACATATTGTTACAATATATTGTATATCTTGACACATCTATTATCCCCCTCCTACCATTTTTATCTTTCTAGCATGTACTTAAATGAATATACACTATTCTTAATTAAGTTCATATTGCAATTGCCTCAACAGGTAAAAGCACAAAATTCTGAGTTAGTCTGAAAGGGATGAGCAGTTGCACATGTGCATTGTATGAGGTCTTAAAATGTTAATAGTGAATTCAACTTAACCAGCTTTCACGGTAAATGACATTTTAGAAAGTGCGTATTTTATCTCCATATAAATACACCACAAAGACGCCATTCCGTCATAAAAATAGAAGATGAGTTAGTGTCTGCTTCAGGTAAACAGCCTGCCTCAATAAACCCAGTGTGAACGAAGGCAGAGGAATGTGCAGTGCAAGGCACAAAGCACTGCCAAGCTGCTAAGGAGCATTCACCTGCTCTATAATAGTTATTTTAATAAATTTTAAAAAGCTTTCCAGCACATAAAAATTTAGTCCGGGAACAATCTGCTCTCGACTTTAAGGGGTAGCAAAAATAAAATCCCAGTTTTCACCTGCCACTTGTATAGTATTTACCGTACATAGACAATCCCTGCAGTATTGGTTGCCAAATAAGTCCCGACCAAGTGTCTGCATGAACAACCAGCAACAACTGTTTGCCTACTCGTCTTACAAGCACAAACAACCTTGTGGCTAACAGAGAAGATGCCTCACTTGAACAATATAACTAAATACAGGAATGTCACTTCAGATTGGAGACACACCGCTGAGTAGGTCTTAAAGGGCTAGAGGGGAGGGTGGGGAAACCTTTCCTAATAATTGTTTTGTGGTTGTGCGCTGCTCTGAGAAGATAAGTGACCCGACTGAAGACAAGGCTGGCATTCTCTCCAGAAAGTCAAAGACAGAATGCCTGAGTCCATCTAAACAGAGGGATCTGACAATGCAGCATTTGTCTCTGTTCCAGCTGGAGAACTTGCTCCCCACACACATGCCGACATGAAACAGCGCAGACCAACTTTAAAGTCACAACAGTAACAATCAAGCTGGGGTTTTTTTTTGTTTTTTTCCATTGGCAAAACAAGAAACCATGAATCTCAGTTTAATTCTCTCAAGTGGTTAAAGTGACTATATTGTTCTCAAACATAGATCTTAAAAAGAAATGGCACTTATGAAGCATCAAATCTCACATCTTCCATGATCGAACCCAAAACAACAGCAAGCTGAAGAAAAGACCTTAAAACCACAACTGTACTGTGACAGCACACTAATGCTTCAACAGCAGGGAAGACTTGCACATTACGGATTTGTCCATTATTTGTTCATTCTCTGCATGCATGGAGAGCCACCTCAGCAGGGCAGCTTTCTGCCTGAAACATCAGTGCACTGCTTGTTTTTTACAAAAAGTAAAAAAGAAACAATAATCATACTGTGTGGATGAAACAAGCCAAGGCTTAAAACACAAATGACGACTTTCTTTAGTCAGGAAAACAATGAAATAATTTTCAAGAATTCCTCTCAGATGGATAAATAAAATGACGAATGGGACTGAGTCTACAGAATCCACCATTTAAAAGAGAAACTTAAAAATATCTGTTAAAAAAAATGTGGAAGAAAACCATCTGAAGAGCTAATGTAATCTGGCACATCATTTCAGTCAACAAAATTCATCTGGAGTTGCAAGGCAGAGGAAAGAGCCAGCAGACCTGTTTGATTTCATAGCCTTGGGTATTTATCAAGAGGGTTGTTCAGCTCTTTTGAAGTAAGGGTCTGCAGAAAGGTTATAAACAAAAATGCATCTAACCTGTTGCAGCTAGCGCTTTGAACAACCTCGGTTTAGAAAAATATTTAATTCCCTTCAAACTGACAAGACCAAGCGGGTTCAAGACCAAAGTGGATCGCTGCCGTCACAGAGGTTCAAGTGAACGCTATTTTTTTAAACCTTTGCATTGTGATCAGTTTTACATTACACTGTTATTTCAGTAGAAATAATATCTTACTCCTGCAGCAAATGCTCCTGCTACTATTTTGTGCTTTCAAATGACTTTATAATTTTGATGTAAATAGCTGTGTTATGTGAAACAGTGAAGTAAAAGATCTGAATTATTCCTTTTTTAAATCCTATACCAGTTTTAGCCTCTCTACTATCGCTAAGTACACTGAAAACAACCATGAGACAATACTTTGATATCATAATTAGGAATGCACAATATTGGATTTTTTGCTGATATCCGATATGTTAAAACCTATTTGGCCGATAACTGATATTTTTATATACTTTCCTTTGTCAGAACATAGCCCTCTTATTTAGGCTTATTTGCTATAAAAATTGTATAACAGCTGTAAGAGCTGGTGACATATATTCAGTAACAGTCATATGATATGAGTAGCACTTTAACTTATATGAAATGAAAAGTGTTAAATGTTATTTATTAGCATTAGTCATGTGATGCTGTTTCACTTGTGGAGGCTTGTTCCAGGTTCCTAGCTGCAGTGTGGGATTCTCTGCGCTCTTGTGCATGAAGGACAGACTTTTTAAGTTCAAAGTTTTTGTCTATCCATTAGACTGATCATGGGGCTAGCACTTGACGTACAAATGTCTGTGGTAAAACTCACCCAAGTGCTATTAGCTATTAGCTTCTCAATGACGTTGAAAAGGACAGCTTGTAACTCGAGTAAGGCTACGTCGGAAAAATATCTCTGACTGGGAACAATGTAGCGAAACTTCCACACCGCTGACATTTTGACTTCTTCTTCTACGCTGTGATCAGATCAGGTAGGCAGGCGTGACTTCATCACGTTGTGCGGATACTGCAGGCATCCTTGTCACTGGGTTGTCATATGAAAACAGTGTCTTTTACATTTTACATCGGTGACTTATTTTAATGGAATGGCAGATGTCTGATATTTAACTTTAATGCTAATATTGGCTGATACCAATACCATGCCGATAATATTGTGCATCCCTAATAATAATAATAATATATAATACACTGCCTGGCCAAAAAAAAGTCTCCACCTGGATTTAACTAAGCAAATAGGTACGAGCCTCCTATTGGATAAATTACTGCATGGGTGATTATCTTTCAGCAACAAGTTATTTAACCCCAACTTGTGCAATGAGTTGCTTCTCATTTTTTAAACAACCATGTCGAAAGACACATGGCGTGGTCGTGGAAAAGATGTCAGTCTGTTTGAGAAGGGTCAAATCATTGGCATCAAGCAGAGAAAACATCTAAGGAGATTGCAGAAACTACTAAAATTGGGTTAAGAACTGTCCAACGCATTATTAAAAACTGGAAGGATAGTGGGGACCCATCGTCTTGAAGGAAGAAATGTGGCCGGAAAAAAAATCCTGAATTATCGCGATTGGCGATCAATTAAACGTTTGGTGAAACCAAATCAAAGAAAAACAACAGTAGCACTCAGGGCTATGTTTAATAGTGAAAGTAAGAGCATGTCCACACGCACAATGAGAAGGGCACTCAAGGGATTGGGACTGAACAGCTGTGTAGCCTTAAGAAAACCACTAATCAGTGAGGACAACTGGAAAAAAAGGCTTCAATTTGCTAGGGAGCATAAAGATTGGACTCTGGAGCAATGGAAGGAGGTCATGTGGCCTGATGAGTTCAGATTTACCCTGTTCCAGAGTGATGGTGCATCAGGGTAAGAAGAGAGGCAGGTGAAGTGATGCACCCATCATGCCTAGTGTCTAGTCATCAATGCAAGATCTTGGTGAAAAATTTGTGCAACACTGGATGGAAATAGATCTTGTGACACTGCAGAAGCTTATCAAAACAATACCACAGTGAATGCATGCTGTAATCAAAGCTAAAGGTGGTCCAACTAAATATTAGTGTGTGACCTTATTTTTGGTGGCGACTTTTTTTGGTCAGGCCGTTCATTTCGTTTTTGCTAATAAGAACCATGTAAAACTGACAACTAAGAAGTGTTTGCAGTCACCTTTAACATATGCATTTCCTGATATGATGCGATTATACTTATTGTGTGAAAAAGGTCTAGTAGCAGCTAATGTAACTGCATTAGCATCCACTGCCCACTAGGCCAATAAAGGGCTATTTTCAGGCACTTTTAATAGCCCTGAGCTTCCCACATGCAATGTAGGCTAGCTGCCACAATCATATTGCTGCCTTAAAAAAAGGGTAATGTTTACAGCTCCACATAGCTGAGCACACTCTGACTGGAGTTTGGTCTTCTCTCTGTCCCCATTTTCTATTCTGAGGGCCTGGCAGCACTCCCATGTACTCTCTCCCTTAACTAATAAACAAAGAGCGGTTTCCCTTATATAGCTTTGTTCAAGCTCTACGACCTCAATGAACAACTCTGGAAGCTTGCAGCAAAGCAAGGATGTCAAGCGAGTATGTTGCAGACAGAAAGGTTTCAGCCAAGGCCATGGAGCACCGACAGTACGAATGTGTAACAGTCATACATTAACAGCCACTTAAAGTGCTATTTGTGGTGCCATCCATACGCCAAATTCTGCAAAGTCAGGTTGACTGGATCTCCGAGAACTGCTAAGTGAGACATCCAAGACGAAACGACATGAACTAAAAACACCAAGCAATTTTCTTGCGGTGTCTCAAATTGTTATGTCATGATAAATATCAAAAGAGACGTGTGAGCCGAGGCTCGTCCTGTTCGTTTGTGGTCAGATGTCATCCTGTGTAATGGTGCCTCATTTGTCAACATGTACTTTGCACTGTAGTATTCACAATACAAACATGGACAGAAAAGCACAAATCATCTGCTCTGTGGGCTTAAAGCAAACACTAAAATTCAGCTAAACTCACAATACATTTAAAACTGAAGTTCGTCAAATAGTTTTATTACCCAAAACTACAAAATGAGCCAAAACGAACAAAATGTTGCCGCACATTTTATCACAAGTGAAAAAAGTCTAAAACCTAATTTACTTAATCTATGCACTTGACCAGCATGGGGTCCAACAAAATATAAAATCTGATAAGAAGTTCTAATCAACCACTGAAGACAGTTCTATAACAATATCTTCCAGCCTCTGAAGACCGCTTCGACCCATCCATCAATCCTCTTCCAGTTCTCCAAGGCGGAGTCACAGAGATAACAGGTACTGGAAGGAAACCCAAACATCCCTCTACCAAACAGCACTATCAAGCTTCTCTGGGGTATCCCAAGTGTTCCTATAGTCCAGAAGGTATTGATAATCCATCCAGTGAGTTCAGGGTCTGCCAAGTGGTCTCCTCCCAGTGGGACGTGCCTGGAAAAACCCAAGGGCAAGAGAAAGTTTGACTTGTCCACTGAGCTCTTTCTTCACCACTGCAGACTGAAGCAGTACCCACATTGCTGCAGATCTGATCAGATCTGTCAGTCCATCTCCTGCCTTAAGATGCCCAATTTCTCCTCATGAGACAAAGACTTAGCCCCACCTCGAAGGAAGAGCTTCTTTTTAATAATGGTTGAGAACTATGGCTTCAGATTTAGATGAGCTCATTCTAATGCCGGCCTCTTTGCACTCAGCTGTGAACCCTTTCCAGCGCACATTAACTGGTCCAATCATGGTTTGAAAACACCAAACAGAACCACATCTTTTGCAAAAGCAAAGATGAGTGAGAACCTCTTCTCTATGACTGCCTTGATCTCTTAAACCAGGGGTGTCAAACTCACAAAATGGAGCCAAAATTTAAAACTTTTTCAAACTAAGGGCCAATTGCAGAATCTACATAAACTCAAATCAGATACCCGACATCTTTTCTTGGTCACAGGTTCCTCAACATGAGTGATTTGTCTTATTTGATGTTCTCTGTTGTGCTTTCGACATCATAACCAAAGATTACTGAAAAATTCAAGAAATAGTATTTTATGTTTCACATATCATCTTGAGGGCCAGATAAGATGTCAACGGGGCTTGAGTTTGACACATGTCTTAAACGCTTCACAGCCTGAAAAAATGGTCAAAGTGAAAACAGCACGCTCAACTCATCTCATGCTTTAGTATTACCTTGGAAAAATATTTTGCTAATTTTAAATTATATTATGGGTAGGGACTAAATGGAAAGTAAACATACATTACCGTATTTTTCAGCCTATAAGTCAAGGTTTTTTTTTTTGCCTAATATGCATGTCCTGCAATTTATATGCTGAAGTAATATTTATGGATTTTTTCCATATTTATAAACCAATTTTTGGCTGTGATATGACCGTTTTCATTCATTATGACTGAAAATATTGAACACCATTGGAGCAACCGTCAAATCAGCTTCATTTTGATTCGCCAACTAGGCAAAATGCAACTAATTTGACTGCTGAAGCGCATTTATTAAGTAAAAGTTCAACTGAGACACATCTTTGCTATAATGTTGAGCAAACAAATAATCGTTTTAGGTGCTTATCTTGTTAAATTTTGAAGAAATGCACAGCGTTCCTCCTTCCTGATTTCCTCCCTCTGCGTGCTCCCGGAGCACCGAGGCAGCGAATACTTTTGATATACAGCTGATTTGACTGTCAAAATGCATTTATTAAGGAAAAGTTAGACTGAGACACACCTTTGCTGTAATTTCAAGCAAACAAATAATTGTTTTTAAGTGTTAATCTTGTTGTATTCTAGTTAAAGTCCTCCCGTGCACGCTCCTGCAGCCGCCATTTGGCAGCCAAACTTTTTTTGGCACAACACCAGCCCACATTTCCGGGTGGTCAGCGGTGACACGTAACAAACGTGACGCGTCAGCGGTGATGCATAATAGATGCGACGTATACGGCGAAGCGACGTATTTATGTATTTTTCCACTTTATTACACATATTTGGACTGATGCGACTTATAGGGCGGAGTGACGTGTACAGCGGAAAATATGGTAATCTATTCAAATCTGTCTTTAACAGCATACACTGTATTCTGTATTTCTGCCTGACCTGCAGAGATACACAATTGCAATAACAAAAATAGAGAAACATTGCCTATCTGAATGCTAATTCTGCAACACTGAATGATATACACCTTCTTGTCTCCAGAGCACTTAGGTTTGTTTCTATTCTGCTATGCTGAACCCCACTGCAAGCGTGGTGGCCAGAAGGGGTTACTCCTAAATCAAGTCAGCCACAAAACATTTGAAGCATGAATGTATCTTTATGAAAAACCTAAGAATAGCTTCCCCGGGCTACAAGAGAGACGAGGAGGATCGAAACGAACGAGAAATATCAGTACTCCCTGCGACGATCATTCAGCCCTACTAAACAAAAGCCGTGAGCAGCTTCAAAGTCCCGTCCTGGGGAGTTCCAGCGCAGGATAATATTCACAGACCACGTCAGAGAGACAAAAATAATTTAATGAGCGATACGAATGTTGAAAATTGTCAACAAGCATGGTGAGTAATGAGAACACCATTTGTTGATGACGGCCAATAGATTCAGTTACACCCAGCTGCTGAGGGACCCCCAAAAATACACAATATGTAAAATAAAATACCAAAAAGATTTGGCTAGAATTACCATAGTTTTTCATTGTGGATTTAAATTTCCTGGTTTATAACAATCAACATCATATTTTTCTCCTCTTACTGTAAGAGATATATACACAGTATAACAAAGGACTGCAGCTACAGTTAAACATAGCATCAGGCTTTAGATCCAATACCACAAAAAACATGGAGTATTTAATTATGTAGGTTAACGAGTCAGTATTGAAGCTCCTCTTGTAATGGAAAGATATCTGCCTAGCTCACTATAGCTGCAGACACTCAGTCTATGGATTCAACCCTGAAATGTATCCCGTTTCTCCTGCAACCTCTGGGCACCTATACGGCTCGCTCGCTCTATGGTCAGATCAAATGCGCCCAAGCAAAAAGAGAAAATCAGCTGTATGTATATTAATGTAAAACAAAAAAAATTAACTGAAGCCTACAGTATGTTTTATCAATAAATGGCTGTGAACAAAACATCTATGTGGACACTGTTTGCAGAGTAGCTGTGCTTCTGTTCTGGGAGCCACAGACACCTGATTAGGTTACATTTCTACCCTGGTGACTAAGAGGCATGAGCCTGGAGGTGGCAACCATGGCAGCAAGGATTTTTGCCAGATATGTAGCCAGTAATAGCAGAGGAGCTCAGCAGTGGCCTGAAACTCGTTTCAAAGCAGATACTCTTTCAGCCAAGGGTCGAGATGACGGTTCGCTTGCCGAGGACTTCAGATCAAACACTGGAGTTTCACTGTAATCCCAGGAGCTAATGAGCTGTCACGATAACAAATTTTGTTGGGAGTTTAATTATCTCAGAAATTATTGCGATAAATGATAATATTATTTGAAATTTGACAGTAATTAATAATTATTGTCAAATTTAGCAGGTCCTTGGTTTAAACCCCGGTCCGGGGACCTTTCTGGGTGGAGTTTGCATGTTCTCTCCGTGCATGCGTGGGTTTTCTCTGGGTACTCCAGTTTCCTCCCACAGACCAAAAACATGCATGTTAGGCTGATTAGTAACTCTAAAATGTCCCTAGGTGTGAGTGAGAGAGTGAATGGTTGTTTGTCTCGTTTGTCTCTATGTGTCCCTGTGATGGACTTGCGACCTGTCCAGGGTGTACCCCGCCCCTCGCACAGTGATTGCTGGACATGGGCACCGGCGACCCCCGTGACCCAAAATGGAAGAAGCGGGTAAAGATAATGGATGGATGGATGGATGGATGGATGGATGGATGGATGGATGGATGGATGGGTTAATTTGCTTTGCATGTAGTACCTTTTTTGAAAGGCAGTATAAGACAGTTTGAACCAAAGGATGGATAGTGAGGGAGCAAGCAGCGTGTCTCTTTGAGAAAAATGGGAGGGAGGACCCTTGATGTGACATGGCCATCTCTTGTTCCTGTTTTTTGGTTCTCAAAATGGCAGACGCTCGATGTGGTTTGAGCTCTTTGGCATAGCATTTTTCACAC
>NC_056499.1:20831206-20874354 GCF_014905685.2 Nematolebias whitei | reverse complement strand
TAGCATTTTTCACACAAAGCTTTTAATTAAAAAAAAAAAATCAGTAAAATATGTTCTCAGCTTCTTTTTGCAGAGAAAAACAACTTTTTACACAAAAGTCACAGGTTTCAGCCGCGAATCGACATTATAAAGGTTTTATCCCGAGGTCGGCCTGTTAGCTTAGCTCGTAGTTTAGCTGCTTTTAACCATCCAAAAATGCAAATTTGGATGGTTAAAACAGATTTTAAAGAGAAAGGGAAGGGTCAGTGAAGAGCTTTTTGTCATCCAGTGTCTTCAGTGGAAAGACACGAAGAAACGATAAAGCCGATAAATGAAAACGAGGTCGATAATTTTCATTTATCATGCGATTAATTGATTTATTGTTTATCGCGACAGGCCTAGCTACATTACAGATGTTTGTAAAGCCCACGAGGACAATAACAAACAATTTCCTGACTGACTCCCGTGTTAATTTTACAACTAAACAAAATTTTGTTTACAAAGAATCAAAAGACAATGAGGGTGGTATGATTTATGATTTACAAATCTAGCAGCTTTCAGACAGTTTAAAGCATGAAAGATGAAAGGAGTAAATCCTCAGCCACTGCATTTTAACTTAATTTATTTGAAAAAAAAAAAAACTACAAATATAAAAATGTTTTTTTTTCTTCACAGCTTGCTTTAAGATTATGATATATGAACACCTCTGCTCATGTCATTTAGTTGAATTTGTAAAGGCAGCTAGTCAAAAATTTATTTAGGCAAAAGGAAGCCTGACTTTCTATCTCCCGTTTCTATGACAACCATACTGGTCCTTTTGAGCATTTTGCAGCCAACATGTTCAGAATTTGATTTGTTTAAAGCAGACTGGCCGATCTCGGATTCGTATTACAGAAAACACAAAGCCACATATGGAGACAACTGCTGGGCATGGACAGCTCAGACCACACTTCACGTTTAATTATAGACGAAGTACGTAACGTAACGTGAACATATTCTGTCCTAGAGACATGCTACGTATTTAAAGCCAATTAATTAGCAAAGGCTCATAGTGCAGAAATAGTTTGGTATCAGCAGGGAACCACTGCACAGGCATCCACTTACAATACAACCTAGAAAGGACGATGGACTGTGTGGGAGGCAGGCAAACAAGAATTTAGTAGGAGTTGGTGGAAGGAAAAATAAATAAATGTGATGGCATGTGCCAAAAAGAGCCTCAACTGCATCTACACACTCACAATTACACTCAAACTACTTGAACTTTGTGTCCTCATATACAGTCTTTGTGAAATATCTGTTATTAGTGCACTATTTTTTTTAAGCAGGATTAGTTTATTCTTAGCCATTTTATATTTAAATAATGAAGTTGGGACAAATAACACTTATACTTGTTTTATGACACAGTCACTTGTTACTAGCTATAAAACGAGGGAACGGGATCGAATGAGGCCACTTTCTCATCAAAATTCCTGCTTGGAATCTTGACTACGTTTCTTCTTGTTGTGTTTAAAAGTTACACAAGCCTGGCTGATCACAACAAAGTGTCAACTTCTGTTTCATCGTTGGCTTGAACCAGAAATTCCTCCAGCGTCATCCAGAACCTGGCACAAAGCACACTGCCGCAGCAGGCCGGCATGGTCAAAGTGTTCTGGAGCAGAGTTTTAATAAAGTTCAGCCCAGTGAGATACCTCCTTAACCCTACCTCCCTACTACCACGGAAAAAGTACAAACACGTGCAAATAAAAGTTAGGTAGTTCAATGCTTCCAAATGTGACTCATGCATAAACAATTTCTTAGTAAGAGAAAGCTTACTTTCATTTCTAAATCCAGATTAGCAGCAGCATTACTGATGTTTGCAGCAAATATCAGAGATAAAAACCTCTCCCTAGCTTTTGTGCAAGACCTTGAAATCAACTAAAGAACCCGCATTGAAAAACCGAACAAGCAAAAGTAAAAGAATAAACAAAATGTATAACATTAAAGCATAAAGCAGATCCAGCAAAGTTAAATCAGGTCATCTGGATGATTTATTTGTGTTGAAATGTTTCATTCTTCATCCAAAGAACTTCATCAGTCTGAGGAGCAACAGCAAACAACTCAGTCCCACAAGCAGCACAGTCACATAGTGGACCAACCAGTTTGATGTTGATAAGACGGTTTCTGGAGTCCACCCTCTCCCCCGTCAACTCTTCTGAGGCAGCCATGGCCAAAGTGGTTCAAACATCAAAGTTTATGCTCAATAATCCAGGTAAAATGATGGATGAAGGACTGATGAAGTCCTTTGGATGAAGGACGAACATTTCAACGCAAAGAAACCTTCCAGAGGACCTGACTTAACTTTGCTGGATTTTTTTACCAGGATTATTGAGCATGAACTTTGATGTTATTAAAGCAGACAATAACTTTGTTGTTGTTGTGTTTTTTTTCCATTGCAGAACAGGTGTCAGTGAATGCAACTCAGAAATGTTGCATTTCAGCTACAATACATGAAACAAATTTGATGCAAGCGAGTTTTATCTGCAAACAAAGTTAAGTCAGGTCATCTGGATGGTTTCTTTTTGTTGTTGATGTTGTGACGGTTTGTCCTTCATCCAAAGGACTTCATTGGTCCGATGAGCCACAAACAAACTCAGTCCCACAAGCAGCACACTCCCATAGTGGACCAACCAGTTTACTGATGATAACATGGTTTCTGGGGCCTCCCTCTCCCCCATCGACTTCTCTGAGGCAGCCATGCCAAAGTGGTTCAAAACATCAAAGTTCATGCTCAACAATCCAGGTAAAAAAAATATATAACAAAGTTCAGTCAGATCATCTGGATGATTTCTTTTTGTGATGAAAAGATGTTTTGAACCTCTTTGGCCATGGCTGCGTCAGGAGTCAACGGGGGAGAGGGTGGACTCCAGAAACCATCTTATCACCAGCAAACTGGTTGGTCCACTGTGTGACTGTGCTGCTTGTGGGACTGAGTTTAGTTGTGGCTCCTCAGACTGATGAAGTCCTTTGGATGAAAACAAAAAAACAACATCCAGATGACCTGACTGAACTTTGTTAGATTTTTACCTGGATTATTGAGCACGAACTTTGATGTTTCTCTGCAAAGCTTTAAAAGCGCCCTGAACTAAAATCCTATTCAACATTCAGCACTTTTATTTTATAAAACAGTCCAAAGTATTACAAACCTTATAGCTTTTACTGTGCACCACTACTTGCAACCTCCTGCAGGAGATAACCAAGCTGGATTTACTACAAGCACAGCCCTGCAGCTACGATTGATCTGGAAGATAATGACACTTCCTGCCCGCTCTTTTTCCCCGACAGCACAGCTCTCCTCCTCCTGTCCTTTGTTTTCCACGCAGCACGGAGACACGGATCAATAAATTAGCCACATGCAGACAATAAATAACACCATAAGAGATTAACCTTGAAGGCTAAGAAGTGTGTGGTCAATACGTTATAGTCACTGAAGAATTATGGGCAAACCAAAAGACTAGTTTAAATATCATCTACCAAATGGACACAGATTTGATCAATTAAAAAAACACTCTTGAGCAAATTGTCTTTAAAGAATGACTCTTACAAATGGGAGTTGTGTCAGGATTTGTTTAAGCTCTGAAGTGATTTCAGCACCTGGGAAGTGAACAGCTACAGCGTGTTTGTTAATGCTCCCGCCTTGAGAACTTCTAATAACCTGACGCGCTCTCCTTACGTGCCCGTGCAGTGAATGATGTCATGAAAAGGCTGCTGATTGCTGCCGTTGTGTCAGGAGAGACGCACAGCTTGGTCAGCTGAATAAATGATCGTCGTCTGTGGCAGAGCTGCATACCAAGCAGCAGCAGCAGCTGAAGGTTCACCGCGGAGCTCAGGAAGAGTGACATTCCCAGAAAAATGAATCAGACGCACAACTGATGATTAGCTCCTCCGACCAGGCAGCTGCCATTTTGAAAGGATACGTTCAAGAGGTTCTCCTTGCTCCAGATTTGAACGCCTCCCAACGCCACTCGTTCCTCCTGAGGCGTTGCACACGCGTTGCAGCCTTTAGGGTCATGTGTCTTATTCAGACAAGCCAAGGTCTTGGCAGCCACAGGCAGCGAGAGGAGGGGGAGTGGTGTGAGAGGTGTGTGTGGTGGAGGCTTCAGGTTCAGGGTGGATGTACTGTTACCCATGCTACGGTCAGAGAAACTCACCTGAGGCTGCCACAGTCTCATATGACCCATCGCTTCTGCCTCTGAAACCCACTGATCCATCCATAACTACTAGTAGCCATGGTGTATTGATCCCCCCCACCCCCCCAAAAAAGAAACTTGGCACAGACAGAAGGGGTGACATTTTGGAGATATCACGAGATTTCCCAGCAGCATGTGACCGTGAGTATTAAAGAAAAGAGGCTTTTCAATGAAGGGGTGTGGCAGCAGGATGGCAGCCATCCCACCATGTCTCCAACAAATCATGACCCTGCGCTGCTCCACATGCTGCTTTCAACGCACGAGCCTCAACCACACACCGTGCAACGTTCAAGTGACTCGTACTGCGTGGGAGAAAATCAATTAAAAGTTGGGCATTACAGGTGCGATGGGTTAAATGCAGAGAACTCATTCCGCCATTGTATGGGAACATACATGGCAACCCATATCACTTATTATTATTATTATTATTATTATTATTATTATTATTATAGTGGCAGCTTGACTGACATGGAAACATGGCGGAGGCTGTGGTCAGTAACTCTTCACGCTTCTTTCACTTCGAGTCCACATTCATTTTATTTAAACACTCCCCCCTAAATATTAAAAATTAAATACAATAAAAACTCTTCCGGCGACCCTGGTGCTGGAGGGGGGTGGACAACAACTGCGCTCTTCTGAAGCAGCATCACAAGTTAACGAGGTCTGCTGCTGTGGGGGAGAAGAAGAAGATGGGCACCGGACTAAGCCGATTAGCGGACAGTGAACCTACCTTCAGGTCCTCTCTGGGGCATTTCAGGCGCGCGAGCTTCGGGGAGATGCTCGTTAGCGGACAGTCCGTTCGTCCGGCTGCCTTAAAGCGCTAAAATATCCTGCGCCGTGCGGGGAAACGTCCGAGAGCGCCGGACAGTCTGTCGGTGTGCCAGCAACCGCCGTGGTTCGGCGTGTGCGCGTGCGTGCATGCGTTTGTGTGTAAATGGTGGGAGTGGGACAAAAAGGAAACACGTCATCATTAATGGCCCTTGCGGTTTGTAGTCCGAGGTGGGACTATTAATTATGTCCGGAAATTGGTGAAAATATCCAATTAAAAAATAAATAAAATTTTAAAAAAAAGGTTTGTAAACTTAATCATCCAGGTAGATAAAAAAAATAAAAAAAAAGTTTAATCACCTCACTTAAAGAAACTTGTCTAGATGACATGATTTAACCTTTTTTTAAAAAAAATTATATCCAAGTAAATGCTTTAAAACAGGAGAAAAAGGTTTCAGGGACTCCCTCATAAAGCTTTATTAAATAATTTTCTTCAGTTTGCCTGTTTAATGAAATGTAAATATTTGTGTAACATAAATACTTAAGAGCTGTTCTTTAATAGTGTTAATACAATTTTTATACTTTTAAACATAGGGTATTTTTCAGTCAAGGTACAATTAATTAACAAGATTTTTAATTTCCACTTCCAAAAATTACAGTTTTGAGAAAATTCACAGTATCAAAAACCACTTTAAAACTTTACCTATTCACATAATGACCATAATAAATGTATTGCCACTTCTTCAAATTATTACAGAAAACTTTTTACATGAAACTGAACAGAATCATAACAGCAGTAGTCATTCCAAGTAACAGGGTTTAATTTGTAAAATGATCGATGTCGGGATGTAAATAACGGGCAGGGTGGTGCAGGAGGTCTGGGGGTCCTCCTTCAGAAATTTAGAATAAAGTAGATGTGATTTCCTGCATTTTGTGTGTATTTTAACAGGTTGTTACACATCTATGTGCTTGTAATTTTCTTCTTTTTTTTTTTTTTGTAGACCACCAAGCATCGGCTCGTGGGCCCCCGTGTTCAGAGACCTCAGTTTGAGAACCACTGCTTGAAAAGATGTACATACTTTGTTTATTTACTTGGCTGTTTTAATTTGATATCAGAGGCGTTCATGTCTTATAAATGATGATGATTATTGATTGATGGTTTATTTCATACTTTTTATTGTTTATTGACAGTTGTTAATACAATAGTTTATTGTATACTATATTTATATTTTATTGTTTTGCCTATCTGTATCGTTTCCCTTCCCTTGACCAACCCTACACTGTTGGTGCTGCCAGGCCAGCACTGTAAATAAGAATTTGTTCTTAGTGTTTATGCCTTATTAAATAAAGGTGAAATGAAAAATGAAAATGCTGATGTGTTGATCTGAAAAATTTTCTTTACATGTGTTTGAACACATACAGATGGTGTTTAGACTACACTGCCTGGATAATATAGGCTGTGAAAGGATTGATGATAGATTACTGACCCAGTCTGAACAATCCAACTAATAGCTCTTGTTGCTCTTTCAGTTAAACAGACCAGCATGTAAAGGATCATTCTGGTTTTTAGCTTTTCATTTATTTACTGGAGGCTAAGAAAAAATAAAGGAAAAATCCACCTAATACTTGTAAAAGTTATATTGTGGACCACGGCTTGATTCCAAAGGAGCTGTAAAACAGAAAATTGAGCCTTTGTGTGCCACTTTTAAACAGTGACAGATGAACACAACATTTTCTCTTTACCACGCATGAGTACAAACACTACTCAAGCACCAAACCCTGCCCAAACAGCCCTCTGAACACAAATATGCATGCATTTGTGAGCTAATAACAAAACCAGATTGATTTTCTTGCTAAAAATGAGAACTCAAGCTGTGTGGTAATCCTATTATTTATTTTTAATATAAATGACGTTCTCTCCCACTGATGACATCATATGACTTTATGAGACTCCATAACATTTTTTTCACTATAAAGTTGAACAATGTTACTCCTCATTCAGCTGTTTAATGTGTTTTGCTGCAGCATGTCCTGCTATCAGTCTCGTACAAACCATTTTAGCTCCCGATCCTCCAAGAACCCTCTTCCTTTGGTCAACTTATTCATGAACAGGATGCAAAAAGCTTAACAAACGGCTAAAATATCATATAAAGTCAGGTTTTATGTTTGTGTGGCAAACTTGGGTTACAAATAAAAATGTTAAGTCACTTTAGGATTAATTTGGTGGGAGGACAAACTCCTTGTGGTTTAGACTGTTTTATATTTTTCAGTGTAAATATGTCACGAGCAAGGAAAAAGTAACTTAAAGCAGGATAAATGATTAAGTGCATGCGTTTTCCACTTTGTACTAAATTCATAGCTTTTGAATTACATTTGTAGGGGTCAGTTAGGTTGAATGAGGTTAAAAATATGAGCTGAGGGATTGGAGGCAGTTGCTGCACGTGCTAAAATTAGAGACTGGGTCTGTGTTGTCAGGGTACAGTTGCATCCTGATGCCATCTTGAACAAGGAGTGGTCAGAGCTTAAGGATGTTGCAGCTGGTCCAGGATAACCACTGCTACAGTAAATTCCACACATTCATATCATATGGGAGCCCCTCACTGAACTGTTAACATGGTCTGGCCCTCTGCTGCTACTGTGATCTCAACACTAAAACACTCCCAACAGGTCTTTAGTATTAGTTTTTTAAATTGTATTTATTTATTTTTTTAATAAAACGATACTCCTTCAAGTCAAACTAATTTAATTTGTAGTTTGCTGTCACAAATTAGATACTTAAATTTTTTTTAAATATTTATTTCAATGTGATATTTTGTTTCAAGTGTTAAAAACACGGAAATGGCCTTTTGTTGCCTATCAAACTAGGTTTAGACTGTTTAAGTGGAGTCATATTAAATTGCAGCTCCTTTTTGATGAAACTATTTTAGACTCAAACCTCCAACACAAGAAAAGCAAGTGAGCTCGTTTAAAATGTCAAAACCGTTAAATACAAAACTACTCTCAAATAAACGGACAAATGTCGCCACCATGTGGCCAATAACCGGCATTACAGATTTTAAATTAAGCACATTTTCAAGTTTAAAAAATGGTAAGAAATAAAAATGGGCAAAACTGCAGACTTCACTATATATATTACTTTATTCAAAATTTGTCAAATTGGTAGATATTTTGCACTTTAAGTCTGAAATGCACATATTAACATTTTTATTCTGGCTGTATTTAAAAAAGTAATGCTAAAAAAAGTGGGTTATGATAGTCTACTCAGCAAATTATTTGTACTTGAACTTTTCAAGTCACAAATGTTTAATTGTTTATGTTATAAGTAAAGTAAACAACATTATCTGTATGTTGCTACTTTACAGTGTAGCTTTTAAAATGATAACACCCATAACATGGAATGATTTGTAAAGAAAACTAATTTAGCAAAACCTCATTTTATTCAACATGTACATCATGTGATGCAAAAGACAATAAAGTCACCTTGAACCTTGATACATATGCTTTGATATGAGCTTCTGCACAGCTCTTTTTTACATTTAGGTGAAAAATTAACAAGCACACAAGAGCTTACTCCTTCGGCTCCACTGTTTCAGGCTTTGGCTCTTGTATTTCAGATTTCAGCCCTGGCAAAGTAGTTCTCATCCGAGCAGCCTTCTCAATGTTCTGCACCTGCTCCACATCCCACGAGTGAGTGACAAAGCTGAGCACCTCTCCGTCTTCCACTCCTCCAGCTCTCCCCACTCTCCCTGCTCGGTGGATGTAGTCCGTTTGGGACTCTGGGAAGTCGTAGTTGACGATCAGTCGTACCCTGGAGGTGTCCAGGCCACGTGAAGCTATATCTGTGCAAACCAGCACGTTTGTTATGCCCTTCTGGAAGGAGCGGAAAATCCCTGCACGCACAACGGCGGGCATCTCTCCTTGCAGCCGAGCATGCTGGACCCCCATTTCGTCCAGTGTGTAGCCCAACCAGTTCACTGTGGCAGACTTGTTGCAGAACACGACAGCAGCGCCCCCTTTTTTGTGAAGTTGCAGCTCCTTCAGGGCTTGATTGAGCTCCAGGATTTTGTCTGAACCCTTTACCTTTAGGAATCTCTGCTTGACATGGGGCATGATGCAATGCAGCATCCTGCTCTTGATCGTCACAATCTTCCCGAGGTCTGTCATCTTGCTGAGCACTTCCCCAACATCTCCAGGGAAAGTTGCCCCCACAAGCAGCAGCTGGGTTTTACGATCCAGGCCCTGTGTTTCCTTGGGATGGTTTGCGATGTTTACATTCAGGAGGATGTCCTGCAGCATAGGAGAGAAGCTGGGGTCAAACATGGTGTCCGCCTCGTCTACGACGAAGAAGCTCAGCTCACTCAAGTCCAGATAATTCCTTCGCAGGGCCTTGACCAGGGCACCTGGTGTGGCCACTAAAATATCTGGATGGTCCTCCTTAAAGACTTGCTTAATGTGGCCTACACCTCGCCCACCACCCACAGACCTTGTGTGTAAACCAAACGGAGCACACACAGTCCTGGAGACCAATGTTATTTGCTCAGCTAGCTCTCTGGAAGGCACGAGAATCACAGCACCGATCTGGTTTGTTCTCTCTGTGTTTATTTCAGTCTGCCTCTCAGCCTGCAGCCTCTGAACAACAGGCAGCAGGTAGCTCAGCGTCTTCCCACTGCCAGTTTCTGCAGCACAGAGGATGTTGTGACCTTTCATGACCTTTGGGATGGTCTGCAGCTGCACAGTGGTGGGATGGGTAATCCCAATATTTTCCAAAGTGTCCTCCAGCTCCTTGCAGATGTGGAGGTCCTTAAACGTCACGGCTGATTTCTGGTGAGCATCCTCCTCCATCTTGTTGGCTGCCATGTATGGCGCTACATCCTTCGTGTTATTGATGGTGAAGTAGTCACCGAATGATTTACTGTGTTTCCAACCCTTTGAAGACAGAACAGACTGCTCGAACTTCCCCAGGATGTATCCCGCAGACTGGTTTAGACAAGGGTTCTTGCTCTGGATCAGGAGCTTGCCCGCTTTAATGGTGCTGATCTTGTTTGTGCCCCGAGTTTGCTTCACGTTTTCTACGCGAGTTGCCAGGTGTCGAGGGACACGAATGACCACCATGTCCTCTGCTTTTTCAGCCGTTTGACAAACGCGATTCACAGAAAGGTGCACGTGTCGGCATGAAGTCGCGTTGACGAGTTCGGGGTGCAGTCCGCTTGAGCCGAGGGTTTTGAGCCGAGCCGAAGCTAAACAGCCGAACTTTAGCGCCTGCATTTTGAAGCTGAAGTAAGTCGCCGCTGTCCTGTTGTCAGTCAACAAACAAACAAAACATGAAAAAAAAAACCGTACGGTTAAAAACACAAACGAGTCGTTAAAAGTCCTCCAGAAATACAGTAAAACGTCGTTAGCATTCTGCGCCACTAGACATCATAATCACCATGCTGTTAGGCGCTTGATGATGATGTCACAGGTGCGGAATAATGACGTGTATGAAACACAGTATTTAGCTCAAAGTCTTTATATGTTCAAGATAAACATTAATATAACAAAATATACACTTTAATTTTATTATTATTATTATTATTGTTGTTATTGTCGTTGTTACTATTATTACTATTATTTTGTTCTAGTTGTTGCTATTATTAGAAAATTCCAACATTTTAAAACTATAACTGATGTAAAAATTTTGAGAAAATAAAATGAAATGCGTAAAAGGTACACATTTATTTATATTTAAGCTGTTGACTAAAATTTGTGTTTTATACTGCTTATGAATTTGAATATTTAATGTTCCTTTTTTTTTTTTAATCAAATATAACTTAACATTAAATGAAATGTTTGAATCTCTTGACCCCCAGTTTAAAAAAATAAATACATAAAAAAAAGTTAATTTTTGTTTTCAGCCTTACCTGCAGGTGGAGTCAAATGTTGCCGGTTAGTTTTTGTGTTTTTTTATTTTTTATTATTATTTTCTTCAGGAAGATAAAAGTAGCTTTTGGATTTATAATACTTAGAGGACAGGCCTTTCCAAACTACTTCTTCATTGCAATATTTCTGTGCTGATTTCACAGCATTCTGTACAATGTTCTGTTGCAGAAAGCAAATCAATCAATCATTCATAAACTGTGATCATGTTGCATGTTTTATCTCACATTTTGTGTGTAAATTTCTATTCTGAATCAATCAGTTCACGTGCCTGGTGATTCAGCACTGCCTGCAGTACAGTCATGTCACATATTGTAATAGATTAGAGCAGGATGAAAAAATAGGACTGTCACTGACACAAGTGGCACTATCAATAAAAGCCCACATGACTTTGATTTGTGGTCAGTCCGCTTTATCAATGAAACACAAATTGCACAAATAAAACTCCAAAAAGCTGATATGTTTATTTATGTGACTGTTTTGACAAAATATAGAGAGGTATGTGTCTTTTAGCCATGTGCAAAAAGGTGTCCTAATAGTTTTCAATGGAGGAAAACACTAGCATGATGTTTTGCATGACTGTCTGAGTTCTTAAGGAGATAATCCAGCATTGTTGCTTTGCCTGCAGTGTGTAAGCTTATAAAAGGGAAGGCTAATCCTGCCAGGTATGCACCCATAAAGAGTCCAAGGTCAAACACAGCTCTTTACTCTTTGCTTTCCTTCTAAATCTCTGGTGTTTTCTTCAGAAATTAGAAAAAAAAGTAATTCTAATAAAAAAAAAGAGCACTGTTTGTGAAAAATATGAAATTTAGTTTCAGTACACACAAAATAAAATCACTTCTTTACATCTGTGCTGCTGTCACATGTATTGATTGAACGTCAGCTACCCTGAATGAATCAGCTCACTGATTGATTTGATGAAGCTTCAGAATGTGCTCTCAGTATTTGATTTACTCTCACATGTCGGCCGTAGTTTTCTGACAGCCAGAATCACCACAACTCTGTCTGCTGCTTCTCACCAAGGCAAGGAAGACTCAAGACAGGTGTTCGATGGATTAAAATGTAGATTAGGGAGAAAAAAAATAGTATGCAATGATTTACAAAACATTTTGAACAAATACATTGTTCTTGTTGAATTAGATGATAGCAAAGCTGAAACCATGCTAGTGTTACTAAAAAAGTTAAATCTGGAGCATGCATATTGAGCATGCATCTGGACATGTTAGTGTTACATTTCTTTCTCTGGGTGATTTCATGCTGTAAGTTTTAAGAACACGACCAATTGCTGCACTTTTTTTCCTCAAAAAAAAAAAACGTTCTTCCATCTTTGAGTTTTCCGAAGTGTTTCTTGGTTCATGCAGTACTTTCAGTGATAAAATATTTTTAATCTACTTGTATCAATTTAGAACAAAGTAATTGTATGCTGGTGTATTGCTCTACTTTGCGATTTTTATTGTCCTCAGCAGTAAAGAAGTAGAAAAAAACACTCCACAGCCACCTTTACCTTTCCCAGCCTCACATACACCACCTTTCCTCAGAAAAGCATCCTTCAAAATCTCTGCAGCACAACCACACCGCCATTCAGTGCCAACTAGTATTTCACATCTTCGTTGTTAAAGTGCACAGAATACCAGTTTTACACAATTAGTGGTTCCAGCAAGTCGAAATGCTGCTCAAATGAAATGCAAAGAAACTGAAACGTGCCCCTGGTTCTTATGCAAAACAACAAGCTCAAGGTCAAGGTTCTTTATTTGTCATACGCACCACATGTGGTACTTGAGGTGGAACAAAACTATGTACACAGGGTCCCAGTTACATCCAGCAAAAGTATAAATTGTAAAGAAAAACATTAATAAGATCTAAGATATGAACTAAGAAATACGCTAAACTAAGAATACACAAAGAACTAATAGTACAAAAACAATACGCCGAACAACAGCAGCATGAACATGATGAGTCTGTGTGAGCAGATGAGTATGAATGAACACAGCAGCATGAAATAAATAATCAGATCAGCTGATCTGATCAACCTAATGTAGACATGGAGGATATGAGCTAAAAGAAAGTATATTATTACATGTTCCGTTAAAAACATGCACGTCAGACTGCCTTCAGGCTCAAGAGATCTGTGGTCTCAATAGGATTTACCAGGTTAAATAAAGGTTAATAAATAAATAAAATAATGTTTGAACTACATGATATATTTTACAAACTTAACATGTTTCTGTGTACAACAAAGTCCATGCTCATTAATCCAGGTATACAATCCAACATTTTTCAGTCAGGTCATCTGGATAGTTTCTTTGTTTTGTGCTGAAACGTTTCGCCTTCGATCCGGAAGGCTTCATCAGTCAAGGAAACACACAACAAAACTGATTCTTCCACCAACAGCTTACTCCAAAGTGGAACAAACCAGTTCTGCTTGTGATAAGATGGTCTCTTTGTTACGCCCCTCTTCCATTGCCGGCCCTCTTCCTTGTTGACAGTCTTGTCAAACTGGTTGAAAACAGCAAAGTCCATGCTCAATAATCCAGGTATACAAGCCAACATTTTTCAGTCAGGTGATCTGGACAGTTTCTGTGTTTTGTGCTGAAACGTTTCGCCTTCGATCCGGAAGGCTTCATCAGTCAAGGAAACACACAACAAAACTGCTTTCCTTGACTGATGAAGCCTTCCAGGTCAAAGGCGAAATGTTTCAGCACAAAACAAAGAAACTGTCCAGATGACTTGGCTGAAAAATGTTGGGATGTTTCTGTGTAGTTTTTGATTAGTATATAATGTGGGTATCCATCCATTCATTCATCCATCAACTTTACCCGCTTCTTCCTTTTTCGGGTCGCAGGGGTCACTGGTGACCATGTCCAGTCATCACTGTACAAGAGGCTGGGGACACCCTGGACAGGTCTCCAGTCCATCACAGGGACACATAGAGACAAACTCACTCACACCTAGGGACAATTTAGAGTTACCAGTCAGCTTAACATGCATGTTTTTGGTCTGTGCGAGGAAACCGGAGTACCTGGAGAAAACCCACGCATGCACGGAGAGAACATACAAACTCCACCCAGAAAGGTCACCGGACCGGGATTTGACCCAGGATAACCTGCTCGCTGAGAGGCAGCAGCTCTACCA
Organism: Nematolebias whitei; assembly: GCF_014905685.2. Classification (NCBI taxonomy): domain Eukaryota; kingdom Metazoa; phylum Chordata; class Actinopteri; order Cyprinodontiformes; family Rivulidae; genus Nematolebias; species Nematolebias whitei. The sequence continues at coordinate 20,860,333 of NC_056499.1, read as the reverse complement.
ACTGCACCACCGTGCTGCCTTTAATGTGGACAATTTGCATAATTATCCATGTAGGTTATATACTATACTGCAGAAAACATGTATAATTCATTTACCTCACAATTAATTATAAACAATCTTATCACCGTTTTAAACTGGCCCAATTCTCACTGCATGCAGGGTTTTAGTGCCTGTTGAGTGGTCTACCTCTGTAAATGTTCACTTCCACAGACTGAACAAAAGAGGGCAGCATCAAACATAAAGGAAGATTTCACCCAAGAAGTCCCCAGAAATCAAAACAATTGTTTTCTTTACACACACAACTTGTGCACATATAGATAAGTTGTGCAATGTTTCTTTCATACTTTACTGTAAAATCTTTACTCAACAAGCTTTTGAGTTTAAAAGAAACTGTATAAAATACACACATACATTTGGGGGTGGGGGAAAGCATGTCATATGTTGCACAACTGTCACGTCTGTGAGTGTATCATCTTATTTCGGTTGTTGCAGAATTTGATATTCGTTGACATTTAGCGAGCATTGCACGGTGGTGCTGCGTTGCAGTTGTGCACTGAGTGCAAGCACAGATCCTTGAAAGAGTGACACCTCTGAAACAGGACCAGTGTGGGGGCAGACAGTGCATGTGCTTCGTTCTTTCTTTTTTTCCTTAGTAACTTTCTTTTACAAGAACATAATATCACAAACCACATCTACAGCCTCCCACACAATTTGTTTTCTTTATCTTCTGCTCTCAAAGGTCATCTGCGGAGATAAGAGCTGCAGGTAACCTAAATTAGACCGAGGAGGAGACATGCTTACTACACAGGAGAAAGTTCACTCAGTAATCTAATAGTAATATTTTTACAAACAAAAGTCTTTCTTTTTTCTTAAAGGAAAAAAAAAAGACTTTTGGATTACTTCAACAACAGTCTTTGCATTATTTTGTTTTATTATGTAAAATACCATAATAAAGTTGTTTTAATTTATTACTTTATGTCTTTATGTATTCTTAAAATAATAATTAACTTAATTTATTATGTTCTCTTAACTATTTGTTCATTTAAGGAATTAAAAAAGTTACAACAGAAAATAAATTATAAGAAAAAAAACTATAATCTTTTTCTTAAACTTGTTTGAATTCTGTTATTTGCATCTTAATTAGGCCTATGAAAATGTTTAATTCACAAAAATAACAAAACTTCAACTTTGGCGTCATCACAATGACTTATTTTTCCTGAAACCTTTTCATTACTCACATAATTGTGCATAAACTAAAACCATTTCTAATATTTAATTTTGACTTATTTGAACAATGCAGAATAACTCATCATTTATTGTCTGTGATAGCAGGATAACAACAGGAAATCTGTTCAAGCTTATATTGAGTAGAGACAAGAAATTTACTGTTAATGGATAAAGCATGGACAATTTTGGAAAGAACTGATTTACAATACGGCATATAAACAAAAAAAATGAGTTGAAGTTTGTGCTTTTGCTTGGAAATTAAGACCACAGGAAATGTGATATTGATGCTTTCAGCTGCATTTGTGAGCTGAGCTGTTGTTTGTACGCCCACATACATCTATCATAGTATACATGATGAGTGCTAGTGTCAGAAAAATAAGAACGTGTCGACTTCAAAACCTTTAAGATCATGTTCCCTTGAGAAAACTGTTCATAAAAACCTTGGATAAGGTATTCAAATTTTTTAATCTTAGTGTAAAAACACTTATAGCTGACTTTCTGTGCACAGATGTTAAATTTTAGTGGTTTATTTGATAAAAAAATATATTGCTCTTTAACAGGTGGAATGAACAGCAGCTGCAGAGCATATTAAAAAATGTTTTATAACTATGTTTATCTGTGTTGCAAAAAGCTTTGGTGAAACATTAAAACCATGCATGATAAAGGCAGATCAATCACTTCCCTCTGTGTGCAAGGGGTTAAAAATGGTGGAGGCGTTGAAGCAAGAATTTGACCTAAAGTGTCAATTCTGCAAGACAAATCTATTGTGTATTAAAATTTAGTCAGGGAATAACTGATCAGAAGCACAAATGCTGTCGGTATTAAATGTCAAGCAAAGCATGCAACCCTTTACAGCTTGAAGGTGTATCACCCTCTGTGCTACTCACCTTATAAAGATTAACCCAAGGAGATTGACTGAGGAGAGGTACAGTGAAATGACCAATATACACCGGTTTACTATTATTTTGTTCAAGCAGTACTTTTGTTCCTGTACTATTTTATGTACAAAACATTACTGACAGAGAGAATGTGTAATCTGAGAACCTAATGTGCTCATAAAACAACAAATCATTGGTATGATAAATTGTTATTTCAACCTTTCAGCTCCGCTAAAATTACAAAATTACCGTATTTTCCAGCGTATAAGTTGCAGTTTTTTTGCATAGATTTGTCTTCTATGCTTTTTTTTCCCTCTTCTTGATGTTTTTTGACTCCGGAGCTACTTATACACCAAAAAATACAGTAGTATACTAATTTGGAAGCATTCAAAAAGCCTTTCTTTACCATGTAAATAATAGTCACAAATACAAAAATGTGCAAACTTTAGCAAATACAAACAAACAACAACAAAAAGCACAGATATAAACTGTAATGATATCGGGGAGTGGTGGTGCAGAGGTTAGAGCGGTCAAGCCTGTGATCAGAAGGTCGCCGGTTCGATTCCTTGGACCGACGACATCAAAAATGTGGGTAGGAAAGGTGAAGCACCCACACCTGCCTCCACACTCATTTGCCCCACTCTGAGCAAGGCCCTCAAGTAAACCCTCACCCTTTGTTCCTCCGGGCGCCCTAGCTGGCAGCTTTCTGCTCCACACAGAGGGCTGTGGTAGCTTGGTGGTTTGCGGTTGCGTCAGGAAGGGCATCCGGTGTAACAATAATTGCCAAGTCTTCGTGCGATTTAGTTCGCTGTGGCAACCCCTGAAGAAGGGAGAAGCCGAAAGAAGAAGAAGAAGAAAGAAAACAAACAGTATTAGAACTAATTTAGATTTGCTCAGATGTTTCATGCTTGTACCTTTTAAGGTTCTTGGAGCAAGTTGAGACTTGCTTTCACAAGAAAATCCTGAAGAACAATTGTATTTTAGGTTTATGGAGGATTATTTGCACACATTAAAGTTCCACTGTGCATTCCTTTGTCCAGCGTCACCAAAACCTCGCTCTCAGTTTTTGCAAAGCACAGAGAAAATTTCTCAAATGATCCCGGTGTTTTTCTTCATGTCCAGATGATTGCTGATCTACAAACGACTCCTTGACCTGGAAACATAAAATGCAAAACACTAAAGAACAATCCACAGTTTAGGTGGCTGGAAAATGTTATAAAAAGACATCTGCACGTTTATAACAATGCTTTAAAGCTCCAAAAGCTGGTTGGAAATTGAAAGTTTTTGCACAGACAGGCTCTAAAGGTAAAAAGTGCAGTGTCATATACAGTACCTACAGCTTGAAGTAAAACCATTAAAAGTTGAGGTCTAGTGCAGCACGATGGCTCAGTGGTTAGCACTGTTGCCTCACAGTAAGAAGGTCTTGGGTTCAATCCTTGGTTGACCTGGATGCATGTTCTTCTCATGCTTGCAGGTTCTCTGGTTTCCTCAAAAACATGCATGTTAGGCTGCCTTCAGGCCCCCCTTGCAAAAGAGATATGTGATCTCAATGGTTAAATAAAATAATCAATAAAATAATAATAATAACAAATCAGTTGGAGGGTTGTTGCACGAGAACGGAGAATCAATTAAACAGAGAAGAGGAGATTGTTTGAATGGGGTGTTGCTGCAAACTATTATGTGATCTGGTTTCCTTAAATGAAATAAAGCACTCACAACAAGGCTGTCAAAAAAAATCGAATATTTTTCAAGTTCAAGCAATTTCCAATGCAAATAAATTAATCATAATAACTTTTTTTTTAATTCACGCTTCATAATAAAACAAACCCGCTTCACGAAAGCGCCACATTTCGACCCGGTAATAATGTGACAGAACTCTGATCATTGTTTAGCTGCTGGAGCGCGCGCGTGCCCAGTGTTGTGTTGTGCTGACGTCACAGCTGCAACTGCCCTGTCACGAGGGGGTTAGTAAAAGTTGGGATAGGAGCTCCGGGCGGAGACAATCAGACAGGAGGAGGTCGAGTCAGCGGCACAATTTGACACAGGCACTTCAACCGGAATGAGCGTCTGAGGGTCCTCGTTGTTGAGACAGAGGGGACACAAGTGAGACGAAGAGCGGCTGAACGGGGACAGGGCGACTTTCTGTCAAGTTGAAGGCAGGACTGGCAGAGAGAGAGACAGAGGAAGAGCCTGCGACGGCTTGTGTGTGTTTTGGATTTGACTTTAACGACGAGAGAGAGAGAGAGAGAGGGAGGAGGAGTATTAGAGAGAGCGCGAGCGAATTCAATGAGCAAAAGTTGAAGTTTGGCGCCGTTTGGCAGCGAGTCAGTAAATGCGGCATTTTTAGGACGGCGCAAGTTGCTCCCCTGCGGTCGGTCGACGAAGTGGCGGGGTGAGACCCGAGCTGTCAAAGCCGATGACGACCGCAAACTGCCCCGGGAATGAGGAGCTGGACTTCAGACTGATCTTCGGGGAGGACGCGCAGCAGCAGCAGCAGCAGTTAGGCCCCGCAGGTCAGCGAGTTTCACCGTTTCCAGACTCCGCGCGCGCGTCTCTATGTGTGTGTGTGTGTGTGTGTTGTAAACTTTAAGCACAATATGTTGTAAGTTACTCATCAGCTAGCACTTTACCTGCTCTCATACATTACACAAACACACACACAAACAAAAACCAAACGACTTTGTGTGGTGAATTGTGAAGATATTTGGTCTTTAATCGAATAATTTGTATATAATTTCTGCAAAGGTCGTGAAGCTTCTGTTCAGACCTCCAGCTGTCATTAGCTTGACATGCTAAGTTAGCAGACTGCTATGGCTAGTTTGGAGTTTTAAGACGTGTAGTTTTCGCAACACACGCCGCGTTGCAACGCTGCAAAGGAGTTGATGAAGTTGGGGAGGTAAACACCCCCTCTCTCATATTTACAACATGTGCATGCATTCTTATTTTCAGTCAATCTCAATAAAATGGTGCAAATTAACATGATTTAGTGACATTATCCCCCCAAAACATATATTAAATATGCACAAGTGCTCAAACACTTAATTGCATTTTTTTTGTTTAAACACAAATTTTATTAACATGATTTTTACCTTATTCAGAACCTGTTTTTCCCCTCCATCAATCATGTTTTTGTATGTGCTGACACAGAGTATTAAATTTAGAGAAGTTTGCATACAGGAGAGTCAATACATCCTTGAAAACGATACAGATTTGGGCTTTTTGTTCACCTGTTGACCCGAATCTGCAGTTAAATCTGTTCAGTTCTGAATGGGCCGTCATCAGGAGTATTATAGTTGGGTTCATGTAGCTGTATGTGGTGTATGGTTGTGAAGGAACAGCTTGAATGTCACTAAAGCACATGTCTGCAAAGTAACACAGGCTTTTGTTGTCAAAACCTGAAAATAGTTTACAAAACACGGGGAAGTCAGAGCCAAAAATGGCGGTGTAATGTTTTTAAAACAATTGTATGTGGATTGCGTAACAGCAAACGTCTTTTCATTTTTATTCTGCTAAACATCTTTTTGCACAAAACGACCATCCTTTTAGACTTTAAACTACGGTGGAGTCATCTACAGAACTGCTTTCAAAATCCTCATCAACTAACTGGACACCCTTTGCCACACGGCCGTTCGATTTGTCACCGGAGTTCCCTTCAGCACTCGTCGCTGCGCCCTGTACTCCCTGGCGAACTGGCCTGGTTCGCTCCCACAGACAAACATACTGGTTTCTGTTGATCTATAAAACCCTAATGGATAAAACCCCATCATATCCTCTCATTACTCAACACCCATTTGCACTCCATTCCAGCAGCTACTTTATTCTACGTATCCTAATGCACACGCTTCCTTTGGTCGTTCCTTTTGTTTTCAGTGATCGGAACCATCTCACTTAGTCTTTTTAAAGTTAAGGGAGCACATCACTCTACAATGGTTGTGCCTGTTTTTAGAAATCTAACTTTCACATTAAGTTGTTGCATTCAATGATTTACAAATTTATTCTTATGCACACCTTAGGTCTGTATGATTTGTTGTTTGGTTGTGTGTATATGTTATCCTTCTGCTCTCTTACCCTTTAGATTTTGCTGCTTCTTGTCCAGGTCGTTATTGAAAATGAAAATTTGTTTTCAACTGATTAACCTGGTTAAATAAAGGTCCTGTATATATTATGCTCTGCAAAAAGATTTTCTACTAATTTTTAACTACGGTAAATAATTTCAGTGAACAAAAAGTTGTAAGATGTGCATTTATGCATGAAAGTGCAGACTTTTTAACAGTTAAAATAATGACACAGGACTCTAAAAAAGCAAATTGTGCTTTGGTGCGTTAACAATCAGAGACTTGCAGATTGGCTGCCTCGACGTGCATCTTTTAGGACTTAAAGTAACAAAAGTCAAGTAAAGTGATTTTCAGTGTATGATCAGAGTAAATGTAAGCAGTAAACTTGCACATTTATATTAGGAGGAGAAGGCATTTGTGAAGGTGAGGTGACCCACAGCATTATTATCATGGCAAACTCCAGGAAAAATCTTTCTGGGTTGTTTATCTTCTCTCTTCAGGTTGTATGCGTTTACCTTTCTTTGTTTTACAAAGAAATTATATATTAATCCTCTAAGAGAAAAATATACATATCAAATTTTCTTTAAGATATTTATATTAAAAACAAGCTTATTAAAGTTGTTCAGCTTTGTCAGTTTATTGTATTTTTTTACTTTTTGTAATATTAAAAACAATGTTGGGTTTTTTTGAAACACGCATACAGCTGAAGTTTATCTAAGATATAAACAGAATCTATAAATTGTCTGTTGCTGTGACAATGCAGCACCAAGACATGAAAATAGTCTTGCCGGACAGTCATCTCCAGTAACTTGAGATGAAGGCATTGCATTTACATAGCATGGCTTCTGACGCAAGTTTCACCTGTCATGTTGATGTGTTTTAGGCTATTCACGTCTTTTCAAAATGTTAGAAAACACATTAAATGATTAGGACAAGAGTTTAGACACAGTGCTTCTCATCATGACTACACAGTATGAGTTTCTTCCTAAAGATATGCATCAGTTACGTTCTTGAGCAAACTCAGCTGCCAGCTCTGGGAAATGTCAACTTTGACCCCCATTTCTCATTCAAACCTTAAAAAACAGGACAGACAATGAAGGCACAACAGTCCCGCCCTGCAGTGAAACTTAGATCCAAATTCTAGGCTATTTCAGGTGTATACCATACTACCTGTGATTCTTTGAGTTCAAATCCAAAGGGGATAGTGCAAAAATGGCTTAAACTTACATAAAAGTATTTTTTTTAATTTACCGTAATGTGGTTAACTTATCATTTCATAAAAGAGATATTAATTGATCATCACATGAACTGGGTTTTATAAGAAATTATTATAATTTTTTATTAAAAAAAATTATTATAGAAGTAGAAATAGATCAATTCAAGGATTCAATTTAAATTGATTTGTGTCTGTTTTGGTATTCTTAACATTTAGATCCGATTGAAACTCTAGGTATGTTAATATCATTGCCCATTTCGTTTATTCGCTGCAAAAGACACCTCATGCTTCGGTCAGAACAATAAGGAACACACCTAAACAATAAAACAATGATGTAATTTAACAAACAAACAAAAAGAAAAATAGAAGTACAGTTGGCACTTGCCTTGTTGCATGCAAGGTCACATGTCACAGGATTAAAATTTGAATATTCGTTGATCGTTTTATTTTTTAGTTCATAAATTTGTTTATATATTAACCACATGACCTGGCTTTGGTGAAGCATATCAAGTCAAATACAAGCTGGTAAAATTACTTGCTATGTGGAAGCCTATAATAAAAATATAAATAGAAGTGGTTATTTTCTAAAAGAAATGACTAAACAATACATATTTTAGAAAAATATGCTTGGATTAATAGACTGAAAGTTGCATTAAGATGGGAATAACTAAGCAGCAGAATAAAGTTAGTCTTCTGATGATTCACTGTGTGTTGATTGATCCATGCTTAGCAAAGTTACATCATTTGTTTCATTTCTGGGCATCACTCAGTGGAACAAGTGAATTCTGTAGCTGTATCCTCTCATAAATCTTGGACACAGTAAAATGTCTCCATAAAGATTTGGCCTCTTATTTTTAAATCATTTTCCCATGATTTTCTATTTTTAAAGGAGTTTGATTTGGATGGGAGACAAAAGGAAAAACTGCATTTGGAATAAGCACAGGAATAAAAGTGCCACTGCGCAAGTGGTTTTAATCTGGTCTTGACTATAGTACAAGTCCAAAATAGTAAACAGGGATGGAGGTGTCTGTCAGGATTAAGAACTGGAGTGAAATACATGATCACTCCGCCACAGTAAAGATGCATAAATTGTTCATTGCTGTGTAAGTCTCATCTCAAGTTAAGACTCAAACTGCCTCATTTTTGTCACAACTAGGGGAAACTTTAAAGTGAGTATCTGCAGTTCCTATTTCCTTGAGTTACTTGTCACCTGCTACATGAATGAGCTCTAGTCTAAAGTTTTATTTCAGTCTGTTATAAGCAGGTGGTAACAACTCTCAAAGCAAAAAACAAAAAAAAGTTCAGTTTTCTCTTTCTTGTTTTTAGTAGATGCACAAAGAACTTGTACTGAAGATGCTGTGACCTTTTATTATTTAAAGTACTTCCTTTTCAAGTTTTTTTTTTTTTTAGTTGAGCGTTTGCTTCCATTGCACTTTATTATCAGCCCAACTCTTGGTTAGCTTGTTGTCTTCCCATACAGTATAGTAAATGTGGTTGAAATTATTGTAATGGCACAGTATACTACATCTCTTTTTTTTTTCTGTTCTTTTTTTGTCTGCTTGTCTGTGCGTCTGTCTCGTCTACGAGCGTCACTCTGTGTTTTCTTGTTGCTCAGGAAACAGTTTGTTCTTTGAGGTGAAATATTCCATTCTTCTATTTGCAGTCAATTGGCAAACACACTGTAAGGGTTTTCCCCTGATAATGAATGGGCAAATTAGAAGAAGACCCTTTTAATTAGATTTTTTACCACCAGATATATAATTTTTCTAAAAAGTGGAGCAAAAATCCCCATCTGTTCACTTCCTACAAATACGGAAGATTATCAACCACAAATCTTGAGAAAGTCGGCGAGACATATTTGTATCTGGCAAGAATTTGAACAAACCACTCCTGCTTCTGCTGATAGTTGTGTTTCTTTCTTTCTTCTGTCTCAGTGGGACACTAGTAATTTTTATTTGAAAGCCGAGTAGTATAGAGGTGGGGATAACATGGAATGGTCATGGGGATGGACTCAAACCCCAAACTAAAGGGTTGGTGATGTTCAGACTTTGTTCATGGTGCCTGCCACAACAGTTGAACAACTTGTCACCTGATGGAGGCTGGTTTATTGATCTTTTTATAGTTACTAATGCGCATGCTCCAAGTCCTTGTAGTCTAGATAGATCCATGCTTACTTTGGGTTCATTGAAATACACCTAGTCTAAACAGTGTTCATATTTACTTCTATTTCAACTGTGTTCTGCAGTCGTTCAGACACCCGACAGCATTGCACATTGAGGATATTTCAGTCTCACAAAGTAAAATATCAGTAAAAACAAATTTATATTCATGCTTGTATATAAAGGTCAATCAAAAAACGGGTTTAAAGGTCCAAAAGATTAGAGTTGAACGCTGACCTTGAATATCAGAAATAGCTATGAATTCATTTGGAGCGTGGTGCTTGATTTTTATATATGTATATTAGTAACTGTAAAAGGCTCAGTATTAAAAACAAACACAAAAACATCCTGTCGTAAAGCTCACTGGTTAAACGTTGTTGTTTTTAGTGCAATTGGAAAGTGTTAAAACAACATTCCATCATCAAATGACTGTACTAAAATTTGGAACCGTTGCCAACTCTGTGAGCAACATTTAGTGTACTGCTACTGACAATAGGCCAGGCTATATTGGTCTTGATTTTGCAGGTGTACATGTTTAAGAAAAAAACAGTTTAAACACTTTTTTTTTTTTGTTTAAAAAAAAATTATGTTAACGTTGGTTTTTGAACTGCTTTTTTGAAAGTTCTAATTTGGCATCATCAACATCATATTTCTGCTGCAGTCTGAAGTGACTGGTGAGAATTACTCCAAATCTGAACGGACAGACAAAAACCTAATTTTAAAAATGGGTTTTAAAGATTAGAATATCTATAAGCATAAATATCCTGAAAAATAACCAGAACATTACTTAAAATGCTTCAGCCCTGTCAATGCGATAAACATATTTTTAAACTGTCTGATTTATCCCTTTTAGAAAGAGTCTGTTGGAGTCAAAGATGTATAAAAAAACAAAAATATATTTGTAACATTTTACTTTAATTCACTTCTGCAACGCCTTTACAATTGACATAAAAACTAACAAACAACAAAAAAACTGCGGTTTTAGTGCTCAACATCTACATCACAGTTGTACGCCAAAACAAACAAGAAAATTGTTGAGTGGGAAGTATCATAATCTGCTGTCACATACAGGCTGGTGTGGCTTTTAGGACTGTTACACTAAAGATTTTGTGACAAATAATTTTCTTTTTCTAATTTGAATGAGTGTTTTGCTAGATAAATCAGAGAAATATTTTCTTAAGACAAAAGATGTGGTAAATTTAAATCTTAGCACACCAATTTGATTTTATGTTTTTATTATGGAATATTGAGAACTTGTATTACTATTGCCATTACAGAATCCACACAAAAGCATTTTACTTTATTTTCAATATACTTTTTTGGTTTTGGAATACAATATATATATATATATATATATATATATATATAATCTAATTGGTTTTTATTTTTTAGGAATAATTCAGAATGTATTTTTAGATTGACTTGCGACTTAAAAATCATGATGGTTAAAGGTTCATCCCACTTTTCTGTTGACTACTAATTCAGTTTTTAAGCTTCAGACAAAGGGCTAAAATTGGTTAACAAATGAGTTCAAGCTTTTACCTCTTCTATGGCAACAAGTAGTGATGCTGTGTATGTTCACTTGATCAAACAACTTTGTAATTACATCCATTAATCTAAGCTGAACTCAGAGAGCAGAGGACTGTCAAGTTCATCACAAAGCCAACACAAAAGAAAATGATAGATTTTATATATACATCTGTAGGGTCTGCAGTTTTTGTTATTGGGGGAAAAAAAACAAAACAAAGGACCAACGATTATTAGAGAAAGGCACTGGCTTCCTCACAAACCTGCACAGAAAGACAAGTAAAAAGAAAAATGGATGAATGAAGGGATGCACTTTGGTATGAAAACAAATGCAAAGAAGGATTAATGTTGATGTTCAACATGAAAACAAACCCCTCATATAGTTTGTCCTCTGCCAATCCAGAGTCAGACAGATTATAAACAAAGTACTATTGCCAAATTGCAGTTTTTAATGGTTAGTGAAGTTGCAAAGAAAAAAAAAACTATCTTTTTTTGGTAAACTGATTTCAAGGGAAAGCCATTTGTGCACCAGCACATTGGTCAAAAATATTAATCTCAGTACTAAAAAAACACAAAGTGAAATAAAGTTTACAGAATAAATGAATAGCCTAAAATTTCCTCAAGTTGATGAATACTGATTTACTACAAACACAGTTATACCACTCCACATAGCGAGTGAAACCACACTATTAGATATGTGAATCATACTTTGAGTAACTATGCAAAAATCAGTGTAAGCCAAAGGCTCTTTACTTTGTAGTGTGCTGTTGCTGTCATTATAAAACAAACGACACTGAAAGTAGCAGTACTACTGATCGTGAGTGACGTTTTTATGTGCTACAGACTGTAACTTCAAAACGTCTTCACATAATTTAACCGTTTGTACTTAAAACATATTCCTAATTTGTTTTCAATGTTATTCATGCAATCATAATTATAACACATGATAAACCATGGTTCTTAAGGAATTGATTACTATATTGTGGGAGAATTTTGAGTGCAAGTATTACGTGATGAAAGAAACAAAATTTAATTGGGCAGATCATGACTTTGAGGTGAATTATTGGGTGTTAGAAGTCCTAAAATGCAAAGGGAAGCGGTGTCCTTTGTGGGTGACAGAGTAGTAGATCCAATGTGGCGGTGTCTGGCTTTCTGCTCTTTCAAACCATGTGGGTTTCAGATGGCTGGATGGAGTGTCAGCAGAAGGGGGGCACATAATGTCAGGCTGCATGGTGAGGGGAACACCAGCAGCAATTTTGTTTCCTCACCTTTAAAAGAGTCTTTATAATCTACAGAGTGGCAGTTTTTCTGTGCATTTTTGAATCTTCCACATTAAAGGCTGATTTATTTGTGGTTTAACGTAGTCCAACAGAAGAGTAGACGTGCCACCAGGATGGGCCATCTTTCCTCCTACGGTTCTCTCAGGGTATGAGAGAAACCACGAGTGACATCAGAGAGACTGATCTAGGCTAATGAAATATCCAGATGCCAGCAGTAACCACAACCATTTAGTTAGGTTTGATTTTGATCTGCTCACAATGTTTTCCATAACTGTGTGATGGTCTTGTCTAGAAGTGAAGGCATGTTGTTGCGTATTTTATGGCACTGACATTATCAAAGTACAGCTACCGGAGCAAGAATTTTTGTCCTTGTCTATGTTATTGTCATTGCTCCACTTCTGTGAGCCAAGAGCACGATCCTCTCAGTCCTTGTCGTGGGAAAGACTGAAATTACATCGCTCTCATGGTGGACTATTTTGAGCTCCCAAAGAGAGTGGCAGAGGTCAGGCGGCAGGTTCTAGTGACTACTTCATACTTAGATCAGGAGAATCCCTGTTGTCCCAGCACGTCTGCAGTCTTCAACTTTTTACTGCTCAGGCACTTTGTGATCATAACGAGGAGAGGAGTGGAAGAATGCTTTGTGCCACATCTACAGGTGAGTGTTACGACACTCCCGGACTCGAGCCAGGTGTAGGAGTTATGCCTGCATGTGTTTGTCTAAATTTGTAGGGAGAAGGATGACCAGTATCTTGTTCATTTATTTTACAGCGGTTATAAAATACATGTCAGGAAATAATTACAAACTAAATGGCATGATGATTTTACATTTTCACTGACAAAATTTATTTTCACATCTACTTAAAATAGACTTTTAGTCCAAGCTTAAAAATTTAAATGTTAAAATGCTGTCTTTAATTTACTTCTATTACACTAAAGTTTAGCCTGTCCTTTTTATTAAACTTTTGTGGGAATTGGTTTCATTATTTTTCTTGCCGATCTAAACTAAGATTGTCAGAAATGATCAGAAGAAATTGAGTAATTTTCCATAAAGGAAAAAGTCAGTTAAATGTGTGTTACTAATTTGATTGAACTTTTGAATTTTAGGCTTGAGATGAAATCTTCTCGGTTAGGGGGAAAAACATTTATTAAGATACAAGTACTTGGATGTAAACTCAGGTAGGTCAAAGGTCTGACAGTAATGCTTAAGGTCTACATGTGGAGTTAGGTAATCATGTGGGTGCCCCCTAACCCTGCTGAAAAGTAGGGGGTCCCGGCACCCAATGTGATGAATGAGACGTTTGTTTTCTGGGGCGAGGCATGAGTAACTATGTGAGGCATCTGTCTAGTTTAAATTTAGTGCAACTAAAGCTACTGATGGCTGTGCTGTACCAACATGTCAGAGTCTGCATTACACCATCTAAAAATCTCCTGCATCTTTTTTTCTTTCTTCTCTTGTCCTTACTGTAAAGCTAGTCTTGCCATTTGGGATTAGATCAGTTTGAATCACTTCTGATTTTAGCATGACATTTTAAATTATATTTCATTTGGCCTAATGCTTGGTATTGACATTTTTGGGTTTTGCCATTTTCTGGTTCTTTTTCCTGTTTTTATGATTTATAATTCTTATATATAAGTTATAGGGGAGTGGTCCATAAAAGCAATTATGAAAAGTCATTTTTTTATATATGGTACACAAAATATCACACCTGTTAGGAAGTTTTACATGGGGTTAAGAATACACTTATGCATAATTGCAGGCAAAAAATGTGCATTGCCCCACATATTTTTTAGTTTGCTTAATATGACTTGTTACATTTAATATCACATATGTAATAAAGGGTAAATCTGGTTTTAAGAGTAAGGCTAAAAAATAAATGTTTACTTAATTGTTTGGTGCCAAAAAAAACATATATTTGATTTGTATGCAAATTAGTGGATTTCTAAAAGAAAAAAAAACACAGATCTGACAAATTATAGCCTTGCCCATGTTAATTGTAAGGAATGATGTCTATAAAATAATTATTATCTAGGGATGCACGATATTGGATTTTTGGCCGATATCTGATATGCCAATATGTTAAAACTTATTTAGCCGATAACCGATAGATACCAATACCAATATTTTTTCCTAGACCTACTTACAGAGACTGCTTAGCTTTCTCTGCTGTAGAATTAAAATACTACATTCTGCATGGCTTTTGGATGGATGGACAGCTGGTGAGGTTTTGTTTCTCCGTGGTTGACCACTCTCTTGCTTTTCTTTCTGGCCACCATGAACTCATTGTAATGGTCAGAATGGTGGTTCTTGAGATGGTTAATAGGCTTGAAATGTTGTAGGACTTTGTTTTCTCTCCTCCTTGCGTCACTGATGCTGAGCAGTCATTGCAAATAACAGTTCTGCTATCAGTTTTTGACATTTTAAAAAACTTCCACACTGCCGACATTTTCACTCTCCCGCCATGATCAAATCAGGTAGGTGCATGTGACGTCATAATGTTGTGCAGGCGCTGCAGGCATCCTTGTCACTGGGTTGTTATACAGAAACATCCATCCATCCATCCATTATTTTCCACTTGTTCTGAAGTCGGGTCGCGGGAGCAGCAGTTTGAGCAGGGAGGCCCAGACGTCTCTTTCCACTGCCACCTCTTCTAGCTCTTCTGGGGGGGACCCCAAGACGTTCCCAGGCTAACAGAGAGACAGTCTCTCCAGCATGTCCTGGGTCTTCCCTGGGATCTCCTCCCAGTCGGACATACCCGAAGCACCTCCCTAGGGAGGAGTCCAGGGGGCATCCTTACCAGATGCCCGAACCACCTCAGCTGGCTACTCTCGATGTGGAGGAGCAGTGGTTCTACTCCAAGTCTCTCCCAGATAATTGAACTTCTCACTCTATCTCTAAGGGAGAGTCCAGCTACCTTGCGGAGGAAACGCATTTCAACCCCCTGTATCCGTGATCTCATTCTTTCGGTCACTACCCAGAGCTCGTGGCCATAGGTGAGGGTAGGAACGCAGACTGACCAGTAAATGGAGAGCTTTGCCTTACAGCTCAGTTCCCTCTTCACCACAATGGACAAGTACATATTCCATAATACTTCAGACACTGCACCAATCCATCTGCCAATCCCACGCTCCATTCTTCCCTCACTCGTGAACAAAACCCCAAGATACTTGAACTCCTCCACTTGAGGGAGAACCTCACCCTCGACCTAAAGAGAGCAATCCACCCTTTTCTGGTTCAGGACCATGGCCTCGGATTTGGAGGTGCTGATTCTCATCCCAGCTGCTTCACACTCGGCTGTGAACCGCTCCAATGAGAGCTGAAGATCACTGTACAATGACGCCAACAGGACCACATCATCTGCAAAGAGCAGAGATGAAATCCTGAGGCCACCGAACCAGAATCCCTCTGGCCCCTGGCTGAACCGAGAAATTCTATCCATAAAAGTTAAGAACAGAATCTGTGACAATGGGCAGCCCTGGCAGAGTCCAACTCCCACCCTGAATGGGTCCGACTTGCTACCGACAATGCAAACCAAATACTTGCACCGCTTATATGGACCGAATATACCCTATGTGCCATTTTCACCACTTTTTATTGTCTGTCAAAACAGGTCTCACTTGCAAATGAGTCTTTGAAGCTCAATGTAATTTATCTGTGAATGAAAAAAATAGAGCTGATGACCCTTCTTGTTTCAAGGCACTCACTTAAGTTTTTTTTTTTTTTTTAATCCTCATAATCTATTCTACTTTCCTAGAAACTCACTGAGTGGAAGGCGTTTCTCTATTATAAATTGTAATTACCAGTAGCTCATTTGAAGGGGTTTACATCGCTGACAGAAAAGTGTTGACATTTTCTAGGAGTTTAGCACACCTAATATTACAATTCATGGCTTGGAGGAAGTTTACATTGACATAATTTTTTAATTAGTGCACTGCACATAGCCACTAGAGTTCCACTGCTCTCACTCTTTAGTCCTGCTGTATGCAAATGTCAACTCATGTGCATCACTATTCCTTCATTATGTATTTCTTCTCACATTTGTTCTCTTTTCTATTCTCAGACATATATAAGCTCTGTTTCTAAGTATGTTCCTTTTTGTTGCTCTCCAGCTCTCTCTCTTGCTTTGATAGACATGTTTTCAGGCATATGCACAGTCAGCTACAGCAAATTGTTTAAATGTCACCCGTTAGCAGCAGCCTCTAATGTTGTTCTAACGCTCTCCTTAGAGACCACATTTCATACATGCTGTGGCTGGCCCTACAGACTTATAGCGTCTAATTTTTCTCGTATTTTCCTCTCTGTTTTCCCTCCCTCAGTTGTACGGTATTTCATTGTAGACTTGTTGCAGTTCACCTTTAAAACGAGGCTTTCAAAATTTGTATTAATTTAATTACTTACTTTTAGTTTTTATTAGTTGTATTGCTACTTGTATTCCGAAAAAAGGGTTTTGAGACTTTCTTTAAATTTTCTTTGTTTTGATGTGCATAGTTGAAGAAAGGGCAGCATGGTGGCACAGTTGGTAGATATGCCGCTTCTCAGCGAGAAGGTTGCCGGATTGAATTCCAGTTGGGGGCCTTTCTGAGTGGAGTTTGCATGTTCTCTCTGTGTATGTGTGGGTTTTCTCTGGGTGCTCCAGTTTCCTCCCACAGACCAAAAACATGCATGTTAGGCTAACTGGCCACTCTAAAGTGTCCCTAGGTATTAGTGAGAGAGTGAATTGATGTTTTTCTTGTTTGTCTCAGTGTGTCCCTGTGATGGACTGGAGACCTGTTCAGGCTGTCCCCCCTCTCACACAGTGACTTCTGGACATGGGCACCAGTGACCCCCATGATCCAGAAAGGAAGAAGCGGGTAAAGATAATGGATGGATAGTTGAAGAAGGCTTAGAGAGCTGTCAAAATGTTCATGTTTACAGAGAGAGGTTAAATCTTCTGTTGCTATTTTGCAGTTGATAAAAACTCAAATTAAAAGTTACAAGCTTTACTGAGTTTATTAGAGTACCAAATTAACAAGCCTAGTGTTAATGATTTATTTTGTTGGAATGTTTGTGTATTAGTAGATGTTTAGTTCAGGTGGTTACTTGGCACTTTATTCTTCCGTAATGTTATCTCTGCATGAGATTGTTAATTAGGATCTTAATTTAGCTGATGGCATATGTTAGCTTTGGCTTATGCTGCTGTTGTTAAGCCTCTATTGGCTACTGCGCCTTCAAAAATGACACATGAAGGCTTTTTAAAATAACCCTAACATTACAGGGTAATACCATAACAAGGCTGTGCTTATGTCAGAAGAATGTGAGATGGATATGTTAGGATTTTGTCACATACATTATTTCTTTATTCTCTACACTGTATAGTCTTTATTATAGTACTATAGTACTCAGGATGGGAGACTGCAACGAAGCCAAGATTCAACTTGTCTGCTGGATTCCTTAGATAGAGAACTTTATTAATTGGCTTTCATGTATGTGGATGTTTCTGTAAAGTGCCCTGAGACAACTTTGTTGTGATTTGGCGCTATATAAATAAACTGAATTGAATTGAATTGAATTACTTTACAGTAAAATTGTATTTTACTCATGCTGTTAGATTTATGCAGACCTGGCCACCTACTTGTCCAGAGATCACCAGTCTGTTTGGCCCAACCCCAACTAAGAATACGAGTCACAGGTGTAGAGCAAGCTTTACAGTTCATGCGTGGAAATGCGTCACAGGTTCTGTGTTTAGAAATGCAGAGCACCAGGCAGACAGAGTTCTTGGAAAGCCTTGATGTTAACGATGTGAGCTCTGTTGTTAATCGCTGCAAATATCTGTATTTACTCAGAGGCTGAAATTTGTCTCTAAAAGTAAAATCTAAAAAAGCTTATTTTTTTACTTGTAATTTTTTTTTTAATGGATTATTAAAGAACCATACTGTTAATTTGTGTTATGTCTAATAATTTAGTTAAATTTGCTTGACCGAAGCTGTGTACTGACTTGGTTCTTATCACTAAAGTAATTGCTACCATATTGTTAGGAATAAAACAGATTGTTATATTTTTAGATTAGTAAAAACAGAAAAGGAAAACACGCGAAGCTTAATGCCAGATATTTCCCCCATACTTTGGAGTCGTGTTGATATAGGTTGGTTGGGCCAAATTTTGCAAGTTGTTATGCACTGCACAGGTGGCGCCCTATCAAAAAGAAAAATCTGCAGGGCAAAGTCTGCGAGCATTTATTTATATAACCAAACAAAAACCCAGGAAGGTACATCAACTTTTAAGCTCTACTTATAAAAGTAAAGGAGAGAAGATGAAACTGCATCTTTACATTTTGCTGTGAAGAATATTCTTTTTTTTCTGGTGCCATTTCTGCCATGTACCCGGTAGCTATATTTTGCTTGAGTAGGACCATCTGCTGTTTACGAGGAGAACTGCATTGAGTGCACATCTGAAGTGCCAACATTAAACGATAATTCTGCAATGCTGACGTCACAGCTCACTTGTGCCAGGACTAATGCTCAAGTATAATCACAGCTTAATGTGGAAGGAAGTCAGAGTACCTGTAGAACGCCCACAGAGACAGGAGCAGAAAATGCGAACTCCATAAGGAAAGTCCTACACTTCCCAGTGAGAATACTGCTGTAGATGTGGTTATCATTAAGTTTTGTGTGTTTTGCCTTTGACAGCCAATTTCTCATGAATGCTGGACTGATTACAAACACACCACCTTCAAAGCACTGTTAACATTCAGATAGCAAAATGGGTTGAGAACAGTGTCAAGGTTAGAACTCTGCCTCTCCCCACCATCCTCTAAACTAAAGTGTATTTTGTTCATTTAAAGAAAATGTCTATTTAACATTGTGTAATCGCACTCAGATGTGCAGGTTGTTCACAGGTTTTCACAAATAGATTTTTGATGTTTACATCATGAAAAAACAAAGACCTGTGTACTTGTTAACCACACTTGCATTAAAATGAAATTATTAAATTATTTACTTATTTTCATTCATTTGTTTGGTTGATTCTGATTATCTGATTATATATATGGCATTTAAGCCATAATTCTTGGAGCGTATGTAGTGTTGGCACAATTGTACTCTGCTCTGTTGATCAGCAGCTCTTGAAGAGAGCTGAAAGAGGAGACCGGCCTAAACACAAAGCCATCTGTGCATGGGATGTAATCAGAGCCTGTTCTAATCAACCTGCCTGCCCACCACAAAGGAAACCCTAGCTCCTCCTGCTCCAACACCACATGATGTTAGGACTCTGTAACCTAAGAAAGTATTATAATGTTGAGAGCATGTGCACATACACGTAAGCAGGCACATACAACTCTCATGCAAATGTATACACAGGCACATAGGGACATGCACACACTCATTCATTCTGCATGGTCATGGACTTACATAAACATAAACAAAAAGAAGTCAACAAAAAGACCTTTGGGGCCATCAGTGGAAATGTGCAATATTAATTAGAGTATCATCTTCTCTGGGAGACCCGCATCATCTCTGTTTTTGTAGTAAGTGGTTTTCGTAGAATGTGGGTCATTTCTGGTCACAAGATTCTCACATACTTTGTGTGTAGTGAGAATAGGAGGAGTGAAGAACAAAGTGTCTAGAGATAATCCCTTAAACTAGATCCTTTTAACAGTGTACTAGTCAGCCAGAGACCCATTGAGCTTTATGTCAAAGAGTCATAAGAGCCATCCATAGTAAATGCCACACCACCACTGAATGGGGTTGTTAGGATGAGAATACATGATTTTAAGGGCATATACCGTCTTCCTTCATTGAAATGTCTCCCAGTGAGGCAGAGCTATTATTAGCCTAGGTACAGGAAAGCCACTTAGAGATCTTTATTTAACCAGATTGGCTCTGATGTATGGACACTTGAGGAGTGTGTGACGCACAGGTCTTTGAGGAAGAGGTTCGCAACCAAGGCTGTTGTTAAATTAAAGAGCTCCATGGTCCTCTCTGACCTCTCCTCAGGTGACTTGCATTTGGCAGTTTCAAGGGGGTTTCCCACCACCTACCCCATTTCTTTTACACAGTTTTAGGTATCAAATTCATTTTACTTTATTGCAAGATGAGGGCTGTGGGCCAGGGACTGTATTTACCTCCTATTTTACTCTCATCTGTTCAATAATACTTGTTAATTATCTTTACTATTTGTTTTGTTGAATGAAATAGACAAAAAAATATAAAAGTCGATAGACCTTTTAATGTTTTGCCATCCGTTTTTTTTTTTTTTGTTTGTTTTTTTACTCATTTGTTATATGAGGTGACTGATCAACATCCTGGGCAGTTTCACTGTATGGTCTTTAACAGTTAGTTGTATATCTCCTCCTCTGTAACAGAAGTCTGTAATAGTAGTAGAAAACATTGACGTCACTGTCCTTTGGGACATGCCTATCCAAATGGTTGGGGAAATTGGTGCTGACAGGCTAGACAAAAAGTAAAAACTTTTCTCCTTATCAATATGTCCATTCCATTGGAAAGTAACACCTCTCTTAAAGTTGCTGAAAAACTAGCCAGATATAAAGACCTGGATATAGAAATTGTGTGTATTTGGGAGCTAAAAACAAAAACTGTTCTAGCAATAATCAGAGGTGTGGGGACTTGTCAAAAAGGGATGGACAAGGTCATTGATCAAATCCCAGGCAACAACAAAGGGACAGAAGTACCAAAAAAAACAAAAACAAACACACACTCTTGTGGAAAGCACATATTTTAGGAAAGACACTTTCCATCAAATTAGCCTTATCTCCATCCATGCCTCATTATGACCATAGGCTTGTAGTTTGAGTCAGGTTGTACTTGTAATGGTGTAAAAATGCAAATTCTGAATAAATACTGTAAATAAATACTACTAATAATGTATTGTAATAATGTTTTTGTAATACTTTATTGAAATATTTATCTTCTCCCTTCACTTTGCAATTTTCACATTGTTTAGCTCATAGAAATGTTATTTATATTTCTCATTTTACATTTGTACATTCATTTGTATATTGTATATTAACCTTTTTTATTTCTATATCTAAAGTACCTGATAATTACTGTATTTGAATGATATTCAGCTTCTGCTTCTCCATAACACCATATAATTCATAGGACCCCTAAATACTTCATTGAGCAAGGAATGGGCTGTATTGTTTTGTATAATTTTCTGCTGCTCCATGCTATCATAAGAACTCATAAGTTATAACTCATAAGCCATCGTAAGTTCTAGAATTGTGCCGCTCAAGGTGGCTGCATGTTAGAGCAGCTCTGTTACTTTCATTCTGAGATTTTGCTTTTGGAAACTTTAATTCCTCTTTTTCTGGATGTAAATCACATTTTTTGGATGATTGTTTCCTCTGGTATCGGATGCTGTGCAGCTGGAAGGATTTTTACTGAAACTTTTTTAGTTTAAGACGTTTGTTATGATGCTTAACCATGACAACAAGGCAGTTTTCTACAACCAGCAGCAGCTGATTAACTTCTCAAAAGCTCAAATAATATCTCAACTACAGCCCCAAATCTCAAATGAGTTGAAAAGGATGTTCTGTGGATGTATTCTCATCTACCTGCCAGCTGTGCTCGAGTGCCTGACCACTGAGATCCTGGAACTAGCAGGAAACACGGCTCATGACAGCGGAAGGACAGGATCGTCCCTCAGCACCTACAGTTGGCTGTCTGCAGCGACGAGGAGCTCGGCAGACTGCTGGGAGGAGTGGCCATCGCTCTGGGAGGAGTTCTGCCCAGCATTCGGGCGGTCCTACAGCCCGGGGGAACCGAGAGGCCATTCGAGTCTGGGTGGACGGATCGGATGACATCTGCAGCCAGTTTCTTAGGATCCACTGTGGGATGGACCTTTACAAGAGATCCTTCCTGTCTACTGCCATCAGTATCTATAACATCTCTTAATGAAATGAAGATAACGAGTTACAACAACAAATAATTTCCCTTTGGGATTAATAAAGTATTTTTTAATTGAATTTTTTAATTGAACTACTGAGTGTTTACCTTTGGCTCTATCAGACTTGAAGCATTCCTTGTGCATAATACAGTTGATGGGAAAATATTGATGTGGTGGAAGTGTTTTTCATGTTGCCCAACTTTCACATCTGTTTATGTGAATATACTAGGTGGGTATCTTTAAAATACCTGTGACATGCATATTGTACAAATACAAAAAGTAGAAGAAAACATCTTAATGTTTAAGAAATTTGGTATAGTACACAATTTTACCCATTTTATCACAAAATTGTCAACTTTTTTTTTTAACGTTTGCACAGCCAAATTGAAACAGGAAGTGGCATTAAAGGGGAATACTTAATTAAAAAGGATCTCCCTGGTCTTTGTTTATTGATACAATATTTGTTTTAACTTTGCTCTTCTTTGTCTCTCGCTGATAAATAATCCAGAGGAACATCAAAATCTTTGTTTCTGTCTGTGTTTTTAGTCATTGTAGCAATGCTCTGTTCACGTTCAAGCATTCCCCTTTGTCATCACTTCCTGTTGCCACATATACCACATAATATCTCAAGAATTGTTCATCTCAATGACGTGAAATGTTTTTGCATTACTTTGTAAATGTTATTTTTCTGAAAATACGTTCTGATTTATTACTAAAATTTGATGTCACAAGCACTTTAAGGGGTATGCGAAAGTGTTGTTTAAGAATTTCACAACTGTATCCTGTACAGGCTACAATGTGGTTTTAGCTAAGCCAGATACTTTTAGTGCACTCGTTGACTCATTTTTTTTCTCTCCTTTGAGGAAGGTTAGTCATTTAGGTTTTTTTTGTTTTTTTTGTTAAACTATAAAGCAGAAATTGTAGCTTAATGTCTGACATAATACAAGTTTTACAGTTTCTTCTTTTCTACTGCATGCATGCACAAATCATACAACTTAGGTAGTAATTGTCACATAAAGGCAAAGCAGGTGTTTAATGGGAAAATCTGAAATGATCAATTGGCCACCTCCTACATTTCTAATGTAAAAGTAAATTTCAATTGCTGTCATAGGAAACATGTAGAGCACTAGGAGAAAGCAGGTTTTTAGTGGGAGCAAACGGGTTTTTAGTGGGAGCAGCTGAGTATTTCCAGTAAAAGTATATCAATAAACTCAAACTGAATAGTGCCAATACACACAATGGACTCCTGTCTGTTTATGTGTGTGTCTGTTTATGTGTGTATACTCCTTGTGCTGGATGACCTTTGGTATAAATAGTCTGCCTTTGCTGGTTGTGATGACATGGAATGCAACGTTGTATGAATTTGTTTTCTGCATTGCGTTTTTATTGGTTATCCCTCTTGAAACTATGCCTATTAAACCACCCGTTACCCAGCAACACTATAGGGCCTCAACTTTTTCAAAACAGGACTCAAGCTTAAACTTAGAACAGATTCATGCACATATTTATGGTATGATTTTTGGAAAACAAAATATAAATGTTTAGCTCAAATTGTAGTGTTTTCTGAAGGCATGACTGTGGTAAGCTTAAAGTACAGTACTCCCTTGTTTATCACAGGGGATCGGTACCCTGAATCTTTTCCATAAGTGAAAAACTGCGAAGTAGGAATAGTAGTATAAGTAGTAAGTAGTAGTTATTATAGTATATATTGTATATATATTATTATAGTAGTAGTATATATTAGTGCTGTCAATCGATTAAAAAAATTAATCACGATTAATCACTATGCTTACCGTTGTAATGTAAATATGCAGGTTTTCATAAAATGTTGAAGAAAATGTTTTATTGTCTCAAACCAAACAGTTTTCCAGGTTTTCACACTCGGCAAGGTTTACAGAAGTCATTTTGTTTCAAACATCCATCCTTCCATCCACTTCTTCCTTTTTGGGTCGCGGGGCTCGCCGGTGACCATGTCCAGCAGTCACTGTGCGAGAGGAGGGGTACACTCTGGACAGGTCTCCAGTCCATTACAGGGCCACACAGACCAACGAGACAAACATCCATTCACTCTCTCACTCACACCTAGGGACAATTTAGAGTTACCAATTAGCCTAACATGCATGTTTTGGGTCTGGGAGGAAACTGGAGTAATTTATAAATGTTAACTCGGATGTCTCATTAAGTGTCATTTATGTGATCAAACCATGTAACCCTTCTTCTTTTTTTGATTTTATTGGTGGTTGGCAAACTAATTTAAGTGCACTACAACCCCCACTAGACTGGAAGGTGGAGCTGGAGAATAACCAGGTAACCCTCCGCAGGATAGAGGCCTTTATAGGTCAAAATAGGTAATGTGATTAATCTGCATTATGTAATATTAACACATTAATCGTTTTAGATTAATCACATGCGTTAACACGGTAATGTTGACAGCCCTAATTTATATATATATATATATATATATATATTAAGGCATTTTAAACCCTTCCCACACACTTTCAATATTCTAAACAATGTTTCAAAACTCGAAATGCTCTAAAAGAGCACATAATGTCATGATTTCAGGTCTCTGCCATGGTTGCTCTCTGTCAGCACTCTCAGGCACGCCCACTTCTCCACTGCAGAGCAGAGATCAGCTACAGGAGGAAGTGTCACATAGGTGCAGCTGGTGCTAAATTCCATGCCGATCGTGTGGCTCATCCATCAATCAGTCAATTGTGTGTCATGTCCAATCTTACTTTGTAAAACCTCGATAGAGCGAGTCCGTGACAAACGAACTGCAAAGTGGCGAGGGACTACTGTATTCCATAAAGTTTATCAGAATGTGAACCAATTATATATTCATGCATAATTGTTATTACTTTGAAGTATGAATAAGTGTAGGCCAATAAATTGAGGGCAAACCCTTGGACTAAAACAACCACCCATCCATCCATTCTCTTTACCCACTTCTTCCTTTTTTGTGTCGCGGGGGGTTGCCGGTGCCCATGTCCAGCAATCACTGTGCGAGAGGCGGGGGACACCCTGGACAGATCGAAAGTCCATCACAGAGCCACATAGACACACACAAGACAAACAACAATTCTTACTCACACCTAGGGATAATTTAAAGTTACCAATAGCCTAACGTGCATGATTTTGGTCTGTGGGAGGAAACCGGAATACCTGGAGAAAACCCACGCATGCAGGGAGAGAACATGCAAACTCCACCCAGAAAGGCACCTGGATTGGGATTTGAACCAGGGTAATCTGTTGTCTGAGAGGCAGCAGCTCTACCAACTGTGCCACTGTGCTGCCCCCAAAAACAAACAAACAAAAACATTCAACATGTATTAAAACTTTAATATTTTAGTGTATTTTTCACGGCACAGAAAATGAGATTGCAATTCAATTATCCTTGTTCATTATAATTTGTTGTAACTATTGTTATGTTATTGTAAAGGTAATTGTAATTGTTATGTAGTTATTGGCAGTGATGTTAATGATGCAATACTTGGTAATGTCTGTATAGTGATAATATTTTTCCTATATCCATCCTAGATCTGGAGCCTGATGACAACACATCGTTCTATATCCTAAATGTGGGCCAGCCTCAGTCTATGATCACCAACCACCAGTCTATTGGTCTGTCTCGTCATGGCATGCACTCCCAATCCCAGGTCATCAACACCTCATCACGCCTTCCATCACACAAACCAGGATCTGAGTCATTAAGTTATGATGCACAATACTACACAGTGCTACCCACTGCTCCTGTGGAGGCACCAAAGGCTTTTGAATGCCCCAGTATCCAAATCACCTCCATTTCCCCTAGTTGCCAACAGGAGATGGATGGCAATGAAGGGGAGCTGAGGCCCAATGGTTCTGATGGGGATTACCACAGGGACAGGACCTTGTCTAGAGGGCACCTGTTTTTGCCACTAGACCACTCATATCGAGACTCTTCACTCAGCCCTAGTCCAGGCAGCAGCCTGTCATCTCGAAGCTGGTTTTCAGATGCCTCCTCTTGTGAATCATTTTCACATGTCTATGATGATGTTGACTCGGAGCTGAATGAAGCAGCTGCCAGGGTTTCTTTGGGGTCGCCTCTGACCTCTCCAGGCTGTGCCTCCCCTCAAACTGGTGGTGGAGTTCTGGAGGAGCAGTCCTTCTGGCATCAACATCACCCTCCTTTTGTGCACCACTCTCACTCTACCCTTTCTCCCCGACAGTCACCCTGCCATTCGCCACGCAACAGTGTCACTGATGAAAATTGGCTCAGCCCACGGCCATCTTCTAGGCCTTCTTCACGTCCCACCTCACCTTGTGGGAAAAGGCGCCACTCTAGTGCTGACATTTGCTATCCAAATTCATTGTCTCCTCATCATTCACCCACACCCACGCCAGGACCGTCCCCCAGGGGTAGTGTGACAGAGGACACTTGGGCTGGGAGTCCCTCTGTAGGCATGTCACCCTTTCAATGCTGCCCATCTGAGACAGACATCCCACTAAAGACAAGGAAGACCTCACAGGACAGAACAGCTATGCAGACTGGGAAAGGAGAGCTGGTGCTAGATGACCAAGATAATATATCATCTAATCTGGACTCTCCCTCAGATGAGAACTTGCACAGTTTGAAGAAAGATGGGCCTGCAGAACAGTTTCTCTCGGTGCCCTCCCACTTCTCATGGAATAAACCCAAGCCTGGTCATACACCTATATTCAGGTAAACATTTTATTTTCTTTTTTTTAAAGCTGAAATAAAAACGGGAACAATTATGTTTGGTGTTGTACATTTACAGGGGAGTGGTGGCAAAGAGGTTAGAGAAGGAGAGCTTGTGATTGGAAAGTTGCTGGTTCCTATCCCCAGGCTGACATCAAATGTGGGTGGAAAAGGTGAAACACCCACACCTGCCTCCACCCTCATTTGTCCCACTCTGGGTCTTAACCCTCCATCTACTCCCCCAAGTGCCCTATGGCATCTCTTCTGCTCCACACAAAGGATTGTGGTAGCTTGGGGATTTGTGGTTGCATCGGGAAGGGTATACGGCATAATAACAATTACCAAGTCTTCCTGCCAAGTTAGTTTGCTGTGATGATCCCTGACAAAAGGAGCAGCCGAAAGAGGGTGGGAAAAAAAGTTTAGTATTTTGCATTTGAGTTACCACAACAGCTAGGAATCTTGGTAAAGTGGGAATGGAAAAAAGTAACAATTTACAAAAAATTAGTCTACATTTTCATTGAACATGGATAACATACATCAATTCTGGCTTTTGGAAAAATTTGCTCATTTTGAACCCAACCCATGCAATACATTGTCAAAAGGTTAAATTATATGAAATGCCCTATACAGTAGTCCCTCGGTACTTCACGGTTCGACTTTCACGGACTCACTCTTTCGCTGGTTTTCAATGTAAGATTGTACACGACGCATATTGTGGGGCAGCTGTGGCTGAGTGGTTAGAGCAGTTGTTCTCTAATGTGAGAGTTGGGGGTTCGATTCCACCAGCAGCCACATGCAGTAGTGTCCCTGGGCAAGACACTTGATCCCTCATTGCCTCCGATGTGTGTCTCATCAATCTATGAAACTTAAAAGCACTGATTAGTCTTTGTACAGATATAGTAGAGTGCTGTATGAATGGGTAAATGGGGACATGGATTGTAGTGTAAAGTGTTTTTTGAGTATCTTGATAAACTAGAAAGGCACTATATAAGTACAGTCCATTTTACGATTGGCTGATTGATGGAAGGCGACCAACCAGAGCATTGTGCTGAGGGGTGGACATCAGGAGCACTGGGACATTTCCTGGTGGTCTGGCCCGTTCATTGATTGCCAAGGGGCCTCCTCCTTTCTTTTTCTGAGGCTGTCTGTTACAGCTGAGCAGAGACAAACAACAGGCGGGCATGCAACTTGTGTGTCTCTGCTCTATGACAGACAGCCTCAGAAAGAGAAAGGAGGAGCATCTCCCCCCGCTCTAAACTGCTGGTGCAAACACGCACAACTCAACTGTCTCTTGAGTTCCACAGTCGGTCCATCCATGGACCAAGAAAAGAGGCAGTTGAGCAAAGAGAGCATCAGAAATGGAATCATTCCTGTGAGGAAGCTGAAACGCCAACAAGCATCAGGGTCGGCTGATCACCTTGTCAAGTTTTGGAAGTTATAGCTCATTTAAAGGCAACATATTTTGTTGTAGGTTACATTTATGCTCAAGCAGATCTTAAGCCTAATTTTTCTTAGTTATTTTGGGAAATTTCACCTGCATTTTAGTTTTTGTGGTAGATTTTGTTGATCTATATTTTATGCAGACTTTTTCAATCTAAATAACAGAAGGATCATTAAAAAAATATACTTGGGGACTGAATACTTTACTAAATAAAATTTCAGTAAAATTAACCCTTGTTGTTTTTTAAATTTTTATATAATGCTGCAAACAATGTATTAAGTTAATTTTGTCAAATGAATAACTATGATTTCTGTGGGTTTTTTTTTGTGTGATTATATCTCAAAATTTATTGTTATTGTCAGAATGCACTGAAATATCACAATATAATATTTGAGCCATATCACCCACACCTACTTTGTGATTTATAAGTGTGTTCTGTCAAAGGAAAATGTTATTCAGTGGCAAGAAGCTGTCGAGGGATGGTAGAAAGTCTGTCAAATTGAAATATAAATATATAAATTAAAATTATTTAAAAATACATAAATTATCTACTCTACTGTGTAATCCTTGTAGTTAATTTACAGTAGTCAGACCGACTAACAATAAAGTTAATCGGTGGAGTCAATGAGTCATTGACTCTTCAAAGGAAATTTTAATAAAATAACGAGGACAGCTTGGCGGGCCAACTTCAGCCCGTGGGCCCCACTTTGGGCACCTCTCTCTCTCTCTCTCTATCTCTATCTCTATCTCTATCTCTCTCTC
>NC_056499.1:20809484-20830806 GCF_014905685.2 Nematolebias whitei | reverse complement strand
AGGGGGTAGAGAGTTCCAGAGATGAGGAGCAGAGCAGGTGAAGGCCCTGCTCTGTTGCCCCAAAACCTGTTTGTGCCTTTCACTGATATTTGTTCTTTCAGAACTAAATTCTGCAATTAACGTCTCAGTGGCTTAGATGTAACTCTACACTTACTTTGTCCTTTAAAAAAAGAAGAGAGAATTCATGTTGACTTGACGGCAAGGTAAATGTAATGTTAAAAAATTATTCTGTACATACGCGTAAGGGTTCCTCTGCTTCCTTCCACAAACAACCCAATCATTTGTGATAGTGCAAAATGAGTATGCTGACTGTCTGCATAAACCAGTTGATTCAGAAAAGGTACCACATACTTTATGTGAGGTTGTAGTTTGTACACCAAGAAGTAATGAAAGGCCAGAGGTAACAAACTTTTTTTGAGATTTCCTTCTGTAGTCATCTGGCTTTTAGGATTGTCACACTGACGACTCTGCACATGTTTTGCTGGGTTGTAAAGTGGAAGATAGACAGAGTGGGCGTCAACAAGAACATACTATGGGTTTATGAGGGCACAGACGCATACATACAGACATACAAGAAAGAGAAAATAAGAAGCAAAACAACCCTAAAGATTTTCATGTTGCGTTAATGTGAATGAAGATATGATGATATGAAACTTTCACTTTACTGTTGACACACACAAAAATGGTTGCTAAATGCTATTGTATATGTGCCACCCCTGCAAAGTGACTGAATTCATTATTTAATCTTGGTAACAGTTAAATAAAAAAAAACTCTTACAGCTACTCTTTAAAAAGACATTGTAAACCTGTGACTTAGAGAAAATTTATTGCGCTCTCCACAGAACAAAACTGAAAACACTTCTTAAATCAAGGCTGAGGATCAGCTGTTTTTACAATAATACTCTCATTTTTCATGAAGAAATAATAAACTTTTTTTTTCGTGAGGGGGAAGAGTTAAAATTGCTACATGCTACAACATACAGACAAAAGCAGAAAAAATTGGCGGCCAGCTCTTCAATGTGTGTGGCAGATGAAGATGAGGCCTTGTTTGTGTGCACTGGCCCCTGGTGCTGTAAATCAGCACAGGGCACATATGGCATGGCGGCAACCACACACACACACAAATATACACACACACACACACAGATGGATCCATAGACATAACACAAACGCTTGCTCACATAGACCTAACACTGTTCAGACTAAAACAAGGTCAGATCTGTGATGAGTCACAATTTAATCTTTGAATTTGAACCTTTGTAAGTGAACGTGTTCTTACAGCTAAGACGCCAGATGGGACTTGTATAGAGGAAAATCAGGTGGGCTGAAGCCCCGTTTGAAAAGGGTGTCTAGTTGCCTGTGCTTGCATGTGTGTTGGGGTGTTTCTTTAACAGATGGCCAGGTGGAATGGGCGAATTAGAGGGGATGGGATGAAAATTGTGATTATCGGTCCACTGCTACAGCAAAGAATTGCTTTAGCCTTACTTCCTTAGCTCCTAATAATAATAAAATAATGGCCTTTTTATTTATTATAAGCCTTTTTTGAACTGTCATTTTACTTGGTGCTAAATATGGGGCATGTACAGCTTAAGTCTTAGAACGAACTGTGATACAATTTGATAGTTACGGAATTGCTTTAAGAAGAGGGGGAAAAAACATGAACTTTTTAGTTTGCATTTTAGGATGAAAAATAAATTTTTATTTGGCATCATCAAAGGTGTTCTCATCACGCTGATGGTGTAAATGTATTGGTTAAAGTTTGTGTTTTGCTAATGAATGGTGTGCCACGAGTCAGACAGAATTATTGTATTGACTTCCAAGACAACGTCATTATTAGGTTTTGCGAGAAAATTTGACAACTTATTTTGTGAAATAAAAATAAATAGGCATTCATGTAATTAACAAGATTAACCAATTAAAGGTTGTGGGAATAGAACTGACCAGGTGCACCAAAACTCTAACTTAGACATTTGAGAAAAGTTACATGATGTCAAAACCTAGTCCACACCTTTTCCTTCTCTGTCACGAGCTCATATTTCCCCTGTCCTCTATCTTGTTACTGTTGCAGCCATGCAAACCCACACTTCCTTGGTGGTTATGTCATGACAACACAAGAAAACATAAAAATATGAAAGCTACAATTCCTCTGTTGATGTGGCTTCAGATGCGCATTTGAGTTATTATGACTGAAATGGAAAATCTCATAATTTAGACTTCCACTGATTGCCAATTGATTACATTACTTAACAGTAAAATAAAACACAAGAACTATGAAATCCAAGAGTTATATTGCATTTTATTGCAACAATTTATCTTTATTCATGATCAAATATGATTTACATAATCTGGCAAGGTTGTTTTAGCAAATTAAATTATGTAGAGTTTGGGTATTCTGGAAAATATTAAAGATTTATTACATGCAAAGATATATGTAGTTGTACAAAAAGTTTACAAATATCTGAGAAATAGTGTTTTATTTCAAAAATCAGTCTTTGAAGTGTTTTGTGTCAGTCTATTATACATTAAAGAGTGAAGAAAAAAAATTGACCTGTGTGATCTGTGGGAGAGCATTCCTATTTCTAAACTTGAGAAACTGGTCTCCTCTGTCCCCAGACGTCTGTTGAGTGTTGTAAGAAGAAGGGGGGATGCCACACAGTGGTAAAAATGGACTTGTCCCAACTTTTTTAGGATTTGTTGACACCATGAAATTTGGAAACAACAGATTTTTTCCCTTAAAATGATACATTCTCTCAGTTTAAACTTTTGATGTTGGCACCTCCACATCATTGCATTCAGTTTTTATTCACAATTTGTTTAGTGTCCCAACTTTTTTGGAATCCGGTTTGTGTGTGTGTGTATATATATATATATATATATAATCTGTTTAAATATATCCTAATCAGCACCATTATATATGTCAAGAAACTGAAAAGGTTAAGATGATTTTAATACTAATTGTTGATGCCAGGCAACAATGTGGGTTGAGGAGAAACTGATCTACTGCACTTGGATAGAGGGACCCAGTTTTTCTCTGACGAGAAGGCCATTGAGTGTTTTATTTTTGAATGCAGCTGTTCAAATATGATGGTGGCCTACTCGGATAACAAAAAAAGAGAAGCACTGAGGAAAAACACACAATACTATGCCCCTATGATGACCTGGACATAAAACGTACACGTGCTGTATACACACAGACTCAGACACAGTAATTTATGTACCGTCTAAATCACACCCTTGTCCTTTAACTCGTTCTTTGACCCACACATTTTAATGATAAAGACTCAGAAAAAAGTTCCACTTCGGGGATGATTCACTCTCAGCGTATGAACTTGACCTATTACAAATTTTAGGTTTCAGAAGAAAATAAATGCATGTGGGCATTCCAGTGATTCACTGTTTCATGGGACTAAGCAAACTGCATTTTATACCACCATTTTGTCCCTACTGCACAAGATCAGTTCTCAAGGGGGGAGTACCAATTTATAATCTTCTGATGCTTTCGGTTAGCTCTTAGATGGCTTTATAAATGCGCTGTCTAAAGCAGAGTTAAGAAGATGCTGTTCTGCTTGACTTTACAACATGATATTAAATGATTAACTTGTCTGCAGAATGGAATGTGTAGATATTTGTTTTTGTTTATATGGAAACTGTGACCCCCCATAACATTTATTTTATTGCTATGTCCATGGTCATTGTTACTAAGACTGTTCTTTCTATAGCATTGACAAAATTCTGTTTTAGTTTAGCCATAAACTTCTTTAGGTAGTATTTGTTCATATTTTTTGAACACCATTGTATACTTTTAGAGCTACAAAAGTTTTAATGATCTCTTCTTCTATGTGCTTGTGGCTCTGCCTCCTCAGGACCTCCTCATTGCCTCCTTTAGACTGGCCACTACCAAGCCAGTTTGGGCAGTATGAACTGAAGATAGAGGTACAACCCAAAGCCCACCACCGTGCACACTATGAGACTGAAGGCAGTCGGGGAGCTGTCAAAGCAGCATCTGGTGGCCATCCAATTGTCAAGGTAACTTATGAATATATTTTTTCTTCTTTAGATTTGGGCCTCTTTTCAACCAAACTTTACAAATCATTCCCAAATGCAAACTTTGTAAATTTTATATTTTATTTTTATTTGCTCCTACATCTTGTCTTGTTGTGCATAAGTGTGCATGTTACAACCAGCAGTCTTCTTAAGAAAGAGAGGCTGCATTCAAACCAATCTGCATTTCTTCAGCTATCAGTCCACAGTGAATACAAACATTAATTTACCTGAGTTGTCTTTTGGATATATAGTTGCTACAGTAAGTAAATCAATCCGTTAACTACATAAACATAGATTTATATACGAAGATGCCTTGGCGCTCAAATATCATCACATATATCCTTTCCTGTAGCAAGTCTGTCAGTCTACTGACATAGGCTGAGAAGGCAGGCAGGCTGACAATAGCCCAGTCAGCTAGTCTGTCACTTGATAGCTCTCGTGACAATGTAGGTGAGAAGAGCGAGAAAAAATAAGCTATAGAATATTTCAGTCTAATGAATATTTTTATGGGGCAGCACGGTGGCGCAACTGGTAGAGCTGCTGCCTCTCAACGAGCAGGTCCTGGTTCAAACCCCGGTCCAGGGGCCTTTCTGGGTGGAGTTTGCATGTTCTCTCCGTGCATGCGTGGGTTTTCTCCGGGTACTACGGTTTCCTCCCACAGACCAAAAACATGCATGTTAGGCTGATTGGTAACTCTAAATTGTCCCTAGGTGTGAGTGAGAGAGTGAATGTTTGTTTGTCTCGTTTGTCTCTATGTGGCCCTGTGATGGACTTGCGACCCGTCCAGGGTGTACCCCGCCCCTCGCACAGTGATTGCTGGACATGGGCACCAGCGACCCCCGTGACCCAAAATGGAATAAACGGGTAAAGATAATGGATGGATGGATGAATATTTTTAAATCCTAGTCACAAGCTTTTTTTTACTCGTGTGATGCAGCAAAGACCTAGTGCTTCTTTGTAATCACTGTTGCAGAACCTAACGATGGCTGAATTTAGACAGACAAGTTGGTCAGTAGTCCAGTCACCAAATATATTGCCAACTACAACCCACTGACCACAATGTATTTTTATCAACTGCCTCCATGGAAGGTGATTGATCATGTAATGTGTATGTTTGTCAGTATGCATTTATTTGTTTGTCAGTCTGTTGGCAAACTAATTCATGACCTTTTAGATGAATTTTAGTCAGATTCCAGAACAAAATTATTGAATGTACATCTTTTCTAATCAACCAGTTTCAAAAAGATCACCTCAGCTTATTAGCCTTATCAAACACAAATATTGCCTTCACTCAATCGATTTTAAAGATATTGAGCTAACGTTTGGTGTGTTAAAAGTTATGAGCCACCTCCAACACACTGAGAACTAACAACAGTCACATGATCTCAGTTTAAAGATTTGACATGCAAGGTGGCCAGGTATATGCATTCTTTCAAGGAATCAGTTTTTTTATTTGTTTTTCACTCTTGCATACACACACTGCAGTGTAAAATATGACATTTTATATTTCTAAGTATTGTTGATCCTCATTGGTTACGTTGTTAAAAAAAAAAGTGTGTTCGTATTTTGTTGGATTTTAAATTGGGTGTTGGGTAGATGTGTGAACTGCTTGTTGATGGGAAGTATATAAGTCATAAGGTGAACTCAGGCACTGCAGATTATGCATATTATGCAAGATTTAACAAGTAAGATAAAATACAACACTTGAACAGCTGTGGACACAAAATTTCCTAAAACAACAAGGACTTCCAGACTTCTGCCATTTGTTGCTTTAGAAACAGCCTATGTCCTCATACATTCAGTCATGCAGGCTCCCTTCAGGCAAATCATTAACCATTTCTACCTCCGTTAGACCGAGACTCAGTCCTGCCATATGTGACAATGCATAATTTAACTGCCTTTTTTTTTTTTTTCAGCCAAGCACTTGCCATGCTTGCCCTCATTTTCATCCCCAGAGGAAATTATTTGGGGATAGCATTTTACTTGATGTAGCAAGTGACTGAAGGCAGTTTGTCTTACATCAAACAAGGCAGTTTCAAAGTTATTTCAAACCAAGCTGAAACTTTGTTTGCAGTATTTTCAAGTTTAGCCCTGAAAGTAAGTGTAGCTGTTGGTTATACTTAAGTTTGAGAAAAGTAGACTTTTTTTATTTTTTGGCATCAAAACAGAAGTTAATTTTTATTCTTTAATATGGTTTACACACAGTTATGTCTAAATAGTTACTTTTAACTATAATTTTTTTAAACTGTGGCTTGTATTTGCATGGATTGGTGGAACTTTTTCTCAGCTGCTACTGAAATGGTAGCATGCTACTGTTACTACTGATAAAAATGAAGAACGCTGAATACTTTCATTATCATATATACAAACAGCAGTAATTTGTCACGAACAGAGTAGGTAGCGTGTTCGAGAGAGAAGCACACATAGCATTTGGTTCTGATCAGCAGCGGTTTGCAGAGCTTTGTGCACGCAACCAAAATGTGTGGGTGCGTAAGTTGGTTTATATGAACCAAAATGTGATGAGTGCCAAGTCAAAGAAACATTTAAAAAAATATGTATTTTCATTCTAATGCATTTTATTTAAATGTATGCATTACTAACTTAAACATTGCTCATGTACTCAACTTTTCTGTTTTTATTTGATGTTTTGTGAATTAAACCAAAATTTCAACGCCTCCCCTAATGTTGTTAACCATTTTAGTATAAGCAACATTGTATTTTAATGTAGAAGTAAAAATCACCATTATTAAACAACGAGCTGCTGATTTTACTTTTTACAAAAAGATCACAACAGCACTTCAGCAAATGCTAAATATAAAGTTGGGTCAAAAAATTACCTACTTCATATTTAAAGTAAACTTTACTTGTAGGGTTTTATTTAGGTTTTTTTGTTTCTTTGATATTCACTCGCAAGCTTTTTTTGTAGAATCAACATCCTCCGTCTTTGAGAATTTTTGCACGCCTTGAGTTTTGTCTCTGGTGGTGTGATGTCACCAAATGATGCCATAGCTGCCATCTGGATGTAGTGATGACTTCCTTTTTTGACCAGGCCAGATCAGTGCACCACTGAGCTGCTTAGTCAACAGAAAAATAAAATAGTCTGAGCTCCAGAGCAGAGTTAAAAAGCAAAGTAGTGAGTTATCATGGGCACACTTCTTTGTTTACCAGCTCCTCTGGTGCTGTTTTAAGACTCAGGACTTTGCATTTAGCTTGAATTGCTTAGAACTGTAGTTTAATTCCCAGCATTTTCAACTTTATAATTTAAACATGCACTGACTACCTCTGTGACTGGCTGTTTTAGCTATTTCTTTGGGTCTAGCTGCAGGTCTTAATCGGCACACCTGTTGCTAGGAGACATATAAGTCCAAAGCCTCTCTGGCTGAAGGCTGAGGTATCCTTGGGCATATTTAACCAGCTTATTTGAGTGCTGCTGTGCCCACACAAATATAAGGAGCCCCTCTGGTATTACAAATTTGTCTACAAATAGAGACAGTCGTATCCAACCGAAACAGGCAGACAGACATAGCAAAGACAATAATGCACTTGCTTACAAATTTACTACATAGTATGAAGGTAAAACAAGTGCACATAAGTACAATAATTTTTGCATATTAAGTTGGGGAAAATGTTTTGCAAGTGTGTCAACCTGTTGCCGCAGTCAATACAAAAAAATTAAGCTATGATGTCTAGTTAGAAAAATTTGAAAGCTAAAACAACAGTTCTTTTCCACCACAACCTCATGTCTACCAGCGTGGATGTATTACATGATTTTGATTTTAGAGCTTATATGCACAACCATGACCTCATTGCTGTCCATTCCAGCATGTCATTCAGTTTCTCATTTTCAGCAGCGCTAAACCATTTCCTTTCTGCTTCTGTTTCCCTGTATTCTACCTTCAAACTTGAGCTGACTCTTTCTTACCTCCCACAGCTTTATTTAATATCTTGATCTTGTTTTACTCTCAGATTCCCTATACTGTTTAAAAGTGGTGAGGGGAATGCATATAACATTGCAGAGCTGTGCAGTTTACGCTGTGTGAACTGGCTGGAGCTAATGTTGCTTTGCCCCAGGGCTCTATTTGATGTAAACATGTTAGAGGCTTGACTCTCATTTGTGGTAATCAGGCTTAGCAGACAGAAAAAAAACTGTTGTTGAGAAGAGGAGAGGGAGATAGAGGTGTGTAAAAGGGAGGGAGGATAGAATGGGAATAAAAGGAATTGAGTGTGGACTAGTATAACAAGGCCATATACAGCCCTCATGCTGTATACAGTAAACCCTTCTGTGTGTGCATGTGTCAGTTTGTGCATGAGCGTGCACATGTATTAACCTTGTTTAAACAAACAGTCAACCAGCCCTCTGGCTCTCACTGCCCTTGCTCGTGTGCTGGGCAAACAGCAAGCGTGTGTTTCTGTCCATATATCCCATGGTGCCACAGTGCCACACCAGGGAAACCACTGCAAGATAAAATGGGACCTTGTGTGACCTTGACCACCATTTCTCCCGTTTCTACATCTGTTGCACACACTTGTTAACCAGACTGTTACACACACATGCAGAGATACCCTCTTTCTGTCTCTCACACATCACATATTCAAGAAGCACGGCTTCCTGTAGGCTTAAATCCAGTTTTCTGTACTAGCACCCACAAGCTTTAGGACTGTAGTTTACACTGAAGCAGGTCTATAAGCTTCTGACACACACAAACGCACTTGCATACACACAGGGAGTCTCACCATGGCAACAGGGGAGCAACACAGGGAAACAACTTAGCAGAGTCAGGCGCTCACTGTGAGAAAGTGTCATGTTACGGCAGAGGGCTGGAGCTGAGTAAGGTGAGAGGCTAGGGCTAGGACAGGGACAGAGAGCAGAGAGTGACAAAGGAAACGAGTTGGAAGGAAAGGAACGAGGAAAGAAGATTGGGCTAGAAGAAGAAAATATAAAAATAAGATGATACACTGGGAAAAAGATAAACACACGATAAATGTCAGGTTGAAAATAGGTAGGATTTTGCTGCATAGAGCAGGTGGTGCTATCTGTACCTATTAGATATTTCAAAAATTAATATACCAATAATGATGTAAAATGGCCCTAAATGGCTGTTTCTTTGTTTTTTGCATTCTAAACAAAAATGTAGATGTTTAACGTGGATATGCCTGCAAGCCATTTATGTATGTATGCAATGTGGGGACATGTTTTCCCCTCAGCTTGCTAGCCTTATTACTGGCTCAGTGGAACAGATGAAGGCCAAAAATAAATGGGGACTTTATTTAGTGGAAGGTGAGTATGTAACCATATCCAGCAGTTTTATTTTAAGGGAAAGGGTTTATCCTAAACTTGATCCACAATCAGATGCTGGAAGTCAGAAGTTAGTTACATGCTTCAGTGAGCATGGGTCTGGGGTCTTGTGACGATTTTTAATGTCACCGTGGAATAAGAACAGATTCTATCAGGCCTGACTTGTTTATTTACCAGTCGGGCTCAAGGCTTTCTGGAAGGCAGACAGTTAAGGGGTAAAAAGTGCATTAATCACCCTCCTGTGGTATTTCACACTCAACCTTAGATCTAGGTGATGGAGGGGTAAGTCAGAAATGTGGAATAACTCAAGGATGTGTGTGTTGTGTGTCGTGTACATACACATAGAGAAGCTTACAGTGATGGGGTCGTGTGTGCTTGTTTACATTGTCTGCTATTTGCAAGGAGAGCTTTACCCATTATTTGAAATGAAAATGCAAATATGTGCCCTGTAGTGTAGTTAACAATACCACTAGAAAAATCACAAGGATTTATTTATATTAAGTGTAATGCATAATTCTGATGAATTATTTAAAAGGTGATTGGCTTAGAAAAGCAAATATATGTACACTAATGTGGAAAGCTGTGGTCTTTGAAAATTTCTTGATATTTGCAAAATGCTTGTGTGACCTATATTTCCTGGCTTGAACTGTTGACAATTTCCCACCAACTCCCATTCAGATACTTCATCTAAATTAAACTGGATTAAGGAAACAGTGATCAGAAAACACCTGTATTTCATTGGACTGTTGACTGAGACTGACAGACTGAACCAACTCTGATGTATAGAAAGTTCTGTTTGATTATCTGCCACTGTGGAACAATAATTACTGTAAGTTTTCCAAGTTGATCATTTTAATGAGAAAGGATTTCTGGGCTGCTGCTGAGTACATGGTTGTCAACCCTTTGGCTCCACAACAAATTCTTTCTGTGTATAAGATCCCTCGGAGAAATGAGAAGAAGGAGCAAGAGATATTTTATTTACTGGTGACAGCCTAAAGTATAGGACTGACAAGTTGTAAATGTAAACCTAGAACATCTAATAAACTGATATCAGGGCTTGGCATTCATTTTTATATGACTTTTTCTTATAACTTCAGATCAGGTTTTTTTATTTATTTGTAGTTCTGTGGCTCTTTTTAAAAATTATGCCAATAAAACTTGGATAACAGCTGGAACAAATGCTTTTTGTACTGCATTGCTGAAGGGTAACAAACATGACTTGAAGGTACTTTTATTTACATCTGTGTCATGTTGAAATAGACAAGGTAATGACAAGTCAAAACTTGCTGTTGGCTGACACTTGCTTCCAAATGACACTGATTAGTATTTGAAGCAATAAATCTTTTTTGTAAAACCTTTTATTATAAGTGGGTTTCGGGGGAGATTTGATCATGGGCAGTACCAGAAATCCTGCTCTAATGAAACCCCTAAAACATGTTTAGCTCTAACGGTAGTTTAAATTAAAATTTTTGCATTAAATTACCACTGCATTAAAAAAAATCAAAAGAAGCACTAACAATAAACATAAATGTAAACAATTAGATTTATTTATTTTATTTTATTTTATTTTATTTTTCTTTGTTCTTATAATGTCTGTCCATTCTGCTGGATACGTTCCTTCAGTTGTTGTCCTGTCTGGAAAACACATGGATCTGGAAATGGATCCCACGAAGGTTACTAGTTTGTTACTTGGTTTGAAAAAAAAAAAGTATAATACTGTGTTTGGGAATGTATGGATTCTGGCCAGGATGCCTAATAATTACCTGTTATATTGTTAGACATGTAAACAACATGTTACTTTTATTTGGTTCTTAAGATCTTACTGGATTTTCCCGTGGTTATTTTTTATAGGTTTCATGCTGCTTTTTGGTACAACTTCCTTTTGAATATGTTCAATGTACATGCATTACATACATTTGTAATTCAGTTTTTACTGTGTTGTACCCAATTTGACATGGGTCAAGGGTTGTTATGTTGGTGTAGGGTATCAGTCATTCAAGGTACAGTAATCCTAGTGAAGGTAACTGGACTTTTTTGATTTTAATTCATCCATCAATCTTTTACCTGCTTCTGTCTTTTTGGGTCATGGGGATCGCTGGTGCCCATGTCCAGCTACCACTGTGCGAGAGGCAGGGAACACCCTGGATAGGTCTCCAGTCCATCACAGGACCACATAGAGACAAACGAGACAAACAACCATTCTCTCTCTCACTCACACCTAGGGACGATTTAGAGTTACCAATCAGCCTAACATGCATGTTTTTGGTCTGTGGGAGGAAACTGGAGTACCTGGAGAAAACCCACGCATGCTCGGAGAGAACATGTAAACTCCACCCAGAAAGGCCCCCTGACTGGGATTTGAACCAGGGCGACCTGCTCACTGAGAGGCAACAGATCTACCAACTGCGGCATCATGCTGCCCTTTTTGGTTGTAATAAAAAAATAAATAAAAAGGCATTTAGTTGTATTTTTGTTAACTGTAAGCAAAAAATATAATAATCTCAGCAAGTGAGAAATTGTTTTCTTGAAGTTTATACATTTTAATTTAGAGATATGTGTTGCAATGGTGCTTGTATACGTTTTTGCTTGAGAAGATTTTAGATGTAGTTCACTCTTGTACTTCATATTGCACTTATTCACATCAACTGACGCATAAACATGCCCAAAAGTTATGTGAATTTTTGGTTTATTCAGTCATGCTCTCTAATAAATCCATCAATAAGCTGTAATAAAATGGATTCAGAGGATGCGGTAAAAGGAGTGTCAGCATACCTCAATGTAGCAAATCTTTGCTGCAATAAGCAAAAACTTGTTCATCTGTGTAATCCAAGTTTCAAAACAAGATGCTACAATGTAACAATGTATTTGTTAA
Organism: Nematolebias whitei; assembly: GCF_014905685.2. Taxonomy (NCBI): domain Eukaryota; kingdom Metazoa; phylum Chordata; class Actinopteri; order Cyprinodontiformes; family Rivulidae; genus Nematolebias; species Nematolebias whitei. The sequence continues at coordinate 20,818,594 of NC_056499.1, read as the reverse complement.
AATCAAAAGTTTGCATATTTTTTTAATTCAAATAAATTAGTTTAAATTGTTAATTCACATCTAAAGTCATCTGTGTGCTAAGTATAAAAAGCAATATATATGTATATGTATATGTATGTATATGTATATGTATGTATATGTATATGTATGTATATATATATATATGTATATATGTATATGTATATATGTATATGTATATATGTATATGTATATATGTATATATGTATATATTCAAAGTAAGTTTTGTACAGTCAAATTAAAATTGAGATCCAGTTTTGTACTGTCCAGTTCAATTTAGTTTAGTTCAATTTAAAAATTTGTTAAATTGTTAAATATTGGCATTTTACATGTGCCTTTTTATTTTCAATATTTCTTTCGGAAATTATACTAAGATTTTTTCTGTGCAAACTGCACATCACTGTCACCAAGTGCATTACATTCATCAAAGAAAAAGAAGCCTCCATTTAAAATTGTAATAGAGTACTTGACTGATTGAATCTCAGATAATTGACTTGGTCACACAACTTTCCACTTTTAACGTCTTTGTTTAACCTTCGTGCCTTAATTCTTTCATCACAGGGGGATGTCTCAGAAGCAAAATGTGAGATAATCTAAAGAGAATTTCAAAATTCAGCACAAGCTTCTTGTAAGAACTTGAGATCTTGTGTTTTGAAACAGTAAATGGTGAATTTTAAGCTTGCCACCTTTCTGTCCTTTATGCACCAAGCATTTGTTCTAAACACTGACACAAGAACATGGGACAGAAACTTGCAGGGAGAACGGCGCCTGTAGAGAGGTTGAAGCTTTACAGTCATGATGTTGAAACAGCAATGAAAGGCCCCGTTCTTCTGTTGTCCTCAGTGAGCTGTCCTCCATCTAAACTGGGGGTGCGGCCATTTGAGAGCTGTATGGTGGTTGCGTGAATGTGGGGGGATGCCATCCCGCCGTCACGGAATCTGCCAAGTACAACATTTCAACAGCGGTGGGATTGTGTGGTCTGGTGTTTGTTCTGTCCCTCTGAAGAGGAAAGGCTCTGCTTTCCTTTCCATTTTATCCTTGTCTTTACCCAACATGCAAACATTTTCCTTCATCAAAGTTTCTTTCCTCTGAGTAGAGACCAATGTGCCAGCACTCAGGAACGACAGCTTGGCACTCATTGCCAACCATTTTGGCACACATGTATCGTTGGAATTAAAAATGCTACTGACATTTTTACTGGCAACTTTTGTAGGTGACAAATACTATAAAATGTCCTTTTCTCTTTGATCTCTCACTGAATGCATTTAGGATTATACTTTCAGTATATATTTAAGAATAAGCCAAATATTTTCTGTTAAACTGGAATAAAAAAAGTTTCTGAAACAATTAGGTTGAACATGGTTTCCCTTGACCATATTTCCATAAAGAGTTTCTTTTTGTAATGGGAAATTTAACAGTTAAAACACTAGTGTCAGTCTAGTAGGAGGCCAAAGTGCCAGATGAATATCCAAGAACATCACAACGCCCTGAAACTGGCTTTTTTTTTTCCATATGAGAAAGCCTTTCCCATGCATTGAAATGAATAGAGTATTTTTTTGTTCACACCTTTCATCATGTGGAATCCAAAGACTCACATTTCTTTTTTGGTGTTTGTTTTTCTTTTTCTGACTGTCATTTTTCAGCTTATTGGCTATAGTGAGAAACCCGTCAACCTGCAGATGTTCATTGGAACAGCAGATGACCGTTACTTGAGGCCACACGCCTTCTACCAGGTGCACCGAATCACTGGAAAAACTGTAGCCACAGCTAGCCAAGAAGTCTTGCTTTCCAGCACCAAAGTTCTCGAAATTCCTCTGCTTCCTGAAAACAACATGTCAGCCAGGTAGGTGTCATACCAGAAACCCTAGTGCACATTATTCATAACAACATTACGAGCTTACCACCACGGTGGAAGCCACATTAAGAACAAAATTACCAAGTTTTCAATTATACACAGGTGCAATATGTTCAAAATTAAATATAGAGACTTTTTAAAAAATTCAAATGAACAGCAAGGGCACCAGATTTTACTATTCTATTTACGACCTATAACAGTCAAATAATTGTTTTTAAAAAAAAATCTGGTTTCATTTACTCTGGAATTTATAGGAATGGACTTGGTAGGAATTTTTACCCTATTTATGACTAATACATCATATTAACATGCATCTTTGGTTTGTGATTCAACATTACAACACTGGTTCTCATTGTGTATCTCCTGCTGAGATTGTGGGTTGTTTAATCACTCCTTGGCTTTTACAACAACTACTTAAATATGTCCACCATGTTTACTTCCTGACAGTGTTCTATGGGACCAACTATTTTCCCTTTACCTTGCAGCATTGACTGTGCAGGCATACTTAAACTGCGGAACTCAGACATTGAGCTGCGGAAGGGGGAGACTGATATAGGAAGAAAAAACACTCGGGTCCGTGTGGTGTTCCGAGTGCACATCCCTCAACCCAACGGGAAGGTGCTGTCACTGCAGGCTGCCTCCATTCCTGTAGAGTGTTGTGAGTGCCATTATCTTATAAGATTATATAAAATAATATCAAAGAATGTTTTTAATTCTTTCAGTTTTTTTAAACTAAAAGTTAGAAGATATAAACACATTTACACCTTATGTACATGCACTGAGCCACAAGAATTAAATACCGGTGCTTTGCTTTGTTGCACCTTACAACAAAGCAAAGTGTTGCGTTAGATTACTGTATATGTTGAACAAATTGTTTACCTTTCTGTGTTTATCAGCCCAGCGTTCAGCTCAAGAGCTGCCCCAGGTTGAGAAATCCAGCCTAACAAGCTGTCTGGTCAGTGGGGGGGAAGAGATGGCCATCACTGGTTCCAACTTTTTCCCAGAGTCCAAGGTTATCTTCCTGGAGAAAGGCCCTGGTAAGAATTGTATCAGCGAAGTGACTGTTCCTTGAGGTACATGGAAGACTTTTTTGTAGAAACAGTTGAAACCACATGTTTGTGCACATATTTAATGATTTCTGACAGATTTCATTAAATTGCTCAAAATCCAGTTCTCTAAATGATTCTTCTATTTGGATTTTGTGTGTGTGCTTCCGTTTCTTGTCACAGTCTAAAGATATGCATGCTAGCAAGTTGTTAGCTGTTTTAAATTGGCTGTAGTTATTAGAGTGGATGTGTTGCTGTTTGTACTATTGCCATTAGTGATGGGTTTTGGCCTCCTTGACCCCAATGTCAATGTCTGTGTCAATTTATTTATATAGCACATAAAAACAACAAAAGTTGACCAAAGTGCTTTGCAATTTAGTCAAATTAAAATGAAAACAGTAAGACAATAAGAACAAGGAAATTCATTTTGTGAAATTAGAAACACAAGAAAGTTAGCAATACAACACACAACTACAACAAGAAAAATTGTCAAACAAAATGTATATAAACCAACATACAAAGCATTACAATAATCAAAACAAAAGGTAATAAAAGCATGAATCATCTTTTCAAGGTCTCTGAAAATGTGATATGACTTCTCCATGGCAATGAGACTTAGATGGAAGAAATAGGACTTCACAACTGCATTTATCTGTTTGTCTAATTTAAAAGCACTATCATAAATAACCCCCAGATTCCTGACAGTGGATTGGCTGTATGAAGCCAAGGGTCCAAGAGTGTCAAGTGCATTACATTTACCAAAACTGATGATTTCAGTTTTCTTTTCATTTAGTTTCAGTAAATTTAGTTTAAACTAGACTTTAATATCGTTTGGTTTGTTCAAGAGTGGCTCCAGTGGAGTGACCCATTTAACTTAATGGGCAGATACAACTGTATACCAACAGCAAAGCAAAGAAATGTCCTGATGCATTCTCAATACTCCTGGTAGAAAAATCTAACAAGGTTAAGTCAGGTCCTCTGGACGGATTCTTCTTCGTTGAGAAGAATCCGTCCAGAGGACCTGACTTAACCTTGTTAATTGAAAAGAAATGTTAAAAATGGACCCCAAAAGCAACATGTAAAGATTAAAAAGCAGTGGACCTAAAATAGACCCTTGAGGGACCCCACAAGTCAGAGGAGCTGCAGACGAACATTCTCCTAAATGAACAGAAAAACTCATCAGTCAGGTAGGATCTAAACCAGGATAAAACTGTGGTTTTATACTAACCGCCTCCTCAAGCCGTGACAACAAGATGTTCTGGTCCACAGTATCAAAGGCAGCAGAAAGGTCTAAATGTGCTAAAACAGTAGAATTCCCTGAAACAGCAGTTAAAAGAAGATCATTAAAAACGCTTAAAAGAGCTGTTCCTGTGCTGTGGCCTGATTTAAAACCTGACTGGACTTTTTCAACAATGTTGTTGGCAAAAAAAAGTCAACTTGATTTAAACTACTTGCTCTAAATTTTTCTGCAGAAAAGGCAGTTTAGAAATAGGTTTAAAGTTTAAGAGCACTGTTGGGTCAAGGTTTTTCTTTTTTATGAGTGACTACACCACAACATGTTTAAAAGTAGCTGGGACACAACCTGATGAGGGACAAGTTCATCAGGATAACAACTAATGGACCAAGTATGTGAAAAAAGTCCTTAAACAGACGAGAGGAAAACACTGTTTAAAGGTGAATTAGAAGGCTGCGTATGATGCACAATGTCCTTTTAAAATGCCAAAAGTCTGTCCAAAGGCAGCTGAGGATGGAGGAAGTAAGGTTGCTGAAGGTCTCAGAGCAGATTCTCTCAATAAAACTTTAAAAACTGTTTACACAGTGCAAGGGATTTAGCAATATGATTAGCATCACAAGGATTCACAACATAACATTAAAAAGAATCTGAGGTCTGTGACTCTTGTTTAAATCCACATTAGATAAAAAGCAGTCTTAGTCTTAGCTTTAACAGCTCTCTGATAATTTATTATGCTGTCTTTGAAGATATCCAGTGAAACTTGCAGTCTGTCCTTTCCTCATTTTCTCTCCACCCGTCTGCACTGACGTCTCAGTGCTGGTGGTTTCGTTTAACCGTGGCTGAGATGGAGACTTTGTCTGTTTAAACTTTAGTGGGGAGCAACAGATTTCAGAATGTTTGTACATGTAGAACCCAAAAGATCAGTTAGCTCGTCCACATTGGACACAGCAGAACTGAGAGTAAATAGACGGAGTCCTAGTCAGTCTGGTTATAAGTGTTTTCTGTTTTTCTATACTGAGGCTGTTCAGAGTTATTTCAAATAGGACAATAAGTATTTGTGATTGTACATTTAAAGATCTAAATTATTGCTTAAACATTTATTTGTATTTGTTATAAGTACCTAATTTATTTAAACACTTTTTGACATTAAACCCATTTCTTTTAAGCCACAGTTTTTTTTTGCTGCCATATTTCCTTCTTTTGAGTGCCACTTTATGCTCATGCTGGATGGAAATTTTACAAGAATGGCATGTGTCTCTACCTGCCCAAGGTTCTTCTGTGATGCAGAGCAACAATTTCAAGTTCACACATGGCAACAGATTTGAGTGGTGTTGTCTTTGCGAGCAAGCGTCTTACTTTAGGATTTTTAATAAAAATATTTTGCCAGGATGAATATGTTCAAGTTCTGTTCAGGCTTAGCTAATGAAGCATGGAGGAGAAAAGCAGTGAGTGGAAGCCTTGGAGTGTCACATCTCAGGTTGGGGAAATGTTGGGCCTCTTACTGCATAAAGTCATTGGTCTGTGGAAGAGGCAGAAAAACTGTTAAGTGAAGAGGAACACGATGTTCATTGTGGTTGTGTAGTTGACAGCCTACATTATAATTAATCTCTCTGAATCACTGCAGAAAGACACTGAAGTAGTAAGGAAAGAAACAAAAGGATTGTATTGAACATATTTCCACCGTACTGTACCTACTTACTAACTGAAAGGTGAAAGTATATTCACAGCAAACTAGAGTGACTGGCCTGCTGCTGCTTGTACACAGAAATTGCATGGTTTTAAATTACTGCAGTGTAAAACAACGGCAACAAAATTACTAGTGCTCTATTTAGATTTGATTAAATGATAAATGATAACGATAAAGGAAAACACTACAGTACCTTCTGATATGTAAAAACTTAATTTCATGAAACTTTTGCTGAGGTACTTAAAAACATTTCTGTCGACTTAACAGTTCATGCACTAAGTTCTTATGAAAAATAAAATATTGTCTAAAACATCTTTATTCCTGTGATAATGTTAGACCTCGAGTTTCCTCCCTAAATTTGAGCTAAAGTTTGAAGAAAAATAACAAAATTAAAATGTACTGTATTCGATTCGAGGAAATGTTATTTCAGTTTACCGACTTTGCGTTTGTGCAATAAGATGAGGTGAACTATGAGGGAAGGGAAGATGTGGTATGAGCCTGAGTCGTAAACTGGTTGTGCATTGAAATGTACTCCAGCAATCCCCTTTCCTTCAGGGGTGGGTGTACATGCATTCTTACAGAAAACCTCAGCTTGAAAGCTACTTGAGTTCCTCATCATGCACTGAAATTGAAAAGTCCATAATTGGTAGAAGTCTTTCAGTTTTACAAGCACGAGTGTTTATACAAAGGATTCGTCTTTTAAGGCTGTAACCACGTCTACCTTGAAGAGCTACGGACAGGGGCACGCTGGTGTTGCGAAAGCTGTAGAATTATGTTTTTATAAAGATGTATTCTACTTACCTGTGCTTATTTTGTTTATTCTTTTAGCTCAGTAGAGGACACATTTTTTTTTTCACCTTAGAATGGAGAGAAAGAATGGTGGTTTGATGAGCTGAGTTATTGTTTTACTGTGGTATGAAGCTCCTGTCTGTGCTTGTTGTCTGACGGAGCATGTGGGGCCCTTGCTCCTGCCTGTTGAATGTCAACAAGCTGCGCAGCAATAATGCACCGCTGTCAGCTGTCAAGGTCATTGCTCAGAGAGAGGAAGAAAAAAATACTGTCATCAACATGTTAAGCTCTACCTTCACAACAAAGATGATTTCTTTAAGGTTAAAACTACCTTGTGTGTCAGCGGATTACAACATCTCAGGATAATTTCCTGGTAAGATCAGAACACCTACTTTGTACTTAACCTCTGAAGCTGACTGAGTTTTGGTAGAAAGCTGAAGAGCTTACGTTCAACAGGGCTAACATTTGAACAGCCTTTGTATGAATCTTCATTTAGACTTGGGCTCTTTGCAGAGATGTTGCAGATGTCTGATTGTGGTAATTGGGGGTGGGGAGAGGGAATCCTTTAGGTTTGTGGAAGAGGACATGCAGGTGCAAAATATACTTGATGCAATTACAAAAGCACACTATAAAATGTATTCTCTTTAGCTCTGAGGCTATTCAGTCCTTAAGTTGTCAAACTTTTGTTCTTTTGCTATTACTGGGATTATTATTATTTTTTATTTATTTATTTTTTCCCATTTGTCTGTTAGTGTTTTAATCTCTACTGTTTCTCCTCAAACAGTTCCCTCTAAAATGGCTGGTCAGATCATTAAATCCCTCTTAGGAGAACTTGGACAGATTCTTAGCTGTTTCCTGATGCATGCTCAATAATCCAGGTAGAAAAATCTAAAAAAGTTAAATCTGGTCCTCTGGACATTCAAAAAAAACAAAACAAAGCAAATCAACAAAAAAATGTAGAAACGTTTCGTCTCTCATCCGAGAGACTTCCTCAGTCTGAGGAGCTGTATTCAGCTCAGTCTCTTAAATAGCACCGTCTCAGGGTGGATCAACCAGTTTTGCTGCTGACAACCAAAACCAGCTGATCACATGCTCAAGAAGGACCATCAGCATAACAATGGATCATTAGCACACTGATGGCTGTTTACTGTTCACAGAGGGCTGAGTGATACTAGCAATCACAGCATTGTAAGAGGGGGACAGTTGAACACGTAGGCCTCCACCCCTGTTTAATGATTGACGATTTCTTTTCACAAAGATGGCCTCCTTTACTCCTCTCTCATCTCCAGGCCAGCGGTCACTCTTTCAGGGATGAAGATGTTCACATCCTGGACAGAGAGGAACGATGGTTTGAGAAGTCTCTCGGATGAGAGACGAAACGTTTCTACATTTTTTTGTTGATTTGCTTTGTTTTGTTTTTTTTTGAATGTCCAGAGGACCAGATTTAACTTTTTTAGATTCTTAGCTGTTATTTAAAAAAAATATGTTAGACTAAATATAATTGTCCCATTTCTTTCGACTTAATGTTAACAAGGCAAGACAAACAGCAGGACATTTGGACATTAGATTAATATTTATTAGCTGTTAAAATGATCTGTTTGGGGCTTCTCTGCCTTTTTAAACTGCACCACATTCATGAATCTTATAATGTAAAAATGAGGGAAAAGAGCCTGTCTTGATAGAAAAAGCTAGTTAACATGTTGCACCACATTTTATATGGGTCTGAAATGAAATGGAAGTTGTCACTAGTGATTATCTCTTACCTAGACTCAGCCCTATAATAGTGATACACTTTTTAATTAAAGTAGATGACTTATTGTGTTTGTAATAAGAGATTTTACCCATAGAACATTAACAATGTAAATGGTTTATTCGGTTTGTTTTGTTTCTCTCCCTCTTTCTAGATGGACGACCACAGTGGGAAGTTGAGGCAAAAATAATTCGGGAGAAAACTCAAAGTGTGAGTAGTTTTATCTGCCACTTTAACTATATTCCAACAATCTTTCTAAAATACTTAAAAAGATTTATTAGGGATGTTTCAGTCAGACACCAAACTAATTGAGGGTCTTGAGCAGGGCCACTTTTTTCAATTAAAAAAGGTCCCTGAGAACATTTAAAATCTTCATTTTATTGGTTTGTGTTTATCATACAGTGATGGTTATTGTAAGGCAAATGGCTCATGACTAATTAGCATACCCATTCTAATGAGTATTATTAAAACTAAACTATTTAAGCTATATTGTTTATGTCACTAATCGTATACATATATCATTTATTTCTGGCTTAAATAAAACAAGTGCAACTCACATTGAGTTGTCTTGAGGGAAAAAAAAAAGTTTTATCAGAGAATAGTAAAATTGTAGCAAGTTTCATTCAAGTAGGTGAAAGTCTGATGCTACAAAGCCGTTCTCTTCTGGTATCACTGAATAGATTAAATATATATTTTTTGGAGTTTATCTTGTAGTTGAGTTTTTTTTGTGT
>NC_056499.1:20785066-20806584 GCF_014905685.2 Nematolebias whitei | reverse complement strand
TTTTTTTTTTTTTTTAAGGCCTTCTTTTCAGTTTAACTTCAGAGCTATCAGAGGTAAAGTTACAGATTCAAGGAAGCAGGGGGTGAGAATTTGTGGCAGCTTCTTGTTAGTTGAAGTTTCTCATTTTTTATATAAAGCAAAGCAACGCCAAGCCATTGCTTGATTAATTTAGAGGTTACATTTCTTTTCTTTCATCTTCCAGTATGTCCACCTGTTTAAGATATTGTATTGCATGACTTAACTCTGCTCTTACCAGTTATTATTTTTTTGTTCATTTCTGTTGCGTTTTTGTTTGTTGTATTTGCTTTCCAGTTAGTGTCTTTCACCTGGTGTGTGTGTGTGTGTGTGTGTGTGTGTATACTGCCTCTGCTGAGGTTCAAACATAGCTTACCCTTTACTGAACAGTTGCTCAAATGCACAGACCACTGCGACCTTCATCTGTGGGTGTAACAAGAACAATTGACTTGAAGTCCTGCAAGCACCGAGACACGTGCTTGTTCACTGAAGAGAGAACTCATTTGTAATTTTGTGCATGTATAAACTGGCTGGAATGACACAAATATGTAATGCGTTCACATGATTAGCATATCAATATGTTGATATGTATCCACGTTTATACTTTTTACTTTTAATTTTATATGCATTTTATGGCTGTTTATTGTCTGTACCTCATCTGTGCTCTTTGTTTAAATCAGGTCTCTCTTGAAAATGAGTCCTCGTGACTCAATGAGACTAACTTGTATAAATAAAGGTTGAATGAGAAAAAAAAAAACAGCTGATAGTATAAATTTGTCTTTTTTTTTCTAAAGACCAGACGTCAGCTCTGTTGTGCACACTGTTGTGCCCACTCAGTAGAAAGTGACTGGAATCCAAAGAAAGGCAGCATTTGATTTACTAAAGTTACTGATGGCGTTGTAGCAATTGTTTTTTTTTTGTCTGATCCTGATTTTTCTCCTCTCTTTTTTTCTGTTTATTTCTACTTGTCGCTCTTCAGTTATGGTAAAGCAGGAGCAGAGAGACGAGTTGGACCTTCATACTGTTCCCCCTATTTCCATGCCCTTGGCGCATGCTGCCAGCCTGGTCCACCCCCAGCTGCCTTCTCCTGAGCAGGGCCACCCATCGGACAACCTTCTGTCCAGCTCCCTTCACAGCCTGGCCACAGTCTCTAGACCTGACCTGCTACCTCTGTCGGGCCCCTGCCCCTCCCTGAGCTCCCCTCCATACCCGCACCTGCCTCACCTCCAGGGTCACAGTTTGCATCATCCTCCTGCAGACTGCCACATGCCGTTCCACCAGAGCTCTGCTCCTGCTCCCCTCCGGCCCTCCTACCAGCCTTTGCAACACAGCCATGGTCAGAGTCATAACATGTCCTTCAATGGCCAGCCCAGCCTTCCCCTTCAGAGCTATGACAGAATGCCCTTTCAGCAGAGCCCAAGTGCAGTATCACACCCAATTGGCTTGGGAATGGGTTACCAGTCCTCCCCTTGCTCCTCACCATCAGTTCCCTCTTCAGCCACCAATCCAATAATTGGATCCCCCCAGAGCCAGCAGCCCTTGCTCTCTCCGTCATCCCCACACCTCCATGCTCTCGGAGGCTTTCACTGCTCACCAAATCCCAACCAGGTGTCCTCTCAAGGTGTGCACTCCTTGACTGGGCAGCACTCCCCACAGGTGCAGAGAGGTCTGAGCTACCACCCAGTGAGTCAAAGATCAGCTTCCTGTCCCACGCCATCCACTAATTCCCCACAGATGATCCCATCTCCCCATTCTGGACCCTCTTCTCCTCAGCTCCACTCCCTACCATACCAATCTCCCACTTCATCCTCCCCCACCTCAGGTGGCAGCCCTCTGGGGATCTTACCACAGCAGCATTCTGGACAGCCCTCTCCTCAGGCCACAAGTCCAGTTCTGACCAGTCTGTCTCCTTCAGCAGTGGGGCCACTGGTTCATCCTTTAAGTCCTCAAGGGCCCTTTCCCTCGAATGGAGAGAGCCCAAATATTAAGCAAGAACCAGAGGACAGAGAACCCACCTTCCGCTCCATCGGCCTGCAGGACATCACACTGGATGATGGTAAGATACTTGGTATCCTTAAATCATCTATGAAGTTTTACTTTTTCTGACCTTTGCACACTGTATATTTTTACTTTATTGTTGCGATTTCAAGAATAAATGCATTGTCACTTTATGACACTCATGATTACACACAGATTTTACAGTTTTGTTTGTCAATTTAAGAAAAATAAATTTAATATTTTAGGTGCATTTTGTCACAATGTGAAGAAAACAGGGTTAAGTTTAGATATGTGTGAAATTTTGTTTTTCTAAAGAAAACAAAATATGTTTTTTAATTAATATATTTGTTACTGTGGCTCCTGTATAGGTGGCTTTGCTATTTTATTTTAGTGAATACATGTAAAATGACAAAAATCAGCATTAAAAAAAAAAATCCTAATCATTTCGATTGGACTGTCACACAAAACAGACATCATAATGATGGAGACCATCACTCCAGCTTTTCACTTTGTTTTCTTTATGTCTCCTATATCATCTAATCTGATTTCCTCTTTGTGATATGATACTGTGCATGTTTGACTTTATGTACTGCTGTTGGTCTGCTCCTGCTTTCAACACCACTCTTTTCCTCTCGTCCTATCTTTTGACACGTTATTTGGAGCACAGCCATTTGTGATCAGTCCCATTTTCTGTCTGAAACAAAGGGTGGCTGAGAGATTAAATTCACCGTAAAATATGAGATGCACAAGATTAATTTGCATCAGATGTAAAACAATACAGATCACCAGTTCTTGTGTTTTGGAGGGGCTGAAATGCAGATGTCTGATAACAGAGATGGTGTTTCGTCTCTCACTGCAGTGCATAGTTGTGTTTGGGGGTTTATTGCTCATGGTGCTGTAACTTAGTATTGGGTATCATAGACACAAGAGGACTGATAACTGATGCATCACATTTAAGTGCCTAATTGGAAACTGCTAAGCTTCTGAATCTCGCAGCAATTTGAAGATTAATGTCAATTTAAATCTTTTTGGCTCTTTGGAGCTCAGGATCAGAGGAGTGCTGCAATATTTTGTGTTTGTTTTGCTCTAAGACTCTCTGGAACAATGCCATAGTCATCCAGTGTGTGCATGTGCGTGCACTGACTTTAACTATTCTAACTTTTTACTTTAGAGCTGATCATGGAGTCGATGCGTTTTTATTCTCATGCATGAATCGGCATCCAAGAGGTGTTAATCCAAACCCCTAAATCATCTGGCTTTGCATTTAGATCCTCGCCTTAACTCAGTGGGTATATTAAGATAATGGTTCTGAAAATGTAGGATTAGTAAGTAGCCTTGTGAGGCTGTGTCAGAGAGGGGTGTTGTGTGTTAGCAAAGCTCAGCCCAATTAACTTAGGGCTGCTGATGGTAAATCATGTGTGAAGGACCAACTTCCACTGGAGTCCATCTGAGCAGAATATGATTTGTGCGCACAGATTAAATTGTTTATTTAAGAAACAGGTCTCACACAAATCTGTAGCTCAGTTTTAGTTGGTCACAATCCACTGTGAAAGTTGCCATTTGCACTTTTATTTTTCTTTGCAAAAAGAAGCGTGAGCAAAGTTTGCGACATAGTTCAGCCGGGAATGTTAAATCTCCCTTTGAGCCTGTGGCTTAAAATAGATTCCTGTGCCATTTCTCTGTAGGCCATGTTTTAACGTAGCAACAGGAGCTTCACGCAGCTCTGAGTTTTAGGAGGTCATGGCACACTCTCTTAATTAGATCACTTTTACTCCAGTTTGGGAGCCAGAAAGGGTATTACAGAAACACATGGAACTGTACATATTATGGGGGGCATTTGTTTTAGGCAACTTGGTAAAAGTAAAACAACAGTCATTGTGGTTGATTGTGAGATCTTTGCCATTTCAACCTAATATTCAAGTGAACAGCTTATCCATTTAAATGAGGTTGCACCATCTTTGCTTTCAAAAGCTCGTGGCTGCCACCGTTCTGACTTTTTCCCATCCTTCACTGTAAATTTTCAGATAGAATCCACCTATTACTTAAGTGTTTTTATTTATTTATTTATTTTATAATTGGTCTTAGGTATTTTTCTTGAAGGTGTTATAAAAAGTAATAAAATAATACCTCAGTAGTTTTAATGAATTGTGTCAGTGACATGACAAGCAGCACAAATGTGTGTAGAGACTGCTTTGGTTTGCAAGCAGATGGCCCTTGTGACGCACACCAGAGCATGCTTGAGATGTGTGATTGTGTGCATGAAAGGGAGAGAAATAGGATGTTGTGTGTGTGAGTGTGTGTGTGTGCAGGGTAGAGCACGCAGGAGGTGAGAAGACAGATTGACAGACACATGGACAGACAAGTTCAAGATCCAACCCCACTGCAGGGTCACTCAGCTGAGACGTTCAATTTAGAATATGTTTGGTGCCTAAAATAGAAGCATTGTTTTACTAAAATGTGTGCAATTCTTTTTGCTTCAGTATGTCCGTCTAGACAAAATAAAGCTGTGACTGTGTGGAGAAATTAAATAATATTAAATAATGAATACTTGGATGAAAAAGTCATCACAGGGCACTGAACAGAAACATTCATATACCGGTACATAAAAAGTAAATTAATATTATTTATCCGAGGAGCAGACTACTTTGAGGTTAACGCCATCACAAACTCTTCTTGAGCAAGCATGAAGGCAACAGTGGAAAGGAAAAACTCCCTCATGAGGAAGAAAACTTTAGCAGAACCAGGCTCAGGACAAGCAACCATCTGCTTCAACCGACTGGGTTTGACAGGAACAAGAAGAAGGAACAGATACACAATGGCAGGTCCAGAATCATATGTTAGAAATAATATCACATGAAAACAATTCAATTTTAACAATTAATTTAAAGAAATATAGCCAATTTGTCCTCCAGTAGTCTAAGGCTTAAGGCAGCATAACAAGCCAACCCTAACTATAGGATTTATCAAAAAGGAAAGTCTTAATCCCAGTCTTAAAACTGGACAATGTGTCAGCCTCATGGACAGAAACTGGAAGTTGGTTCCACAAGAGAGGAGCCTGATAACTGAAAGATCTTCCTCCCATTCTGCTTTTGGAAACTCTAGGAACCACAAGTAAGCCTGCAGTCTGAGAGCGAAGTGCTCTGTTGGGAAAATATGGAACAATAAGATCTGTAATATAAGATGGAGCTAGGTTGTTGAGGACTTTGTAGGTTAGAAGTAAGATTTTGAACTTTATTCTGAATTTGGCTGAAGTTTTTGCCTGAGAGTTCAGAAGAATAGTTTTGAAGAAGCTTTACAAATTAAACATTTTCCCAACTTTTTAAGCACTTTTTAAGCACATAGTAATCCATATATTTGCAAAGCAATATTTAAAAAATGTGTCACAGTTGATTATCTCTATATCAAAATAAGTTGTGTTGACAGTGTATGCACCGTGGCAAAAGGTTTTATAGTTTAAATTCTTTTCATTTTACATTTTGTTTTAAAGTTAGTGTTCTGGAGTTCAGTTTTGACAGAAAGAGAGCAGCTTTTAGCAGCTGTTGCTGAATCAGCATTGCACCGCGAGCGTATTGTGCTGCTTAACACGTCCTACATACAGCTTCTAATTTCTGTCTTTCACTGAACAGGTTGCTTCTTTCTTTCTCCAGAAGTTGCATGCATGCACACTGCTGTATCGTATTTCTAAAATTGTCTGATATATAGTTCAAAATTCCCTTTTACTTGTAGTTGGCTGATAAAATAATTAGTGCTGTTTTTGTTTTCCTTTGGCTGCTCCAGAATGTAGGGGCCGCCACATCGAGCAAACTTGCACTAACAATTTGACAATTGTTTAAAGTGGATTCCCTTCCTGACTCAACCTGGGCTCAAACCTGCAGCCTCTGGATTACAAGACTGTGGCACTGACCACCGAGCTACCACACCTACTGCTGTTGGTTGTACTTTAGTGAAATGTGTGGACACCTGAGTACAGCGTGAAGTGTAGCTGGAAGAACTTAATATCAAACAAAACAGGCCATAAGATTTTAAAATAAACCATAATTTGAGCCTGAAGAAATTGTGTACATTTTATTGTAATTTATCCTGCTAACGTAGAAAAATTATGCACGTTTTTTTTTTTTTTTAAAGGAAAAAATAAATAAAATGTAGTCGAGCCACATGGAAAACATTTAAAAAGACAGCTAGCTTCAGATAAGGGCTGCCACTGCCGAGACCATCCAGTTACTGACTTATGAAATAAATAAATAATAATAATTATTATTATAAATTGAAATACATAAAAACAATTTGACTTTTGTTACGCTTGTCAACACGAGTGCCCAGAAACAATAAATGTTTCCCATTTTACAGAGAAAGGTTTTTGTATATTTAAGATTAATAATGTCCCACGTGGGGGAGAGGTGGTGCAGAGGTTAGAGAAGGCGAGCCTATTATGTGAAGGTCTCCGGTTCAACTCCCCGGATAAACAATGTCAAAATGTGAATGGGAAAGTTGAAGCACCCACACCTTCCTCCACCCTCATTTGCCCCATTCTGGGCCCTTAACCCCCACCATCTGCTCCCCCAGGCACCCTAGATAGCAGCTCTGCTCCACGCAGAGGCTGTGGTAGCTCAGTGGTCTGTGGTTGTGTCAGGAAGGACATCCAGCATAAAAACAATTGCCAAGTCTTCGTGCGACTTAGTTTGATGTGGCGACCCCTGAAGAAGGGAGCAGCTGAAAGAAAAATAAAAAAGATAAATAATGTCCTATATTATTTTAAATGAGACGATTGTGCCCCTCTCTAAAAGTTGTTTTCAGTGGGTGCTTCACTCAGAGTTTGATATGAGAGAGCTGTGAAACGAATTTGGCAAATTGTGGCCACGATTTCAAAAAGACTTTCCCCCAGAAGTTGGAGTTCAAGACTTCAAGCAAAAAATACAAGAAAATCACGACAGGCAAAGAAAAATGCATCTGTTTATATTTAACTTTAAACTTTACCTAAACCTGAATTTGTCAAAGAGATATTTGTGTGTGTGGTGTTTAACAAAATAAATAAATAAATAAATCCAGACGAATTAGGAGCCCGTCTTATTTTAAATCATTTGTAATAAAAGGGATAAATCAGCTGGTGTGTTAATGTGTTGGCGTGTGTGTGTGAGAGAAAGTCAGCCGTTAATCACATAATTATTAATAACTCCTCTTTTGATTGCTTTAAAGAAAACCGTGGAAGGAAAATCTCATAAACGCTACTGCTGCCCTGTGAAAACAATGGCAAACATTTGCTGGTCTTTTCACTTGTAACAAGTGGAAACAGACTTTCTGCTTCTTCTTTTCCAGGCCCTAAAGAGCAGAGGCAGCAAGGCCTGAGTGGCTGCCAGCTCCTGAGCTTTGAGTGAACAGATGCAGGACAAGCTTGGAAATCCTTCTGTGGAAAAGAAGAAAGACTTTTGAGCTCTTCTGTTGGCTCAATATATTAGTAGTAATAAAAATGACTCATTTAAGATTATTCTTTAAGAAGTTACAAAGTGCTGTAGAAGAAAGATTAGGCCAAGTACAATTTATGATAATAATCATTTATTTAATCTTATTTTGCATGTTCTGAGTGCATGCCAGCACTAGTTACCAGGTTTATTAATGCTCAAGTGAGGATTTAATGAGCTAGATTTCAGGTTTGTACACGTGGAGCTGCGGTGTGCACGTAATGTTTTGGATTCGTCTGTAAAAAGTGAGTTCTATCATTTTCGATGGAGCTTCAAGCTTGCTCTGGAGATTTTTTTAGTTGTTGAAATGTAGTGCAAACTAATTTTCCTCTACTAATTAAAACCGGTTGGAATTCAGTTAAAGAGTATAAATATATTTTCGAAGCAGAAACAAGTTTCTTTCACATCCTATCGTTTTATTACTCGTTGTTTTGGGGGTCGCCGAGCTCTTCTAACGGCCACCCGAGCGTCTTTCTCCTTAAAGTGGCTGGTCATCTGCCGGGGGGAGCTGCCGTCATGTTTCAGATCAAACACCGACTCCTGCCAACGGTTTACCGTCAACTCGGATGGAAATCCACAGATGATTCAGAGACGAGCGACTCTGAGAAACTCACTTTGTGATGAGCCTCTCTTGTGCCTTCACCCAGTCAGCTGTTTGCTCCAAAGTGAAATCAAACTAAAGCTTAAAAAAAATAAAAAAATCTGTTGAGCCGGCCTGGAAGATTTTAGCTCAGGTTTTGTTCCCTGACCGTCTGTTTCCAATGTGTGTGTGTATGTGTGTGTGTGTGTGTGTGTGTGTGTGCGCTCGGTGTGTTTTTGACTTTCATGTTGTTAATGAACCCAGCAAGTGGAAACTGTGCATTCATATTCCTTCTTGTTCTCTTCGCACAAATGTTTTCCATCGTGCCATGTTGTCTTCATTCTCTGGACTGAAGAACCCGACACTCTTGATATTATTTGCTTTAGCTGCTTTGCTAGAATTACAGTATTTTTATTTCTGCACGGGTTAGGGAACTTTTTTCAGTGCGTCATAGCTAGTTACTGTATATTAATTACCCATTTTCCGTTTCCATGGTAGACATGTTCATCGTTCTAAATGTCTTCATGCCTTTTTTCCACTTCTGTTTTGTGTTATAGAAATATATTTTTTAATTTGCCCCTTTGATATGCACTTGAGAAAAAGAGTAATCAGATTACTCAGTTGCTGCGGTCTCCTTCTAGATGTGAAACTTTCGCTGGGGGAAGTAAAGAAGCCCCCGACACTTATTTGTTCACCATCTGCAGACTTGACAATATCTTTGTTATTTTTTATGATTTCAAATTTTCTTAGTGCACCTTGTTTTTTTTGCTGGAAATAATCAGAGCTGTGTATTTAATCTAGATCCTTGCATCCCTTTAAATTTTTAGATGACAGCTGAGGTTTTAATAAAAGTTCATGTCATGCTAAAGATTAGAACAACAATTTGAACTTCTTTGATCCTAATCCATGATTTAATTTTGTGTTGGATGATAAACAAGAGAGGGTTTAGTGGGTTTTATTCAGATTTCTAATCGATATCTAATGATTTCTTAGTTTTAGTTAAAGTGGTAAACGCAGAAAGGATCAGAACGGTTCACAGGGGAAGGATCGATCTGATGACAGCCTGCTGGTTGTAGTAGTAGTATTACTCACTGCAGATGTATATTTTGCTTGGGGAGCCCCCCTCCCTGTCATTTGCAGAGGATCTCCCTCCGGCTGAGACATTCAGAGCAACAGCTACTACGACTGGCAGCGCTGAATCACTGGCTTTCTGTTGCACTGTCATGAACAGAACCAGTAAACCTGAGAAAACGCTATCGGCACATGAAACCTGTCAGAGGCCGTCCTCGACTCAAACCTCTGTTTCACTTCTGGATTCCTGACGTCTGGAGCTCCACCTCACAAAAGTATTGGACGTCTTATCCTTCTACTGCTGCTGTAAATCAGTCAAGCTCAAAATAAATTGACCAAAAACACGAGTGTTAAACGGGCGAGGGGGTGAATATTTTTACGGGGGCTGTAAATTGACATTCTCATGCTCATGGTTGCAAAATGGTTTTGTTTTATGTTGGTTAAAAAATTATCGGGGACTGCCATGGCATTGCCTTGCTCTCCATGCATTGCATGGAAGGCCCCACCATTCCACACTTAATAAGCGTTTCTTTCTTTATTTTTCTTCTGTTACCGAACTGCAAAGTGTACCCCCACAAAAGTTGTATCAAAACGACCGGCTCAATCTCAAGATTAGGGCTTTTACTTGTATTGGCAATCAGAGTTACCATGGTGACGTATTTTGCTAACAAAGTTGCCATATTTCCACATAGGAAATGAATGAGAACACTCCACAGTAACTGCTGCTGTCGAGTCACATGAGTGTAAATGTCCCTGAAGAAAACAGAAAGTCACTGTTGGATATGTTTGAAACTCACAGAATGTAATAATCAGATGATTGTCTGGAACTGATGAACGTTTGGAGCCATTTTGATTCAAGATGGCTGCCACAGCTACCTCATCAAACACACAACTTGACTATAACTCGGTCATTCTTTGAGATATTGAGCTGAAATTTAACATGGTTGTAGCTGAGAGTTAGTTGTTATACATTCGTAATGCAAATCAAACATCCAAGATGGCTACCTTAGTTAAAAGAGAAAAAATAGGATAAATCACCATTTTTAGAACCATTCAGCTGAAATTTGGTATACTGGTAGCTGAGAGCGAACCCCAACACAGTACTGTCAAATCAACAATTTAAACTGGCAACAGCCTAGCAGTCCCCGTCAAAGTTTCTCCAGGAACTTTCTAGTTATAGTTACAATTTTTTTCAGGGCTTTTACAAGGGATTAAGTTTTTTGAAGTTTTACAACTTACAACTTTTAAGTTACAACTTTTCTCTAAAGTTCGTCCAGCTGCGTCCACTGAGAGGGAAAACTTCTAAGAGATAAACAGGCAGCGGTGCGGACATCTTTCGTTCGATGAAAGAAAGAGAAAAACAACGACTTTTCTAATCAGATCATCCTAATTTACATTTCTCAAAGCTGTAATCTCAGAACTGAAGCCAAGCAAAAATTCATGACAAATGGTGTGAAAACGTCCCGTCGCCCCGTTTTTATGAGAACTCTGAATCAGAAGGAGAGGAATTACTCTGAAGTTGCACTTGGTCGAGTCACAGGTCTTCAGTTTACTTTACGCTAACTGCTCTGAGTTTGGCTCCTCTCTATTCTGTTTTTAATCAGTCCACAGGTTAGCGTTTGCAACACTCTAATCAGTACGACGGAAAGGGAGATGCTTTCTGCAGACGCCCACTGAACGCTGGTTTTTCACAGTTCGCTCGATGGCGCTCAGATTGTGTCTAATATTGGAGAGGATGCCTCCCGTGAACAAACACAGCTCTACAATTCACCAACACTGCAGGAGGCCTGTGTTAACATCGCACTGTTAAAATTAACCTGAACCTTTTTACCCAAAATAACAAGAAAAAAAAACTTGTTTGCCAAGTGGCACTAAGATGCGCAGCTTTTCTTTTAGACGTGATCACCACAGCTGCTTCTCTTCTAACACCAGCAAGATAGTTGATTATTTTGATGGCGGCTGCACGGCTCGTCTTTTCTTTCAAAGGTCACGGCCTTTAAAGGAGACCCGCAGACGCCCCATCGCCGCTTTCTTGTTCACATAACAATTTTTGTTACAAATCAATAAAGTGGTGCACTTTTCTTCAATTTCACCTCATTGTTGTGCTGTGTATGCAAAGGTTCGCTTTGATAGTCACAGTAGACTCTAAAGTGTGTGGTGTTCTGCGAGTGTGTGAACATGGCTGACATGGGAAAGGAAGAGCCTCCCACGCTAACAGGATGATGTGAGTGCTGGTGGCCAGACACAAAAGAAAGTGCCAGAAAGCACAAATGATGCACAACATTTAAAAAAAAGGGCCGGACGCCTTAACAGGGACTGTAAAATAAATTGATGTTTAATTAAAAATAAAAAAAATCTATTGTGCAGAGTTTATGAAGGCAGTACGGTTTCATTTTTGTGTTTCTTTTCAACAATTTGCCACGCGTCAGATCTAATTTAAATATGACTTTGGTTTTCTTCAGAAACCAACCGGGTGCACTTGCTCATTACTCACTGACTCACTCCCTGCTACCTTTTCAAAGATCACAGTTTACAGTAAAGTGTTTGTTTTTTTATGTCCCGGGGAATCTCTGATTGTTCGCTCCAGTTTGGGGGCGGTACAGCTGCATGTCATCTGCCATGTACAGACTAGTCTCCTTGTAAATCTCCCAGTGCTGAACTGGGCAATAGTTCTTTACTGCACCCTCTGAAACCAGCTTACCCTGTGTGATCTCTGCGCTGCGCGTCTGACCTTTCATCGTCACATGTAAAACATCTTGGCGGTTGAAACCACATTAAGAAGTCACATCATGAAAACTGAGCGCTTATATATCCGTAGAGTGGAAACATGACAAGTTTTCCATAAGTTTCAATCAAACGAAGGTCCTCCATCTTCCTGTCCTCGCGTCTTTCTCACCATGACAGTATTTGATGTTGATTTACTTGAAGGCCGCAGTTGTTTTTTACGAGCTTTTTGCCGTGTTTCTTGTGGTCCAGCTGTGAGAACTGAATGGAGGCAGCAGCTGTGAAACAATCACACGTGCTGGCTGAACATGAGACTTTTTATTTTGAATCCAGCTCCGAACTGGGACGATGGAGTCGTTAGCCTTGCTGAGCTTGAAGTTGAGATGAAGTTTTTTTAACAGTGAAATGGATTTACACTGCTCTTCAGCTGTGTGTGCAAACTTCACGAGGGAGTCTGGAGAATTGTACCGAACCACCATGAAAGGTCATGTGAAGTAATGGACGACCCAGCTGCACAGACGTGTGTTTAAGAGTCAGTGTTTTGTTGCTACAGTTCTTGGACTCAAACAAAGGCCTGAATGTCCCGGTCGCTGAATGGAATAGCTTCTGTCACTTGTCGTGTCAGGAGTTATTAAAGCTCACATCAGAGAAACGGCTGTGCAGACTCGGAGTTTTGCCAGTCTGTTCGAGTTTTTCCACTTTGAGCTTCTTATTTATTTATTTGAAGTCTGTAAAAGTCTGTGCAGGACTGCGCTGCCCCCTGCTGGAAATAAATACAAATTATTTCATTAACAGTTGTGTTGTTTATGCAGGTTCTAGAAAAAAAAAGTTATAGAATTGCGCTGCTCAAGTTGGCTGCATGTTGGAGCAGCTCTGTTACACTCATGCTGAGTTATTGCTTTTGGAAACTTTAGTTCTTCTTCTTCTGGATGTAAATTGCTTTTTTTGGAAGATTATTTCCTCTGGTATCAGATGCTGTGCAACTGGAAGGATTTTAACTGAAACCTTTTTACTTTTGGGCATTTGTTATGATGCGTAACCATGGCAACAAGGTGTTTTTTTTAACAACCAGGAGCAGCTGATTAACCTCTCAAAAGCTGAAATACCTCAACTACAGCATCAAATCCCAAATGAGTTGAAAAGGAGGCGCCGTGGACAAATTCCTGTCAACCTGACGGCGGTGCTCGAGTGCCTGACTGCAGAGATTCTGGAGCTGGTGGGGAACTCGACTCGTGACATCAGGAGGACCGGGATCTTCCCCCGGCACCTTCAGCTGTCTGTCTGTGGCACGAGGAGCTCTGCAGACTGCTGGGAGGAGTGACCATCGCTCAGGAAGGGATTCTGCCCAGCGTTCAGGTGGTCCGGCTGCCCAGGAGGACCGAGAGGCCCGCCGGATCTGACAGCAAGCTGGATACAGGTGGACGGATCGGTATCTGTGGCCAGATCCTTCAGATTCACTGCAGGAGATCCTTCCAGCCCACAGCTGTCAGCATCTATAACAACTCTTGAATGAAACCAGGATGATGAGCTACGACACTTCATTTCCCTCTGGGATTAATAAAGTATTTTTGAATTTAATTGAATTGTTAACACAATGTCAGCAGTGCAATGAAATGTTCAGGATGAGAACTGATTTGACTTGATCAAAACAAATAAACAAGAAATACGCAATAAGGGTACAAAATCAAGTGCCAAAAAGTTAAAAAGAAATTTAATATTTACAAGGTCCTAACAAGAGATAGTCAACACAACATGGTTGAATATAACTGCAAGTAGAATTTGTATGAAAAAGTATTTCACAGGAGGCAACGTAAGCTTAAATGCATTATGTATGTATATGTGTGTGTGTGTGCGTAGAGAACTTTACCTGGATCTGGTTGTAGCAGCGTTGTGGTTATAAACCTGGCTAATAAAATTATTTGCTAAAACATGACGACACTTCTTACCCAAGCGGCTCCGTCATAAACCTGAACATGTCGTGGGTTGTGTGAGGTAAAACTGTCAATGTGAGGATGTTGTCCAGCTAAACACTGGACGATCGGCCTGTGGTTAAACGTTGTGGTCAGCTGGTTTATGTCTTTAAAGCACCAACATTTGTTTTCAGTCCCACAATCGGAGCACTGTATTGTTCTCACTGCATCACTGGAAGCTTTTTGAAGCTTTTCTGTGGTTGAGGACGTGCTCGGACACTTTGTGCTGGTTTCAAGTTGTTTTAAAGAAAACCTCCCTATCTCTGTTTTTCTGTCTCCACAGTGAACGAGATCATCGGCAGAGACATGTCCCAGTCGCCCAGCGCTCACGGTTCTCCGTCAGTTCACAACCAGTCGTAGCTCAGCTGTGGCTCGAACTCCGCCGCTCCAGCCTCCAGCGCCTCACCCTGCGGACTCCACAGAACCAGGACGTGCTGCGAGAGCAGGAGATGAGACTGTGGGTGGAAAACTAAAGAAAGTTCCTCTGGTTTGATTTCAGTGATGCTGTAGCTCTGATTTAAACATGTAGATGACTATGCAGATGTGGAACAGAAACCAGAGCAGGTCGAGCCACAGCAGAACATTTGGATTCTCACAGCTGTAAGTTCTCAGGCATGCGTTTGATTCCCAGTCCCTTCACAGCGCTGCTGGTTTCCTGCCAGTCAGCTCTCGCCTCTGTGATTTTTAAAAAATCCGTTTCAGCGAACACATCACAACAGAGGGTTTCTGTCACCGACTCACCAGCATCGACTTGTTGCAGGGACCCAAAGTGCTCGTCACTTCTTCAGGTGGTGGTTTAGACCACGTTTCTGGCAACATTATTAAAAAAACTGAAAGGGACTAAAACTTCCAGGGATGCTACAGACAACATGGAGGATCTGCAAAGACTGATGAGGCATTCTGCTGCATTACCAAATTAAGATAAAACCTGCCTGAACTACACCTTTAAGATGAAAATAAATAAATAAACTTGTTTTTACCCAGAAGTAAAAAAAAAAAACAACTAAAACCTTCAGGTCTGGAGTGTGGCTGCTGCTCCTGTGGAGCTGATCTCAGATCTGCAAAATGTGCAACATTCCACCTTTTAGGAACCTTGCAGCTGTCTAGATATCTGTACAATGTCCATTTTCTGCCCCCCACCCCCGTCAGGTAAACGCCCCCGCCCAGGTTTCCTGATGTGTTGATCAAATGCCTTATTGATGTTAAGCAGCTTTCTGTTGTAGCTACAGCTCTTGTTGTTTTGCACAGCAGGCATGGAGGTAGATATTTTTGGCTCCTGTGATTTTTATAAAACAAAATTAAGGATATTTTAGATCTTTTTTTTTTTTCTTATGCCGTTGTTTCTGTCACAAAGGAGAGTTTTCATCGACCCACAGGGATGTAATCCTGCATCCTCTCCTCACTTCTCCCCGGGGCCTTTTTGTGCCTTTATTTTCCAACGGCCATCATTTCAAACGACAACCTGCACAGAATTTATTGGGCAATAATCGGAGGAAAAATTGTGATGAACTGTGTGTATATTGTATTTCTGTATCATGTCCTCGTCTGTCAAGAACAACAAGTAAATCCAGAGAGCAACATCTGGACTTACTGGGGTCTTCCAGCATCTCCCTGCTTGCAACAATCAACGTTTGCTGTTCACAGTTCGTTTCAAACGGCTTCTACATGTTTCGTTTGTCCCTTTAATTTGTTCCTGCTCTTACACATTTGCATCGAGTGCCTGTGTGGCAGCAGTGGCACAAATCCCAGGACAGAGACGGCTTTTTGCCTTAAGTCTGACAACTATGATGCTCTGCGTGTTCGAGCCAGGATCGTGTTGCTTCTCATGGTTTGAAGTCAGTTTCCAGGTAAAAAATAATTCTGCTATGCATTGATATTCTGCTTAATGCCTTTAAAAAATTTTAAAAAGACAACAAAAAAAGACCTTGATGCCTATAGCGGTAGACCTGTAGATGCTCGTGTTAGCGTCCTGAATGGAGGAAGCATCTTAATTCAGTGTGTGAATGGATGGTAGATGTTTGTACCAAATATCCAGATCCAATGAGTCCTATTTTCAGTAACACACGTTTAGGCTATGCAAAATGTAACAGCAAATGTGAAATGTGTCGCTGAATAAGAAAAATGTTTTTAGATTTCACAGAAAACAAACAAAACAAAAAAAGCTTTTGTATAAGGACAATATCACGTCACTATGTGAACTATAGGATGCCTTAACTCTTGTTTGAGAACCAGTTCATCTGAAAGCTCTTCAGGGTTTAGTTTCCCTCCAAATGAGTGAAGCTCATGTCAGTAACAGTTGTTTTATACTCTGGGGGTGCAGCATGGACAAAAAGGGTTTGATGGGAGACTGGAGGCAGATCTTTGTGTTAAAGTTGGAGCTTTAGAAACTAGTCTGCAGCAGATGAAAGAAGAAAAACAAAACCAGCATTGACTCAGGCCCTCTTCTGTCACAACCAAAGATCGAACAACTTGTTCCCGTTTTAGACGCGAGTAAAGCTGCCGTGACTGTACTACTCTATTTTTGATACTTGGAAATGGACGTCATTCCTTAAAGGTTAAAAACACGCGAGGGTGTCTGTTGAGACTGTAAAATAAAAAAGGGAAATACAGGTTTAGATGATGTGTTTACCAAGCCTTGCATTGATATTTCTTGTATATTTTGTATGGTAATTATTTTCTTCTTTTTTTTGTAATTTTTAAGACTGCAGTGCTTTTTGAAATTATTCAAAGGGAATAACACCCTGCATCATACGGTAGGCTCTAATGTAGCGTATGTTAATAAAACGGAAAACTCAGTCTGGTGTTTGTTTCCTCATCTTTACAAGAGAAAACTATTATATATTTTAGTTCTTCCACTCTGAAGGGGTTGACTGACATCACTGTCTTATGACCACTGATGGTTTAAACTCTTAAGAGACACAAACAGAAAAAGTGTGGCGATATGTCACCATCAGTACGATGGTTTCTGTTGTGGAACATAAACGACCTCAGGTGAGCTCCTAAATTATTTTATATTCAAACTTGTCAAAACTCCAGGAAGAAGCTCTGAATTGATCAATCTGGTGGTAGATCATGCTAAAATGATATAAAATGTGAAATGATTCATGCAGAACTTTAAAGACTGTTGAACTGGATTAAATTAATGGAAAACACCGAGTTAAAGTGAAGCTCTAGTTCATATTTAATCCTGAAATGTATTTTGAAGCAGCGTTATTCTTAAACCGGTGTTTTGGCGCCCTCTAATGGTCAGAAACATTTGCAGTATCAAAGTTCATAATCCAGGTTAAAAAAAAAAAAAAATCCAACAAAGGGCCAGGTCCTCTGGATGGTTTCTTTGTGTTGAAACGTTTCGTCTTTCATCCAAAAGACTTTATCAGTCCGAGGAGCCACAACAAACTCAGTCCCATAAGTAGCACACTCGCATAGCGGGTTAACCAGTTTGATGGTGATATGGTTTCTGGAGTCCGCCCTCTCCCCCATCGACTACTCTGAGGCAGCCATGGCCAAAGTGCAAAGTGGTTTGTTGGATTTTTTTATTTTTTTTTTCTGGATTCATTGAGCATTTTGAACCACTTTAGCCATGGCTGCTTCAGAGGAGTCGACAGGGGAGAGGGCGGACTCCAGAAACCATCTGAGCACCATCAAACCCACTATGTGAGTGTGCTACTTGTGGGACTGAGTTTGTTGTGGCTCCTCGGACTGAAGAAGTCTCTTGGATGAAAGATGAAACGTTTCAACACAAATAAACCGTCCAGAGGACCTGACTTAACTTTTGTTGGCCATTTGCAGTAGTTTTTTTAAACTTTGGAATATTTTATATTAATAACCCACGTCAGGATAAATAATCTCATGTAGGTTAAAAACAGTTTGCCATGAAAAACTGCTGATCAGATCATCAGAGGGGCAGCACAGGCTGAATAACTGGGAGATAAATATCCTGATGCATGCCCAATAATCCAGGTAGAAAAATCTAACAAAGTCAAGCCAGACGGATTCAAAAAATAAGTTAGAGGACATGGAGGTAGGAGGACTGAGTGAGATGGAGGTGTAGGACTCAGTGTTGAGACCCCTGGTGCACATCGACAACAAATAACCTTAAATGTTTACTTTTTGTTATTAATCCCTAAAAAAGAAAAAAAAATGAAACTAATATTTGTCAACGTTTTTATTGTTTACATTTTATACACAAAAATTCATGCAAGCATTGTCACAACAAAAATAATCACCTGCCACCAGAGGCTGACATTTAGCCTCATATGGGCCACTATTGCACTCTGGGTAATGTAGGCACATTAAAGAAGGCCCACTGTCAGCAGGCCTCGTACAGAACTAAAGAACATTACGCAGCTTTCCACAGTCCTCTGGTTGTAGACGTGAATTAAAGACATCGTTAGAGTCTGGAAACAAATGAGAAACAGGAGCTGCTGTTGGTTCTTAAAAAATATTTCCGGGGTGGAAAAAAAAATACAGTTTTACTTTTAATAACCAAATATCAGCTCGTCAAGAAATCACATTAATAAAATAGAATAAATTTATCTTGCTGCTTTGGTAAAGATGTATGGCTCCTTATCTCAGTGTTTGGAGCAACAGGAAGCTGTAGTGCTTATTACAAAATGCTTAATGTCAGTAAAAATAAATGCTTTTACAAAAATAAAACAAAGTGATAGGTTAGTGGGTGCTCTGGTGTAATCTAATACCAGTATTCCCTGAAGCTCAGAGCCACTTTAAACCACAATTTAACTCTTGACAGTTTAACATATACAGTAGATGCACTTTGTTTTGAACCTAAAACAGTTTTTATGGCTTAATTCATCTCGTTTCCATCCATGAAGTGTGTTAAATAAAACACGTCAAGCCTACACCCAGCTTCTATCAGCACTGAGCCAACAGAAAAACGGAGAGAAGTTTCAATCCTGTGGAGTTTTAAGAGAAATTTAGAAAGGATTTGAGTTGAGATGTTTGCACAGCCTCAAGAACTTCAGGACAAACATTTGTAAAGTTTTATAGAAGATATTTATATAAAGTACTTAAATATATTTGCAAGTTTGGCTTTGCAGAGCCACTACATGGGTCTTTTCCAGGCTCCACACCATCTGATGCAGTAACTCAAAGAAACGGAAACATTACAGCCGGCATCCACAGCGTCATTTACTCAACGTTTAGCTGCTTCATCTGTGGATCCCACAGCTCCAACTGCAGCCGCAGGAGTGTCAGGAGCAGCGGTGAGAGGTGTGTGTGTTCAACATGACAGATCAGAGAGGAGAAAACTTCAGCAGGAGTTCTGGAAAGAACCGGGACGTGCTGGAGTTCAGAGCGAACAAAGAGGGCTTCTTCGCAGGATGTTAAAGGGGCGAGGTGGAGAGAGACGGAGGAGGTCAGTTACAGAGAGCCAAGTGGACCTGCTGGCCGTAGAACGATTGGCTTGAGCATTCCACTACGGCCCGCCTGGCCAGCTCCTCGCTCGGAAAAGTGATCAAGGCCTCGCCGCTGCATTGGCCACTGAAGTTATACAGAATAAGCACGGCTTCTGGTTGGAGCTGCAGAGAGAACAAACATGCACAACAAGTCACTTCAATGACGTGCAACTGCAACATGAAAACAGAAGAGGGAGCCCACAGCTGAGGAGCAATCATGCACGGAGGAGGAGGAGGAGGAGGAGGAGGAGGAGGAGGAGGAGGAGGAGGAGGAGGAGGAGATGTCCTCTCATCAAAGCAGTCCAGTTAGGAAGCAGAAAAATTCAAAGTAGGTGCAAAGCACATGCTGCTCTCCAAGACCTGAAACTAAGGAGGCTGCAAAAGTGACAGGATGAACAATGTTAGTTTGCATGCATCAACATCATCATCATCATCATACACCAAAATCAATGCAGCAACTGAAGAGTACGTGCAGCCTGAATGACAACTAACAATTCATGAATCAATCACAGAACATCAGACAGTAAGAAGACAAACTAGTTTGACCGTGTACAGTAGTCCCTCGTTACTTCGGGGTTCATCTTTCTTGGTTTTTCAACGATCATCAACTTTAATATTACTCACGTGATTGAGACGGTACAGATGAAAAGTTAAAAAAAAAAATGTAATTAATTTAAAACCTTCAGACAGGCGCCCCCATTTTGTAATTTACTTTCAATAAGCCTATACTGTAACGACAGTCAAAAGAACTACACTACCCAGAAGCCAACAGTGCTTCCAGCTGCTGCTTTCTGTCAAAATGGAGGGAAAGTTTTGATCTGATCCAAACCTAACCAAAAAGTTTGGGCCTTATTCATAGTGACTTGAGTGCTCAGTGGCTGCAGAGAGCCGACCAGAACCGGACCAGGTCTACTTCCAGCCTCATCGGTCAAGCCGAGTGCTGCTTGCCGGCCCATGAAGCCTCTCGAGGGCAGACGTTGCTTGGAGGTCCGGTGTCTTCTCTGGAGCGCACCCAGACTTTTTTCATCTGGATCTCTCTGGATTATTTGGACTCAATCGGGACCATTGTGTGGTTTTGTGCTGGTTCTCCGAAGGTCCGGCTCGCTCGAAAAGCATCTTGGTGCTCAACGGCTGCAGAGAACCGATCAGAACCAGACCAGAAGTGGACCAAGGCTGGTGAATACAGCACTTATCAGAGCTCCTGAACATGAGTGCTTTATTGGAACAGGCACTGATAACATCTACTTTAGTTAACTTTGTGTAACAATGCTCGCAGTTTGACTAATGTGTAAGACTTTTATCTTTCACCTCTAAGAACAAAACGGTGCAGGGACACAGACTCCAGGGGAGCGTGACAATTAATAAATGTCAGCTTTTCCAGGTAGTGAAGCAGCGTTAGGAGCCGGTGTGGCAGTCAGGCCTGAAGCTGCTGTCAGATGATGAAAACTGTTGACGGTTATTAGGAAGCAGTAAAGTTCTCCCATCACTTCTACCAAGAACACCAAGGTAACAGAAAGGGAGCATCAGGAAAGAGAGCGAGCACATACTAACATTTGACAACGTCAGTGTAACATGCGTTCATCGTTTGTAATGAGTAAACCGGGTCGTTGATGGAGGCGGATCTGTTCAGGAGCTTCCAGAGCTGTGAACGCTGTAGTGAAATGATCATCTAAGTAAATCTGCTTTAAATTGCTCGTGCAAGATTTCTGCGTTGAAAAAACAAACAGATTATTTTGTTAATAAAAGATCAACTGCAGAGGGATTCAAACTGTATGAGTACACAAACCAGATGAAGCGTATCCAGTGAATACTGAACTGGTGATCTAAATGAGTCAATAAGTCAGTAAAATTAATAAATACACTTAGTGTTTGTTACAAGAATCCAGCAAATGTAAACTTTAGTCTCTAAATGTCCAGAGAAGTCTGAGCCTGATAAGAAAAACTAGTTGAGTAAATCAGCCCTTCAGTACTGACTGGATGTTTCAAAGCGCTCAGCCTGTGCCCCATGAAGCCGTGCTGCAGGAAAGGTCGAGGACATGCCGCCTTGCTCCACGCCGCCCCTCGGCTCTTCTTACCTTCGCGAGTCCTTAAAGGCAGAGCCATTCTTTGGGCTGCATCAGACTCCGGACCTGTTCGTTCATCTGAACCACACCGCTGTACTCGTCAGGGGCGTACTACAGACAGTACAACGATACACAAGCAGTCAGGGTGGGAGGTCACCGCATCGCTTTCACATACGATGATACAACTCTTCAACACACACACACACACAAGCTATTGTTATATTACC
>NC_056499.1:20764206-20784666 GCF_014905685.2 Nematolebias whitei | reverse complement strand
AGACAGACAGACAGACAGACAGACAGACAGACAGACAGACAGACAGAGAGAGATAGAGATAGAGATAGAGATAGAGATAGAGATAGAGATAGATAGATAGATAGATAGATAGATAGATAGATAGATATTATTGCCAAGTACATTTGCACATACAAGGATTTTAGTGAGAGGTTAGAAAAGGCAAGCCTGTGATGTTAAAGCCACCGGTTGAACTCCAGAGACCCCCACCCTCAGGTCTACAGGCCTCCACCCTCATTTGCTCCACTCTGGGCCCCTGAGCAAGACCCTTAACCCCCACAGGTGCTCTCCCGGTGCCTATATAGATGGCAGCCCTCTGGGATTCTCAGATAAATTTCCACATTAGGGATTAATAAAGTACGGTATATGTTTTGTTTTGTTTTTATTTTGCTTTGGGGTCCCGGTGTGACACAAATACTTTAAAATTAAAAAAGTTCACATAAACAAAAAAATAAATATGTTCATTCCACACACAGGATCTAATTGGAGAGCATTAGCTGCGCATGAACTGAAACATCACGAGCGTTCACTGTACTGGCATTTTTCTGTCATGGACATTTATTTCTTTATTTTAACTATTAGATAGAAAAGCTTCTAAAATATAAGTTTTCTGTTATGGTTATGAACAGATTTTTTAAATTTTTTTTATTTTATGTTTGGTCAAAGATATAAAGAGCCCTGCAGAAAAACCAAAGAGCTGTAGATGGCAGACCCCAACCTAACAGAAGAATAATCGGTTCTGAAATGTGTACGCACATACGCGCACACTCACAAACACACATGCACACACACACACACACACACACACACCTTACATTTTGTTGGTGTGCAACTCAATATTAGCTCTTTGACTGTATCTGCTCAAACACAACTTTAAAGTTGCACCAGCACTCAATGACATGAAGACCAAACATAGACCCAAACATCCTGTCCCAACAACAACAACAACAACAACAACAACAACAGCAACAACAACAACCCAACAGCAGCAACACAGCCAGCCCTTCCCCACCTGAAACCCCACCGCTCTCCCTTCTCAACCTGTAAACTGAGTGCAGCCACACCTGTCAGGGTTCATACCTGCTTCAGGGGACTCCACCTAATTTGGGCTGGCAGCAATAAATGTGCAGGGGCAGAGGAAGGGGGAGAGCACAAGTGCACACACGCATCTTTACTCAGCAGTACAGTGGTGAGATCTTGTCAGACAGCTAGAAACGTTAACAGGTGGTGTTGCAACTTGTGGGAAAAGTTCATGATTATCAGTCGTTGCTAAAACAGACAATCGTTCTGCGAGCAAACACTTAAAACTTTATGAAAACCTGCTGCAGCTTCAAACATTTAGAAACAATGAGATTAAACTCATTGCTCTCCGTTTCTTACAGCACATTTGTTTGATTGTTGCAGGTCCTCACCTGGTACCCTTGGAAGAAGCCGAGGATGTCTTTGACCCCGGTGTTGTAGGGCAGCCCCTGCATCCTCACCAGGGCACCTGGCTGAGGCAGCACAGAGGACGCAGCGGCGACAGGATGGTGGGGCTGAGCTGCAACGGCTGCTGCCATGGCTCCGGGTGGGGCTGCAAAGTAGCCAACTGTGGAGGGAGACACCGGGGGGCTGGAGGACCAACAAAAGGAGGACACACAGAGAATATAAGTGAGAAGTAAATACAAGAGGAGCGTTTCCAGACTGTTGAAGCTGAACTGACCTGGGGTAGTAAGCTGTGTAGTTCATGTTCATGTAGAGATGTGGCTGAGGGGGGTAGTAAGCCAGAGCATGAGCGGAGCTGTGTACAGTGGTCTGAGGGGGTCTGGGAGCAGCCAGTAGAGGGGGCTGATAAAGAGCAGCCTCAGAGAGAATAGCAGGAGGAGTGGGGAAGGCAGCGTAGGCTGTGGGCGGAGAAAGACCTACAGAAAAAAAAAACATTTAAAGATAGCTTCATCAGTTTATTTGAGTCCTCAGTGAAGTCATTTATTATGAATTTAAGGTGTTTTAGAGCTGTTATGACAAACTGTAAACTTCTGATCACAACTATATTCACAAAGACTATAATGTCCTTCAAGTTGTCATCCTTTCCGTGTGGACATCCAGATCATGGCACGGACATATTTACATGCAAACAGCCTCTATGTGCTGTGGCAGTTGTGCTTTTAATGCCAACTCTATGGTGGCACAACAGAGCTGGATTAGTGGAAAATTAACAGCTTCTAATTCAATTCATCTAGTTAAACTGTAAATAAAAGAGCAAACACCGTTAAAACAATTGCTCGTTAATAAGACACCTACATCAATGTTCAATATGAAACTACCTTTTTGTTCCAGTCTAATTTCTAAAAGCAGAAATGGCAGATTTAAGCTGGAACAGAGCAAAGTGCAGTTAGGAGGGGCTTTCTGCTCGGCTGTCACACTTTTGTTGTTGTTTAGATGGTAAACAAGAAGCAGTGAAGAGTGAGGTCGCTAAATACTACGCGTTTCTACCAGCAGATGATGATCATGTGATCAGGTGAAATATTTATCTGAAAAACAGCTGTTGATTACTACAGCCAAGGTCGAAGGATTTACAAGTAATCACTCAACTATTTCAGAAAAGAAAGCAAACTGAAAACATTTTACAGACTGTTTACAGTTTCACATATGTTGAATATTTTAGTCTAGAAGAAAGCAGGAAACAAAGTAAAGGAGTTGTCTCCTAAGTGTAGATGTAAATCTTGACAGATTAATACAAGCGATACTCCGATGTCCCCCTTCACTGAAGGATTTAAACAGTGAATGTTTGCAGCTTTCGAGATTAGTGTTTTTCCGGACTGGAAGTGAACAGGGAACACAAGTAACATTTTTAGTGCAAGATATTCAAGTGGGTAGAAGTTTCACTGTGTAGATCAATGGAGACATCGTTTCTGTTTTATATATTTTTGCTTGTCTGAGGCAGAGTGACGGATCCTGGCAAGTGAAGGGAGAAATTTTATCCAGCACCAGGTGCAATGGCAGAGCTAGGGGGTGGCCAACGGTGGCGTAGGCCACCATAAATTATTCTTCGGCAACCCCAAAGGCCACCCCAATCTTTTGAGTAAACTACTTTTCAGCAATATAAAAACTTGAACGCATAGTTTCCTTAAATGATCAGAGTGGGCAGTTTGTCTATACGTATGACTGTGGCCATCTTGGATTTTCAGATGGCAACCCAATTTTTAATAAGAAACTTTCTTACACCTAGGTGCAAACACACACCAAAATGAAAGATGGTACCTTGCTTATTGTTAAAGTAATCAAGCTCACAAGACAAACAGAATTTCCAATTCCCCTCTTTTCTCCACGATGGGGGACAAAAGTATCCTTGTGATAACTAGGTACTGCTGGGGAAAATAGCAGGAGATGAGGGTAACCTACAGGGAAGCTTGCAGGGTGGAGGGGAGAGGCCACTGCGGTTCAGGGTTCCTCCCATCAGAACAATGCTCATTTCCTCCGTGGAGCACTGGAAGACCTCAACATAGCGATCCTTCATCATCTGTTTATGGCACTTTTGGGACACCAGGAACGCCTTGTCAGGTGACTTCATCTGGATGAAGGCGTCCCCCGAGGGCCGACCCTGAAAACACAGAGGAAGAAATAAAAGTTAGAAGTAGCATCACAAGTATGAACATTTCTGCCACAAGTAAAAAGATGTCAAGTTATTTTTGTGAGGAACATGATATGTTAAAAATATCAGGACAAACTACACTGTAATAACTTATTTGAAGAGATACGCGAGATGAATGGTTTGGGCAGTTTACTGTACTCATGAGCCCAACTCATCTCACCTGCTGGTTAAGGACCATGTGCACGCCGTGAGGTTTAATGTCAACTGTGTGCTCGCCCATGAAGTCCAGGATATCTTCGATGCCGGCTGTGTATGGCAGACCACGCAGGCGCACGCAGTCTCGGATGCTGCTGGACGTCGGCAGGAAGGGAGGCGTGGAGAGGACCGGCAGAGATACCATAGGTGAAGGAGGCAGCGTGGAGATCAGAGGTGTGGACATGTAACGATTCAGGACCTGACAAACACAAAGTTCATTTACCTCTTGTTAAAAAAATAATCATTGCATGAAACAAGACAAACTGGAAAACACTAGAAAAAAAAACAAAAAAACAACACACTTAAACCAGAGCCCCGGCCAATATTATCTGTAGGGCCAATGTTTTAAACTGATATAGCCCTTTGGGGACCTATCGTATCGGTGAGAATTGTCCCATTATTAGCCGATATCAGCACTTCTAATTTTCACCCTTAAAATGCTGGAACCAGCCGTAACTATATAATGCATCCAGCAGAGGGTGAGTGAAGACTACTTTCAAGTTGTTGCTCTTCACTTAAGTTTCACTTTCAGGGCAGCCGGAGCAGGGAGCAACTGTGTAACGTATTTTGCTGATCAGAGCAAGGTAAGTTTAATTTAACTGATCTGTAGAATAAAAAAAAACATCAAAAATAATAAATTCTCTTCAGTCCTTCAACCCACTTATCATTAACTACATGTCTCTCAAGTTAGCAAGCTAACGTTTAGATAACCTATCATGGACTATTGACTTGTAAAATTTTAGCCAGTACAATAAATTTAACATAGAGGTAATAAACTAACTAATATATCAGTGTTAGTAACATTATTTGTTATCCTCAATGAAATGCTTCGTTTGTCTGAAATCTTTACTTTTCAGAAAAAATAAGAAATAAATACTCAGCTGCAGTCAATACTAACTGGGCCTTCACCATACTGCATGTGACTGACTGTTGAAACAATGAACAAGGAAGGGTGTTTCTTTGTTTAATTTAAAGTAATACACTTGATAGCTTTATGGTGAATAGTGGAGGATAGAAAATGTGAACGCACGTTAGTAAGACCGTTTTTATGACCAGTGCACCACTTGTAAACCTACTGTGGAACTACGTACATAGGTGGGTCTGATTTGCTTAGCTTCGTGGTTGCCAACAGCTGGGCTAAATAAAAAAGCCCCGCTCCACTCGCTGTTTTCTTAGATTCTTGGGGGTGGACAAAGCTCAAAAATTTCTAGCCATTATATCAATTATCAGCGATCACCTTCCCCTCCCAATATCGGTATCGGAGATAGCCAAAAATTCCATATTAGTTGGGCTCTACTAAAAACAATATAAAGACGGTCTGTTTGGGTTTGCTATGACAATGATTGTAGAGAGACCAGGGAAGCAGCTGCTATAAGTTGATTTTATATCAAATAAGACCTCAGATAATCATGAACATGGGCACATCTGAGGCTAAACTAGAACACCATACTTCAAAGTTGCATTCTTCATATTTCCTTTTCTTTTATTGATTTTTTATTTACAGTTTTCAAACCTTTCTAGAAATACACAATAAATCCACAAAATCCGTTCTTTTATTTAAAGGGCCCACAGAATAACTCACCTGTTGCACCTCAGCGGCAGTACTTCGAAACAGCTCGATGTAGCGCTTCCCCAGGACCTGCTTGTGTTTCTTTAGAGCGTTCTGAGCATATTCCTCACAAGAGAAGAGCACGAAGGCGTCACCGGTGGGCCGTCCATCGGGGTACTTCACAAAGAGCAGACCCTCAGCCCCGTCTGTAACTGGGCTCTCTGGGCCGAGGAAAGTCAGCACTTCCTGTGGTGTAACAGTGAATGGCAGCCCTCGCATCCGTATGATCACCTGGTTCTCCTTAGACAAGAACTGAGCCACCTCGTTAGATGTTCCTGAAGTCACAGAGAAGTTGGTATTTCAGACACATTTTACTCACAGATGTGATATTTATCGCCTGTCGCCATAAAGTTTGTGTTCTAGCAAATATAAAAATGGCTATAACTGACAATTTCACAGATATCAAGCTAAAAGCTGGTGTGGAAATAGCCAAGACTCATCCCCAACACAATCTGAGCACTAACGGATCACACAAGAACTTTGAAACTTGGGCATGCAAGGCAACATGCATTCTTCAAGAAAGGCCAGTTTTTATGTATGCATTTTCTGACTTTATTCTATTGGTTCAGCTTCCCTGTTTCAGCTTATTTCATGGAGAGTGTGTAATTTTGTCAATTTGTTCACTGGTGTAAGTCAATTTAAACTTAACATGCATCTCATATGAAATGGTGCAAATCTTTGTTGTTAAACCAACATCTGCTGATTCCACATTTTATCCTGATTAAACACTCAGTTCTGTTGTGTTGCAGCAGTTATAAATGCTCTTTTTGGAAGGAAAAAAACAAAAAAACCTATAGTTGAAGGGGTTGAAAAGGGAAACAGACATGAAGCAGCTTACTGAGCTGACAGAAGCAGATAACCTGCTCATGGTTGTTATGAAGACAACAAATGAGGCAGCACTCTGTTCTCGGTTGTATAAAGTTGATGACTGTCCTCTCTCGATCACGCACAGTCTCACCTGCTTTGGTGTTGAACAGGAGTGCTTTAAATCCTTTTATTTTATTTTATTTAAAGTATTATAGTTTTAAATTTGTTAATGCCCTGCTGTGAAACCAGTTACAAATTGCACAAATGTCCCTTTCAAATAACAGCCAAGTCATGAAATAAAAACAGAATCTGGTTACAAGGAAAGAGGCAAGTTTGTTTGCAGGTAAAGTCGCACTGACCGCCGCCCAGCGACGTGCACAGACACAGCTCGCTGAACCAGGTCTATGTTTTCAGAAAACTATTAATCGACATCACATTACAAATCTGCATGAGGTTTTCTGTGTATATTACAAGCGATGCAGTTTATTAACAATTTGTATTTTACATAACATATTCCTTTGATTTTGTACAAGATTTTAAGCTAGAGTTAAAACTAACAAAAGATGGAAAAATATTAGGGATGCACGATATTGGATTTTTGGCCGATAACCGATATCAGTACCAACATTTTTTTCCCCTAGACCCACTTACAGAGACTACATAGCTTTCTCTGCTGTGGAATTAAAATTCTACATTATTCTGCATGGTCTTTGTCAGTTTGACCTGCTACCAAATGAAGATGTTAAAAAAGGGCTGAAAATGATGTAACACTTCAACTTGGATTATTTATTTATTCATGACATTTACTCTCTCCAACACAATGACCACACTTGAACAGTGCAAATTGGTAAATTTTCACAAATCTAAACTCAACGGTGCGTGACGTCACAACGTTGTACTGGCACTGCAGGCATCCTTGTCACAGGGTTGTCGTACAAAAACAGCACCTTTTATATTGGTGAGTTATTTTGATGGAATGGCCCATGTCCGATATTTAACTTTATTTAACTTTAATAAACTTTATTTAACTTTAACGATATTTAAATTTAACTGCAAATAAAGAATAAAGCCTCAAACTGGAAGTAATCCCATCCGGTCGTGGTAAACAAGCAATGATGTCACAAAGTAAAACAAAATAAACATGTGAAGTAAGTTTTATTTAATAATCAAGCTGATAGAAACCGAATCAATAAATCTGAATAGCTCATGGGTTTGAAGTGGATTTTTGACTTTTAAAATGTAAAAAACAACAAATCCTCTGAGTCACAATATTAACATTTCATTTCCTGAAACATTGTTGACTCACACTGCAGATTATGTGCTGTGCACTTTATTCCTATTTACTGCTTCCATTTGCATTAAAAACAATCTGTCTGATTTGTTTGTTTAAAGTCCAGCGTGCCTTCGATCTGTGATGATGTCCACTCGTCTGTGTAAAGTCCAGGGTCTGATTAGCAGCCACTGTAAGGTATCTGCTGGGAGTGTGTGTTTTCGGTCTGCTATCTTTGTCCTGCGTTACTGAGGGCTGCTGCTCAATGATCCAGAAGCCCCGAGTTGTGCCTTTGTCTTTTCACACCCCCTCTGTAACAGAACAGAGTCTGTCCTTTCACTACATGTCTGCCCCTCACTGCCCCATGGGAGTGGAACCCAACAGGTGAGCTGCTCTGAGCCCAGAGTGAGATTTCTCTCCAACTGGCCCCAGAGGGGTTGGCCTTAGGACGAGGAAGTGAGGAGGGGTTTTGGCAACGGAGGGGGGGCACGGAGGGGACGATCATTACAAAGTGTCTTTTATTTGTCTAATAATGGCCGCCAGAGAATCACTGGGGTGAGGCAAAGACACACAGGTAACAGAAGAACTACAGAGCTGCACCTTTACAGACACACAGTGTGCGCGCGCGTGCATGTGTGTGCGAGGGAAGACGGAAAGGCAAAAATAATCTGAAATCTGACCTCCAGCAATCTTGAGGAATTCCTCTCCTGTGGCTTTGTAGACCTAAAAAAACATTATTCAATCATAAGTTGCAATTTATTTCAAGGTAACACACATCTTGTGCATTCTAAATGAATATGGTTAGGCATATTAAAATATTTCAAAAGAACACAGTCAACATGTTTGAAGTTAAAGTAATAAAATAATACTTCAAATGTTTTTTAATGGGGTTCTGGAAAAAAAATTAAATATTTTATTTGTTGGTAGTCGCTTATTGAACCTCAATTTGAAGAAATAAGAGTTTGATTTTGACCAGCTTGATGAGCTAATGGCCAGTCAAAGTCAGGCCAAAACCAAAATAGACTGTAATCATATTTAAACAACACTAATATGTCAACAGTTTATGCAAATGTAATTTTATACACGTCATCTTTGCCTGAAACAATTACTCTGGTAGAAATAATACAGT
Organism: Nematolebias whitei; assembly: GCF_014905685.2. Lineage (NCBI taxonomy): Eukaryota > Metazoa > Chordata > Actinopteri > Cyprinodontiformes > Rivulidae > Nematolebias > Nematolebias whitei. The sequence continues at coordinate 20,776,007 of NC_056499.1, read as the reverse complement.
ATTCCTACCAGAAAAGCTCCAGCTAGTTGCTTAAAAACTGAGTAAATAACCAAATACCGTATTTGTCGCCCTATAAGTCACAAGTTTTTTTCATAATTAGCATGCCCTGCGACTTATACGCCGAAGCGACTTATTTATGGATTTTTTTCCACATATTTATAAACCAATTTTTGGCTGAGATGACCATTTTAATTTATTCTGACTGGAAATATTGAACACTACTATTTTCAGCTGCTAGATGGCATTAAGAGTAGTATGGCATGCTGTTGTATCATGTAATAGGCAAAAGTGGCTATTAATGACACAATCTGCTTGCCATAGAATGCCACAGTCGTCTGCCAGGAGCAAACGTCAAATCAGCTTAATTTCACTGCGCCGCCCAGGCGAAATGCAGCTGGTTTGACCATTGAAGTGCATTTTTTAAGTAAAAGTTAGACTGAGACACACTTTTACTATAAAGTCGAGCAAACAAATAATTGTTTTAAGGTGCTTATCTTGTTAAATTTCAAAGAAATGGACAATGAGTCGCCCTCTGCGCGTTCATGTTTCCATGTATCGGGTTTTGAAATACAGCTGATTTGACTGTCAAAGTGCATTTATTAAAGAAAAGTCAAACAGACACACTTTGGCTATAATTTCGTAATTTCAAGCAAACAATTGTTTTTAGGCGTTAATCTTTTTAAATTCTAGTTAAAGTCCTCCCGTGCACGCCCCTGGGGCCGCCATTTGGCAGCTAAATGCTTTTTGGCACACCGGCCCACATTTCCGGGTTCGGCCCACATTTCCAGGTTGTCAGTGGTGACGCATACCAAACGCGATGCGTTAGCGGTGACGCATAATAAATGCAACGTATTTATGGATCTTTTTCACTTTATTAGACATACTTGGACTGACGCGACTTATAGGGCGGTGTGACGGTACGGCGGAAAATTGGGTAATAAAAACTGACGGGTTTAAAGGTTTATAAAATGGCGTTTGCATGAGCATCTCAGAAATTCTTGAGACTGGAGAGGTTTTAGGATGACAGGAATTCCTTTTGCTCATGGCCACAATCAGATTAGCCGTTAGCGCTTCAGTGCATTCAGAATCTAAACAATTCTCATGTAACTTGTTTGTTCAGAATCGTTCTACAGAAGCCCACTTCACAAGTTTGAACTGCAATATATTAAGTGTGGGTGTTTTGGTCCATCTCTTGATGATTTATTCAATTTAGATCATTAAAAATAATAGGAGTTAAGAAATCAACACTAAAACCAACCTCAATGTATCGGCTGCCCATGTGGTGTTTGTGGCGCTCCAGAGCCAGGTCTCGATGTTCGGAGTTGATGAAACGAACCAAGGCTTCCCCATTCCTCCTCCCCTGAGCATTCAGACACAGAGCCACACCACCCCTGACACACAAGAGCACACACCTGATGCAAAAAAACTAGATTTTTTTTTAATACAAGTCTACAGTTGATTTTAAGATTAAAAAAACGTTTTTCATTTGAGCCTTTATATATACATGATTAAACTCTGTTCCGAGTTGGAAGAAACTACTTAAAAGAGTAAGAAAGACACCTACTTGGCAATATTAAGTCCTTTAAAGAAGCGAGCGATATCTTGGTCTGAGGACTGCCATGGAAGCCCTCGAGCTCTGATCACCGTCTCACTGTCCACAGGTTCTGTCTTGCTGCTGCACAAATCATGAGAAGAAAAAACATTTAGAAGATTCTAAAATGAGTGAACGAAGAGGGCAACAAATGAGCACAAATAATGCGTATTTCTGCAGATAACTGGGACTTTTGATTCTCTGTAAGGTTGAGGTAGTCGTCCTCAGCCAGCAGACAGGGGCCACTCACAGTAAGTGTTGAACAAAGTAAAACACTGTCATGGTTAAATGTCAGAGGGTTGGCAACGCGATAGGCTTAAGGCTTTCTGAGAGCTTCAGGATCTGCTGCACCGCTACGAAATATCCAGGTAAGCACTTGATGGCAAAGTTGGACTGCCTTAATAGCACACTTGTGGTTTTCATGATGCTGTAATTAATGCTCAGAGCCCAAGGTCTGAGATCTGAACCCAGCTGAAAGGAGGGGGGAGGAGGTGTCGACCTTTAAGCAACGCTGCTGGCTGACAGGTGTGGCAGCAGCACAGAAATACAAGATACTTTAAGTACGAAAACATTTCTACACACCATGTGCCCGAGTCAAACTTGCACATCACCGTTTCCATGCAGGAGAATTTGTGACCTGAAAAACAACAAAACACCATTTAAACGTGTTCTTGGACGACTGGGTTTGAAAACAATGTTTTATTTGTTTCGTGTAACGTAGCGGTTGGCAGAGTAGCTTTTGAACCCTCTGCATTCCTGCAACTAATCACACCCACAGACAAACTTGGCTGCTATTAAGAGGGTAAAGCCCGAGGGGATGGTCGAGTTGGAACACTTTGGATTAAAGTTAGATTTTTTTTAGCACAGTAACACACCTAGCTTGAGTTTACATCTGTCCATGCAGCCAGATAATGTCTAGCAGAGTAATAATAAAGTATTGATTTTTCTGCAGCACACTATTAATAAGCAATACATTATTTATTCAGTGTTATTTGTGTGAACAGAAAGAATATTCCAGTTTTCAAGCATGAGAAAAGATTTTGATAGAGCAGTCACAGCGCTCATTTATTACTGCAGGATACAACAGAGGGTCACTGTACAGCTCTTTAACTCGACCGCTCTCATTTCAGACTTTAGGATGAGCGACTAACTGCAATGGAAAATGTAAACCATTTCATTAGGTTACTTACTGTAGGGCTCAGCCAAGAGGCAGAGCATCAGCTGCACCATGCTCCTCACCTCCCTCACCCCTATCATCTGCTCCGACACAGCGGGGAGACCAACATCTGCACACACATTAAGGCTGACCACTGTTGGTCATTATTCTGATTTTCTATAACCTTTCATTATATGTTACTGGGAAACTCACGAGCCTACAATTTGTGGATTAGAAGATTTGAAGTGAACTGGTAAATAAATGCTTCAGTGGTGCATATTTTAAACACATTTCTGATGGTACAGCAGCGTGAAAGGATACAATCCAACATGGAGGTGAGTGCGAGCTTCTGCACAGGGCCTGCGTTCGGGCAGCATTTGTGAAACTCTTTCCTCATGTCGAAAAATGAAAAGAAACATTCAGGTAGCACCAGATTCTGGACAGGAAGACATAAAAATAAAATTAGTAAGTGTGAACTTTAAAGATACAAACTCAGGATCTAATGGGAAGATGATGAACAAAAGATTTTTTCAAAACAGAAGCGCAAAAAGGAAACAAAAAAATGTTTTTCCAAAGTCCGACCGAATTCAACAAATCCATTTTTAGATCTTAAACAGTACTAAATAAAAACAAATTATAAATGATGTTGCACTATTATGAACCTAACAGAAATTGATATTTCATGGAAGTGCACCGAAAAATGTTACATAAAACATGTTTAAATATATTTTTATTTTTGTTTTGAACCTAATGAGCAGAAGACAAACACCGTTTGTAGTTTAAAAACTAAATGACCTTTTTGGAGGCTTCTGGGTGGAGGGCCTGTCGAACGACAAGTGGACTGTTCACCAAGAGAGTGCAAGAACTTCTGCCGAGACATTTTACTTCAGATGACACAGACTGCTGAAACTGTTAAAAAAATTAAAAATAAAGAAAGAGGGAGACATGTGTAAATATGGAAATGTTATTCATATTCATTACAAAATTCCATAAATATAATCCTATAAACAATGTCAATGAGGAAAATAAAATACAAGGAATAAAAGATTATATATCACTTTTATTTAAGAAAACATTCTGTAGCTGAATATTGAGGTGTAGTATTAGGCCTGTCACAATAAACAATAAATCAATTAATCGCAGGATGAATTAAAATGAAGTTGATAATTTTCATTAATCAGCTTTTTTGTTTCTTCGTGTCGCTCTCTCTTTCTACTGAAGACAATGGATGACAAAAAGGCTCAACTCTGGTGCTCATTACTGACTCTTCCCTTTCTCTTTTTTTCCTCTTTTCTTTAAAATTTGTTAATGATTTGAAAAAATTGCAAAATTGCGTTTTTGGATCGTTAAAAGCAGCTAAGCTGAGAAACTAAGCTACGGGCTAAGCTAACAGGTTGACCTCAGTGGAAAAAAAAAACTCTGTCTTGTCGAAGCTCCAAAATTCACGGTTGAAACCCGTGCCTTCGTGTAAAAAGTTGTTTTTCTCTGCAAAAAGAAGCTGAGAACTTGTTTACTGATTTTTTTTATTAAAAGCTTTGTGTGAAAAATGCTAAAATTAAGAGATCAAACCACATCGAGCATCTGCCATTTTGAGAACTGAAAAAAAGGAAGGAGAGACAGCCCATGTCACGACAAGGGGCCTCAATACCATTTTCTTGGGAGACACTGCTCGCTCCCTCACTATCCATCCTTCGGTTCAAACAGTCTTATACTGCCATCCAGAGGTTAAAAAAAAAAAAAAAAAAGGTACAACAAAACAAAAACAAATTACCAACATTTCTTCTTAAATTTGACAATAATTACCAATTATTGTCAAATTTCAAACAATATTATCGTTTAGCACAATAATTTCTGAGACAATTAATCGCCCAGCAAAATTTGTTATCATGACAGGCCTATGTAGTAGAGTCACAGAGTAAATGTGGATTTAAGGACAAACAAGTGAAAGTAGTGTTTTGTTTGACATTTCACTGTTTCTCGTCAGGAACCGGGCATGTCTAACAGGTTTTAGTGTTTGTCCTGTGAAGGAGGAAAACAACAAAAGAAAGGAATGATTACACCACCAACAACTGGGATCACAGATTCTCTTTACATGAGAGCAAAACCTAACCCATACAAGTCTGACTGGCTTCAGCCAGGCCTAAATACCAGCCTCTGTCACACATTCATGTTCAAAACATGTTCAAGCAGCCCAGCTGCTCCTGCTCCGCCAACTTAATGTTGAACGGCTGACTGAGATCATGTCTCCACTGTTAAAACATCAACGTGAACAAGATGTTTAAAACTTGTTGTGAGGACATTTGACAAATCAAAGATAAGATGTTTTTTGAGTAAAAATTTGTTCTGGCTGAATCTGAAGACATTACAAAAGATATTTGATGAATCTATTTAGGCTGTATTTATTCACATACAGTACAACCTGGATGTGGAAAAGCAACACAGATCACTACATTTTATCTGAAACTTCTTGTAAGGTCCTCAACACAGTGGGATGTAAGACTTCAGTAAGCATTTTAAAAAGATCAATTTTACCCATTTTCTTCTCAGAAACACTGAAAGAACCTGTGGACCATCTGGATATGATGAGACCACCTTAAACTCTGATACCGACTGGTTCAAATGGCCGCTGGTGCTCTGACAGGCCTTCAGACGGAGTATTAAAGCTACATGTTGAGGCACGCTCCAGACATTTGACAGCACCAACCATCCAACAATGGAGAAAATAAAGTTTCAGCATTTAGAAGAAAATGAGGTTTAGGATGACTTGATAAAACTTGCAAATGAAAGACAGGAAAAAAATGAACCGCCCGTTTATTTCCAGCTGGTGCTATAAACAGAAAACTACTTTCAAATTGTATTTGTGTAAAATAATTTAAATGCTGCCTTTCTTGAATCATAAAATATCCTAATAAATTCCACAATTTAACAAAGTTAAGTCAAGTCCTCTGGGCAGATTCAAAAAATAAAAAAAAACTTGTTGAAACGTTTCATCTTTTATCCAAAATACTTCTTCAGTCTTTGAGTCGTTGCACTAAACTCAGTCTTATAAGTAGCACCTTCTCATTGTGGATCAACCAGTTTGTTGTTGACAGCCAGAACTAGTTGTTCAACTGATAAAGGAGGACCATCAGCCGAACAATTGGTTAGCGCCCTGATGGCCGCTTGCTATTCACAGAGGGCTGAGTGATATTATCAGTAACAGCATTCGTCAAGGTGCATGCTCAGCCATCCACATAAAAAAAATCCCAACAATGTTCACTCAGGTCATCTGGACAGTTGCTTTTTTTGTTGAGAGACGTATCACCCTCCATCCGAAGGGCTTCATCAATCTGAGAAGTGACAAACAAACTGTTTTCCCCACTATGCAGTGCACTCCTACAGTGGACCAACCAGTCTGCTGGTAACAACATTGTAAGAGGGGGACAGTTGAACACGGAGGCCTCCACCCGTTTAATGGACGGGTTCTTTACACAAAGATGGCTTCCTTCACTCCTCTATCAAAAACATTCCACTCTATCAAAGATGGGAACATCTTCATCCCTATGATCCACTATGAGAAGGTGCCATTTATAAGACTGAGTTTAGTGCAGCTCCCCAGACTGAAGATGAGACGAAACATTATTTTTTGAATCCGTCCAGAGGACCAGACTTAACTTCGTTTTATTTTTCTACCTGGATTATTGAGCATGCATCAGGAAAGTTCCACAATGTTCTAAAACATCTTAGATGTGACTGTGTTTCAGAGAAAAACAAGATGTGAAGAGGACACGAGAGGTGCTGTCAACCTGTGGTACAAATACAAGCTCAAGAGCTCATCAACAACGTCTGCATGGTCCGAATGTGAAATTGACTTGGTATGAGGACACCAGAACCACCGAGGGGAACAAAACTTCTGCACTGTTTTTTTTTATTACCACCCCAACAAACTGAGTAAGTCGACTTCTGTTAATACTGCAAACAACCCAGAAAATAAATAAATAATAAAGCAAACCAGTAAACAAGCTTTAAAAATTATGGGAAACAAGAAAACCACCTCTGAAAATTAGATTTATTTTTTAGCAAGGCCAGTTTCTTTAATTCAAAATGCAGTTCCTAGTTTTGAATTCCCCGTTTTGGTATTTATGTTAAGTTTCTGCACGAGGCCACAAAAAGTACTTTTTTTTTTTAAAGTCAGCTACACGTTCATTTTAATTCATGTGCATTTTATTGTACAAACAGTAAATACTGAAATCCAAAACTACGATACTGCAAAAGTTTTATAGATTAACACACTTGAAGCTCAGCCATACAGCCCAATTCCATTATTTACAGTGATAACAGGCCTGGTGTTTGCTCATAGCTGTACATACAACTCCACCTTGGACTATTACTAAAGCTAGATTTCTGAGAAAAGCCTGTGTTAAAGAAGAGGGTGGGGACGCTTCTTCTCCTTTTCTCTTCAGCATCAAAACACACAAACTATGCAAACAAGCTGAACAGAAGACAAATCCATCATTGAAAACCAGATCCAGGAAACTTTAGAAATTAATTAAATAATAGACCACCTTAAACTGGCAACGCTATTTTCAATGACCATGTGAAAAAAAGTAATCTCTTCAACAGAAAAGGACACGTTGTGTAATATATGAAGTACAAAATGGTGAAACTCTGAGTCCTGCTGTCAAAATGATGCACATCATGAGAAAAAAAAACTAAACTTGAAATTTGGTGATTTCTTTACACATCAGCATTTCATGTCACAACCTCCATCACAGTTTCAGTATGATCACACGACAGTTTCATCAAACACAATGGCGCTCGCTCCCTCTGAAGGGCATTTCCAGAGACAAGGGGGAGGAAGTGGCCTTTGCTCATGGTTCTATCAAAGTGTGCTTCAGTGGAGCTGGATTAGTTGTGTGCAGAGGTGAGGTAAGGTGGTGGTGGCTCAAACAAACTGCGATAAGAGAAGCAGGGAGTGTTCAGGCAATCCATGAGGGCAACTGTTTATACACACGCCTGCACCACAGTGCAGTTTCTGACAGCGTGTTCGACTGGATCATTGTGGTGTAGTAACTGTTTTGTTCCTGAATGTTTCAATAGTTGCTTTTGTTTTGATCATAGCGGTCTTTAAAAAGACACTGCTGTTGAAATATGGCTGCCTTTGCATCTGACAACTAAAGCCAATAGTCTACCTGCAATGAAAACCAAATCCAGTAATCAACATCTCGGGCTAAGATCCAAAACTGTGAAACATTTGGATGCAAGAGCATAAACCCAACATTTCACAACAACGTCTATAAAATCTAAGATAACATGCAATTCTTCACAAGCGGTGACACGCTGTCAATGGCTCAACTAAAGACAAACCTATAACTCAGACAGTCAACAGAAAAAACACCTGTCCACTCTGAACAAATACAAGGAACTACAACTACGACAGAGAAACAAAGTATCTTTTTGAATGCGAGATCTCTTATGTACATTAAAATTTGCACATTATTATTATTTTTATAATCCAACCATTCGTCATCTTTACCTGCTTTTCCTTTCCAGGTTGCTATTTTTAAATGCAACACAAGCAGCATGATTTAGTAGTACTTTTCATTTTAAGAAACAGATTCTCACATGAAATTCAATTTTAAAAAGTAGGGTCTGCCATACCTTTAATGCACTAAAACAAAAAAATAATTGCTGTAAAAACTTGATTTTGTTCTTTAAAATGAAAAGACATGCACACTGGATCTTTGTGACACACCAACCTGATCTGATAATTGTGGGAAAATAAACAGAAGGTACTGAACATTTATTGGAGAGTATCCTAAAACCTAAATCAGCTGTTTTTACACATGCACAAAATGCACAAGATTTTGCAAAGCATTTCAATGTTAGATGGACCATTAAAAAATAAAAATGTTTGGAATATAACAAAAACAAAAAGGTTTATTTTGTTGTTCCAGATCTTAGATGTACAAGTTGTTTCCTTGTATTAATAAAAAGGTTGGTGCGAAGAGGAACCACGTCTAAAATAAAGAACTATGAGATTTATATTCCTAAATGACATTGTTGTGCAGCACTACCAAGAACAAGGATCAATTTATTTTCTTCATTGTATCAACAAGGATAAACTAATCTTAGAAGGACCAATAGTGAGGGAAAGTTACCAGTCACACAAAGGTATGAAAAGGACAAACTGATAGCTTGGGTTAATATTTGAAGGTTCAGCCCACAGTCTAACCTAAAGTGGCTGAAGCCTTACTCCATCTGCGAATGAGACTGAGTAATCCCAGGAAGTTCTCAGTTTTGAACATTACATTTTTTGTATAAATAATTTAAAAATTAACAAGATCATCCAAACAGACGTGTTAACGCATGCACCATATTCAATAATTTTCCCGATGAAAATGAAACCTTAACATTACAAAGGTTAAAAAGTGTACTTAATGCAAATATTCTGACCATGGTGGCTGAAAAACATGTTTGGCAACATAAACTCATGAAGACACACCTCCTGACAGAGGGAACCAGGAAAACAAACGTTCATGCTCAATAATCCAGGTAAAAAAAACTCCAACAAAGTTAAGTCAGGTCCTTTGGATGGTTTCTTCCAGAAACCATCTTATCGCCATCAAACTGGTTGACCCACTATGTGAAGGTGCCATTTATAAGACTGAGTTTGTTGTGGCTCCTCGGACTGATGAAGTCTTTTGGATGAAAGATGAAACATTTCAACAACCAAAAAACGTCCAGAGGATCTGACTGAACAGTTGTCACCAGGTGCTAATATATCTAAAAGGTCTTTGCCTTGGTGCTAATTTATAGAGCGCTCTTATTTTAAAGAGGTGCCCAAAGAGTCAAAAAGCAACAAAACTACTTGCCAAATATTAGCTGAAGCAAGTATCTTTAAATTAGTAGTAGCATGAATGAAAAATTTCTGCATAGGGGTTGCCACAAAAGACAAGAATGAAGAATTTGGTTAAAAGTTGGGATTGTGAAACACATTTAAAGACAGAGTCACTGACACAGCTACCCCAATTTGTTTTATTCTGGGTCTTTATTACGGCTGCACAACATTTGTTGTCATCATATAACATGTAACATCATAAACCTTATATTTCAAGTAGAATGCTAAGATTATACTTGGTCAGTCAGTCCAACAGACTCACAGGCCTTGATGCCCACGCCTGGTTTAGATGATGGTGAAACCAAAGAAAGTGAGGAAAACATGGATTTACAGCAATGATATAGTCATGGTTAAATTAAACAATAAGATCACAGATCGCAAGTTTATCTAATATTGTCCAGAAACTGTCCTAGAAACTGTCCAGATGACCTGACTGAAAAATTTTGGATTTTATACCTGGATTATTGAGCATGGACTTTGTTGTTTTTATCTAATATTGTGCAGCTCTAGTCCCTTAGAGGCATTTTAAACAACCACCATGAATTGATTCACATCTTCCTTGTCACAGTTAAAAGAATTGTCCATCAGGTAAAGGAATAAGTCACAATTAAATTGTATAACTACAAATAATCATATTAAAAAATATAAGTTTAATTTTATTTGGACAGTAATCACTGGATGTACAACCTTTGGAGTCAACCTGATTCAGAACGTTGTTTTTTTTTTACAGCACTCTTTACAAAACTCACTAATCAACTACAGCAAGCAAAAATATCAGTGACTCAATATTACAGGTATTGCACTAAAATTTATTGTGGTAGTAGCTTGGACTCATCTCTGTCTGAGCCTAAAAATAAAAATAAATTTAAAAAATCACGCAAGATCTCGGTTTGAACTTTGGCATTCAAAGTGGTGGACAAAACAATATCTTTACGTATAAATGTTTCTGTGCAAGATGTGACTTGTGCATAAAACATGCCAAGAACGCTCACAACAAATTTTACAATTACGTTTTATCAAACAATTAGTGCCTCATCATTAAACCTTTTACTTGTATTTGCCTCAGTTTTAGCACCAGATTTGGGGAAATGGTCGTAAAGGAAGTATCTCACTGGGTAGTGACAGGACACAAGACACCCCCACGATAGGTGAAAACCTACAAAGCAGAGACTAATTATATATATATATATGCACACAATTTTTTTTAATTAAGACTTTATAAACCCTTCCCACACTCTTGCTATGTTGGCATGTTAGCATGCTAACATGTTAGCATGCTAACGTTCTTTATAATGTTCTAAACTCCCTGAACGCCCTAAAAGAGCACAGCGAAAGAGGGCAGACAGATTGATGCTACGGTTACTTAGCCAATCAACACCCGGGGGCAGACTGGCCATCGGGAGCACCTTTCCTGGTTCGGGAAATGTCTCTGCTTGGTTCAGCTCAGTTTGGGTTAAGGCTCAGTTCGGGTCGCACTTGATTACCAGTATTTTAAATAAACAATTCATGCCACTCACTCTGGTATCTACCTCACTGAAGCTCCCACAGCAACGACTGGGAAAGACAGATCCCACCCCTGCTCCCTCCTTTCTCTTTCTGAGGCTGACACCCTCAGAAAGAGAAAGGAGGGAGGCTATGATTCGGCAATCACTGAGCAGTCAAGCCACCGGGAAACAATGTGTGCTCAATTTTACATTGAAAATCCGCAAAAGTGTGAGTCCGCGAAAGTTGAATCGTGAAGTATTGAGGAACTCCTGTAACATTCGCTAGGAAGTCTAGAACATCTGTCAATGTTCAATGGGTGCTCTCAGTTTCCTCGTGCGAGTTGCTTAAATTTTGAACATGCCAGAAAAATGTATGCAATGAATTTTCACTTAAAATACTCAAGAGTGTTTGGCAGGTGTCTGGAACCCATCTCAAGATCGCTTGAGCTGTACTTTGACCGATGCATGGGATCTCTGCTCTGACAGAAGACATATCTAGATCTTAAAAAAAAACATACCAATGATAAATAATTATTGAAGATGGAGTCAAGTCTGGATACAAAGTGAGATGGGTATGAAATGGGTGAATATAGTTTGGCAAATTATGGACATAAAAAAAAAAACAGTTTTAAAAACTCCAAAAAAGTTCAATCTGGTCCTCTGGACATTTAAAAAAAAAAAAAAAAAAAA
>NC_056499.1:20738068-20754206 GCF_014905685.2 Nematolebias whitei | reverse complement strand
AGTCGGTTAAATGCTGATGTTAAGTGGGACTACAGCTTTTTATAATAAAATGTCCAAACAAAACATTAAAAAGGACTCCAAGTGTTTTGAAAAGTTACAAATCTTGTTGATGGTTCATGCATGTGTGTCAGGGAATTTTTAGTCAAAGACAATGCCCTTCTTTCTTTTGTGAGAAAACACTGAAAATCTATATTCTTGTATGATCTCATCTGTGTCACGCCCTTTGCTTTGCTGTGATTTTCCGCTGTCACTGTCAAAAAATTCTCGACTCGCTGATATTCTGTGGGTGTGTTGGGGCGGCCAAAACCTTCACATTGGGTGTGTTCATCATTCTTCATTTGAAAATAATTACCACAACATGCAATTATTTTATAACAACGCTGATTCAAAATGACAATTCACCCACAAGATCTGAGTTGACGTGACTTGTGTGCTTTAAAAAGTCAACTCATTGCGACATTGCACTCATGTTTGAGCATTGTAGCGTTTCATGAAGACCAAAGCATATGTAGTGTATTTATTGTCCCTGTGTCTTTGTCTGAGTGTCCATTTGCCCTAGCATTAGCAATATACGTGTGCGTTATTTATTTACTAACCTTAATTTAACCAGACAAATCCCACAGTTCTCTTTTGAGAGGGAGGCCTGGGCCTGAACTCAGCCTAACATGCATAATTTGGAGGAAACTGGACTACCCAGAGAAAACTCACGCAAACAGGAGAATATGCAAGATTCACATAGAAAGACCCAAAGTTGGGACTGAACCCAGGACTTATTTTTTATATTTTTTTCATTTACACTTTATTTATACAGGTAGTCTCACTGAGTCACAAGAAGTCATTTTCAAGAGAGACCTGTTTTTGGGAGCAGGTGGTGAGGGTTAAGGGCCTTGCTCATGGGCCCAGAGTGGGGCAAATGAGAGTGGAGGCAGGTGTGGGTGTTTCACCCTTTCCACCCACATTTTGATGTTGACGGAGTTGAACCTGCGACTTTCCAATCACAGGCCCATCTTCTCTAACCTCTGCGCCACCACTCCCCAAGTTTCTTGCAATGAGGCAACAATGCTAACCACTAAGATGCCATGCTGTGTGTGTGTGTCTGTGTCTGTGTGTGTGTGTGCACGGCACATACAGCTAATCGACTATCAAATTAGCCAAAGCAGCCAAGACTCTAACTCAGTTGATTTTTCAAACACTGAGTGAAATCGCCCACCACATGATCAAACACAGTCTTAGCTTTTTCTGGTATTCAAGGTCAGTGTCCAACTCTAATGTTTTGTTCCTTTAAACCTGTTTATAACTGACTTTTATATGCAAATGTAATTATAGATTATTGGTGTTTTACACTGTGATAGCTAAATGTCCTCAATGTGCAGACAAGTGTATGAATGTCTGGAGAGCACAGCTGAAACTTAGGTAGAAATGAGCACTGTTTAGACCAGGGCTATTCAACGGGCTGCTGGCAGGCCATGACTTCAATCTGACCCACCAATGACTTCATAAAAAAAAAAAAATTATATATATTTATATATATATATATATATTTGTTTTTTTTTTTTTTTGGGTGGTGGTGGGGTTTGGGTTTTGTTTATTTAATTTATGATTCAATGCAATAAAATAAACAATTTTAAAAGGTAATAATAGATCATTGTAATACTGGGTTTATTTACATAATGATTTAATCCCTGAATGTCCGGCCCCTGAGCTGCTGGTTTTCAGAAACTGTGGCCCCATGAACAGTTGTGTTGAATAGTCCTGGTTTAGACCAACCTGGATGCAAAGATGTAACATCAACCTTAAGAATAATTTCTAATAATTTTGAAAACCCATGCATGCACAGAAAGAACATGCAAGAACCAGAAGTAATAAATGTATCTAGACCACAATGCATCGCAAAATACTGACTATGAGCGTGTACATTATTAAAAACTATGAAAAAGTCAATTAAAAGATGGTCCTAGTTTAAAACTCGGATGTGGAAAGTCGTGGTGATAGGTTTTATTTCAAGAAATGTTAGGTCTTTAATTGCAACTTGTTTTTTGAGGTAAAAATATGTTGTTATTTTTGCATTTTCCAAACAAGAACATTTGCAGTCACTTTGCAGACTTGCTTCATTTGCTTTATACTCAGTGACAAGACTGCTAAACTGGTAGTACAATAAAAACATTTTCATTATATCCAGTCACATGCATTAAACAAAGGTGACAAAAAATTAACTAGCAGAATAAATAAAAATTGTACATATGAAGAATTGTAGTCAAAAACAGAAACATATGTTGTCTGACTGCCATCTGCTGGTTAATTAATTTGTAGGGCGAAAGCAAATTGTAAAGTCACGAAGACTATGAAACAAATAAATATTTTAAAAATTTAATTTTAAAATAACAAAAAATGGACACTGTATTTTCTCTGTCCCAAAAATGTATGTAAGTTTATTTAAGGTTGTGACATCCTTTAGGGCACAATTCCCCTTTTTTTGCATGCCAGCATGAGGAACGTGCAGTTTTTTATTTGGCAATCTTTAAATGAGAGGAAGTTGAAAGGATGACTGTTCATTGTTTTGTAAAATGTTTGCTTATTTGTCACAAACCAAAAAATATGTATCAAATCATTTTTTTTCAACTTATTTGAAACGTAGCATAAGTAATGAACCAAGACGTCACAGTTCTCATGCAAAAAGTGACAACAACAAAATGTTCTCGAAGAATGTTTCTAAAGAGAGGATGGGCCAATAAATAACCATTTCACTGGGATGTAACAGATAAAATAAATTAAATGCAAACTTACCATCATAAAGTCCTTTCCTCTTAAAAAGTTCAGTTATACAGACTTAAATGCAATATGTTTATTCTTTATTAATATGAATAAAATGTGAAAATACAGTATTATTATTATTATTATTATTATTATTTCAAACACAGTCATTTGATGTTTTATGGTAAAAGGCATTTAAACAAATATACAGTAAAATCATGACCACTTAACATTTTATAAATATAAATTAAGAGAAAACATGCTCAATGGAAAAGTATTTTTGTACAAATTTCCCTTCTTATAATAACTGAATACAGTATGAACACTAATATCTACACATACAGAGCACACCCAACGTCCTCATGCAATTTCAGTGTCGGGGGTTGGGTTACTTTCACACATTTTTATCAGTATATTCATCTGGTCTTTTGACTCGGTCATGCACGTAGAGCTGTTAGTCTGACTGCTGTGCCTCCTGGACACAAAGGACACCTCCCTGTTACCCTCTCCTGGGGAGGTGCTGGAGATGTGGTGGAAGAGCTTCTGGATCCCGGTGTCACGCAGTGAGTTCCTGAAAGAGCGGGCCGCGAATATGTAGAGGACTGGGTTAATTGTGCTGCTGATGAAGACCATGGCTCCTGCGATGAATGCTGTGGTGCTTCTGACATTTTCCAGCTTCTCCGCTGCATCTTTGAAAGAGTCTTCAATAGCCAGGATGATGATGGACAGAACATTACCTAAATGATAAGGCGTCCAACAAATGGCAAACGCAACGACTACGCTGGCTATCAGGACGGTGGATTTTCGTTTAGACCTGAAAGTCATCTGGGTGATGCGGCTGCACAGGCAGCCGTAGCACACCACGAGGATAGAGAACGGTAAGAAGTAGCCCACCACTGTCTCCAGCAGCACACACACCAGCTCTTGGGTTGCAGAGGTATAGCTGCGGTACAAGCAGTGCTCCTCACCAGAGTTTTCCCCAACAATCTGAGTTGGGATTATGGGTATGCTGAAGAGAAACGCTGCTATCCACAAAACCAACAGCAGTTTATTCAGAGCTTTCTTTCTCTTCCAGACGGCCGAAATGAAAGGGTAGCGCATGGCGACAAAACGTTCAACGCTCATGAGGGTGATGAAGAACACACTGCTGTACATACAGGCGTTGATCAGGAACACCATGGCTTTGCAGCAGGCTTCTCCAAACACCCAGGAGTGAGCGAGGGAGTAGATCCACAGGGGCAGGGTGATGAGAACCATCAGATCTGCCGCAGCAAGGTGGAGGATGAGAACCACAGTGTGGGAGCGCTTCTTAACATGCTTCAGGATAGTCCAGATCACGAGCAGGTTCCCCGGAGCTCCAATCAGAAAAGACAGACCCAGGATCACACACGCCACCACTGTTCCTCCATCAAACTCCTCAGGGGCCATTTCTGCTGAAAGAGACTCTTCATCGGAGTGGTTCATGCTGCAAGTGGATGTGCTGACTGTGATGTCTGGATGGAAAGAAAGAAAGTCTTCACTTCCCCTTTATGCTGAGTCTACACAGGAACAGGGTTTCCTGACTGGGCTTTTCGTGATGCAGATGTGAATCATACATGTGTCATTTGACTTTTTTTTTTAACCTGAGGTCATGAATTTGGATTGAAAAGAAGGAAATAAATGCTCATCTTAAATTCCTTAAAAATGACAGAAAGAAAAAACTGAAGGACGGAAACTGTAAAAGTTTGTCAAACACTCTTAAAAGCAGTTTATAGCTGATGAACTGAAGGTTTTTAAATGTATAAGAACATGACCTTATATTTAATCATTTCTGTGTAAATGAAGAAAATGTGTTAAAAACAGTAAACTAAGGAGATTTTGTGAAATCATACTATGAAAAGACATCACAGCTATCATCGTTATTTACAGATATGATGAGCGATAATGTAATGATGTGACTTTCTTTGAAAATCACTCAATGTAGGAATAAGATAGTTAATTATACATGATGTCCAGTCTTGATTTGTTAGTTGAGTCATTCTTTGAATTCATTTTATTGTACTTTTTAGAGGAAACAATCAACATGCAGACCAGTAAATCAAACATAAAATATATATTACTCATTGACTAAATTTTTAAGATACAAAATTGTCAATGTTTGTCTTTTTTATTGGATATACTGTATCTGAAATAAAGTGTAGATGTAACAAAAAAATTGCACCACATTATCATTGTTAACCATTTAATCACGTTTCATCTCATCATTTAATCACATTTGAACTCATCACAAAGACTCATGTTCGTGCTGCTGTTGTTTGGTGTATTGTTTTGCACTATTAGTGTTTAGCGTATAGCTTAGTGTATATCTTAAATCCTTATTTACTGTTTATTTTTATACTTTGTATTTTTGCTATTGTTGGATGTAACTGGGACCCTGTGTACACAATTTTGTTCCACCTCACGTACCACATGTGATGTGATGTGAATGACAATAAAGAACCTTGACCTTAAATTTTATTGTCAAAATTAAAAAAAAAAAAAATCAATTCACAGCAGACTTCAAGAATGTCTATTTTATTTTATTTTATTTTTTTTGTATTTATTTTATTTTATTTTACCTACATGTAAAATTACAAATGCGTCTTGAATGAGGTTTGAGAAACATATAATCAAATACAAAATGTAGAATTTTACACACAAAAAAAGACATAAAACTTTTAAGACACAAAATTGTCAATGTTTGTCTTTGTTGTTGGACATACAGTATCTGAAATGAAAAAAAAAATGCACCACGTGATCACTGTCAACCATTTGATCACATTTCAACTCACAACTAAAGTTTAATCCAGTAGCTGCAGAACAAACTCTCACATTGCCATATTTTTTCCATAAACACAACTTCTGACAATTTTTTTTTTTTTTTTTTTTTGTT
This sequence comes from Nematolebias whitei, assembly GCF_014905685.2. Lineage (NCBI taxonomy): Eukaryota > Metazoa > Chordata > Actinopteri > Cyprinodontiformes > Rivulidae > Nematolebias > Nematolebias whitei. The sequence continues at coordinate 20,748,544 of NC_056499.1, read as the reverse complement.
AAGACAGCGAACTCATCATTGTCTCTGTTTGTGTACTTGCTGCCCTCTGGTCGTTTTGCTGTTGCATTGCACACTCCCAGAGTTTATTTGTGTTTGTGGCCACTTCCTTGAACAGCCTGACCAGACGAGACTCGCCGAGACTTTCTGTCATGTTCCTGGCGAAGAAAGTGTACAACACAGGATTCACTGAACTGCTAATAAAAACGAGTGCACCAGTGCTAAGGACAAGACTCCTTGGCACACATTCATGTGTGTCAAAAAACAGATGACACACCACATCAATAATGTTAACAACGTGATAAGGCAGCCAGCATAGTATAAAAACAGCCATCACGGTGTGAATAAGAACTTTGGATTTCTGTTTTGAGGTGAAACTCATTTTCTTGAGCTGCACATCTACAAGACAGTAACAAACACAAAGAGTAATTAAAGGAAGGACAAAGCCCAGTAAGGTTTCCAAACACAAGAAGGTGATTGTTAGGGTGTCCGAAGTGAATTCCTTGGTCAAACAATGCTTAGCACCATCCCTTTCATCCAAAGTTTGAGTGATCAGTGCAGGAACTCCTAGAAGCAAAGCAAAAAGCCACAATACCAAAAGGCATCTGTTAATGTTGCGCTTACTCTTCCAGCGCATCATCAGGAAAGGGTGACAGATGGCTAGAAAGCGCTCCACACTGATTAGGGTGATAAAGAAGATGCTGCTGAACATGCACGCCATGACAATGTACACAACAAGCTTGCAGACTGTCTCTCCAAACACCCAGGTGCGCTGCAGGGAGTAGATCCACAGAGGCAGGGTGATGAGGGTCAGTAAGTCTGCCACCGCCAGATGCAGGAGGAGAACCACAGTGTGAAAGCGCTGCTTGATGTATCTCAGGATAACCCAGATCACGAGGAGGTTCCCTGGAGCTCCGATCAGGAAGGCAAGGCCCAGGATCACACAAGCTGCTATTGCCGCCCCATCAACCTCCTCAGGGGCCTCTGAAGGAGACGGCTCAGATGTGCAGTTCATGCTGTGAGAATGTGTTTCTTCAGTGGTGTCTGCAGGAAAAATGAAACTGCTGTATAAGCAAGGCTTCACTTCCTTCAAAAGAAAACACTGCTCGTTACTCGTGACAGCCTCGAAAGAGTCACTGCCAATGTACAGTGGTGCTTGAAAGTTTGTGAACACTTTATAATTTTCTATATTTCTGCATAAATATGATCTAAAACATCATCAGATTGTCACACATGTCCTAAAAATAGAGAACCCAGTTAAACAAATGGGACAAAATTATTATACTTGCTCATTTAATTTTTTAGGTAATTGATCCATAAACTACATAAAACATAGAAGTATGTGAACCTTTGCTTTCAGTATCTGGTATCGCACCCCCGCCCCCCCCCCCCCCCTCCCCCCCCCCCCCCACCCCCCCCCCCCCCCCCCCCTCTCCGTTCAGCAATAGCAACTAAACATTTCCAGTAACTGTTGATCAGTCCTGCACTCAGACTTGGAGGAATTTTAGCCCGATCCTCTAGAGAACAGCTTCACCTCTGGACGTTGGTGGTTTCCTCACAGTAACTGCTGCTTCAGGTCCTTCCACAATATTTTGATTAGATTAAGGTCAGGACTTTGACTTGGCCATTCCAAAACATGAACTTTATTCTTCTTTAACCATTCTTTGGTAGAAACACTTGTGTGCTTAGAGTCATTGTCTCGCTCCATGATCCACCTTCTCTTGTTCATGGACAGATGTTCTGACATTTTCCTTTAGAATTCTCTGATATAATTCAGATTCATTGTTCCATCAATGATGGCAAGACGCCCTGGCCCTGATGCAGCAAAACAAGCCCAAACCATGATACGACCACCACCATGTTTCACAGATGGGATATGGTTCTTATGTAAGAATGCAGAGTTTTCTCTTCTCTAAACATAACGCTTTTCATTTAAACCAAAATATATATATATTGGTCTCATCCATTCACAAAACATTCTTCCACTAACCTTCTGGCTTGTCCATGTGATCTTTAGCAAACTGCAGACGAGCAGCAATGTTCTTTTAGGAGAGCAGTGCAACCCTACCATGCACACCATTGTTGTTCAGTGTTCTCCTGATGGTGGACTCATGAACATTAACAAATGTGAGAGAGACCTTCAGTTGCTGAGAAGTTACCCTGGGGTCTTTTGTGACCTCGCTGACTATTCCACTCCTTGCTCTTGGAGTGATCTTGATGGGTCCACCACTTCTGGGGAGGGTAACAATGGTCTTGAATTTATTTCCATTTGTACACAATCGGTCTGACTGTAGATTGATGGAGTCCAAACTCTTTACAGATGGTTTTATAACCTTTTCCAGTTTCAACACCTGACTTTAATTTCACTTTCAAATTAACTGATAATCCTAGAGGTTCACATACTTTTGCCACACACAAATATGTAATAGTGTATAATTTTTATCAATAAATAAATGACCATGTACAATATTTTTGTCTCATTTGTTTAACTGGGTTCTTTTTATCTACTTTTAGGACTTGTGTGAAAATCTGACGATGTTTTACATCATATTTATGTAAAAATACAGAAAATACTAAAGGCTTCAGAATCTTTCAAACACCACTTTAAGTTTTATTGCATTTGAACAGTAAATTGTAGTTTGAGTGCTTTCTATCCTTTTGGTTTATGGCTGTGCTGATTTAGTTTCTGTGTTTCTGACAAGGCTTAGCTCTATAATTTTATTCAAGGACATAATAAAGAAAAACAGAACAGATAATACATGCAACTGACAAACAATGAGTTTGATCTGGATCCACTGTTTCTAATTTATGAACTTTTTTCTAACAATCTCTTCTTTTAACCATTACAGCACCTTTTTTAATTTCAAACATTTGATTGGTTTATGATTATTGTAGAAAAATATTCTTGCTTATCTTACTTACTCAAAAAGAACCACACCTGATGGCAGGAAAATATTTTTGACCATATTTATAAAGCACATTTAAAACAGAAAATGTTACCAAAGTGCTTAAATATACATAAAGTACACACATGAAGACCAGTCACGAGAAGCTGCACTGAGCTGCCTTCTCAGCTTGCTTTTATATCCTTATCAGTTCAGCCGATTTCACAGAACCTGGAGGTGTCCTCAGCTGCCATCTGCATACTGCAGCCTCATTCAGTTCCTCATCCAGCTCTCTCCTCTAACCCAAACATATGATTCATGGGCAGAAATAAGATTCTCAGCCATAGTAATAAACATCCATAACTTTTTACCATAATTTCCCTAACAATAATAAAACAGTCTATCTTCAAGACATGTGAATGTAATTAAGAAAAATTGGACCCTATCATTGAAAGCATCAGTCTCTTTATCTGAGAGATTCAGCTTCTCCCCCCTAAAGATGTTCCCTGACATCTCCAAAAAATCCACCCCCCAAAACTTGGGTGGAAGGATGGGGGAACCGCGAGGATGCAGGGCACCAAGGAAATAATGAAGACAGAACAAAAAAAAACGGCAGGGTGAAACCTGAGATCTAGACTAAACACACACAAGAAATACAAAAACATCCAGACAGTCAGGTGACCATCTCTAGCCAGGACAGAGTTCAGGGCACGATAGTTCCGGGGTGCAGCCAGGAGACCGTCCATCGCTGGGACAAAGTTCAGGTGGGCGGCCGGGCGACCGTCCATCACATGTCAGCAGGTTCTGTGGACAGCTGATGGTGATAGACACATGGAGGGACCATGACCACCATAGGTGGAGAAAAAGTTCAGGTCAGGACATAGTTCAGTAGGACTTGGGGTGGCTGCAGTTGTCGTGGGAACCAGGCTTTGGAATGTAGCTGCTTCAGGAGCTGCAGCAGGGGGCACAGCCATCTTAGGTGCTGCAGCTGTCAGGTCAGAAGTTGGGTTTGTGGATGCCGTGGAACACTCGAGAGGCGTGAAAACATCAGGTTGAGATGTGGAACCCTCAGGACAAGGTGTGGAACCCTGGAGCGGTGTGAAACCCTCGAGGAAAGGCGTGGAACCCTCAGGGCGAGGCGCTGCAGGTGGCGTAGGGACCTCAGGCGCTGTAGCTGTCAAGTTGAGAGCTGAGTCTGCAGCTGGAGGGTCAGGATCTGCAGCAGGTGAGTCTGTGGCTGTCGAGTCAGGAGATGTAGAGACCCCCTGGTGGAGCCTTGGGACTCATAGGACAAGTAGGACCCTCACACAGCATGGAGAACGCAGTAGGTGTAGGAACTACGGGGACTGTGAATGGTGTGGGAGCCACCACAGGGACTGCAGTGAGCATGGGGCCCTCAGGAACCTGATCATGGATGACACCCATCGGGAGAAATGGAGGTGGGTTTTCATATTGTTTCTTAAGAGTCCTTATTTTAACCAGTAGCTAATAGTACTCTGGGATCTGGATTAGTCCAGGTTGAGACAATAATAGTCTTTCAGTTAGGGAGTAAGTAATGTTCTAACAGTCTGGCTTGAGTGCAGCAGATGAGAACATATTTTGAAGGGTAATGTTTAATCTGATGAGGTTAGAGGAGCCTACTGCCAATGTGGGGCCCTCTGTAGCAAACTCAGATAATGAGGTGTCGGGTCCAACCCTCACCAGAACCTTGAGAGGTGATGCATCAGAACCAGCCCTCACTGGGTGAGAATCCATGAAACTAAGCCTTGCCGGGCTGAGGAGGAAAGGCTGAGTGTTCAGAACGCGGCGGCAGAAGTACAGTGGACCGGTTCCAGGTCCGTCTTCAGCCATTCCTGCGACGGCGGTGTAGGTCAGGGACAGGAGCGAACCAGAGCTTGTCCTCTGGCTCTGCGTCCTCCCCCAACATCCATCCAGAATATTTGTGTGAGCGAGGCAATGGAGAGGAGGGGAAACTGGGCTTGGACACCAGGCGGCTTGCCCAGAGCTAAGACCTCCTTCTTTCCTCTTCTTCGACGAGAAGCGGTGAAGGCAGTATTTCCATCGTCTGGATGTGGTGTCCTCGTGTCCAGACGGGTTCAGTCCAGAACCTGCCCCACCGGATCACAGATTCCTCCATCTGCGCTCTCTCATTCAGACAGGTGAGTGAAGCCTCATACCACCTGCCTGCTGGGTTCTTGTATGATAGGTGCCTACTGTCAGGGTTTCTGGCAGGACAGGACAGTGGTGTAGACAGAACTCAGAGACCAGGTGTGATGATTTTTGACTCTTAAAACCCATTTGCAGGAAGACCCCAGGAACTCAGAGCACTATAATAATAAAGAATCTATTTAATAAACTAGTGATGCGTCCTTCTGTGTCGAGGCTTTGAAGCGTGTGTTGAGTAATCCAGGAGGATTTATGTGGAGCGTGTATCGAGGCATGTATTGCTGATACATGTAGTGACATTCGAGGCCTCGCTAGCGGGCCGTACCAAGTGACCGATTCAGGAACTGGCTCGTTTGTATGTGTAAGATTCAAAATATAAGGGGCAGACAGAAAAATTCATCATCACCATCATCATAAAGACAGATTAAGATCATTTGCCTATCAAATTTAGACTTTATTTCAGGTCCTCACAAACATTTAATTTTATTCTTTTATTCAACTTAAAGCTTCACAAACCAGTTGTGTTACTATCTGTTTTACATTTATAGTCCACTTGATGGCACAGTAGAGCAAATGAAGCACCATGGTGCGTTGGATCATAAGTCGAGCTATTTGATGGATAGCAGTGCTTCTCATCTCACTATCACTAATTTAATAAACAAAATAAGCTGATGAGGCAGTAAAACTTACCTAGGTAAGAAACACGTAGGAAATAGACGGACCAGGAACCATCACCATTCAAAGAACAATGCCCAGACAAAGAGAAACACAAGGACTCAGACTTAAATACAAGACACTAACAATGGTAAAACAGAAACAGCTGTGAAGGAAACAAGCTGATGGCAGAGGGGTAAGGAGAAAGCACGAGAGTAGGAACTAAAACAAACCACAAGGGGAAGCTGGACACTAAGAAACACAATCCATAAACCAGGCAGATTAAAATCAAAATACTCTTTAATAACATAAATAAATGTGCTGACGTGGCAGCCAAAAGTTATAGTACAGGTAAACTCTTGGGAAATTCCAGGACAAGACGAGAAATTACCCAACCATGCACCAACAATGAACAGGACTGACAAACAGACTTAAATACAAACACACTAATGAGACAAGTGCCGACACCTGTGGAGCGTCACAGGTGCAGGGAGGCAGGGAGTGATGACAGAGGGGGAGAGCAGGGAGAAAACAGGACAGAAACACAGGACAGAAACATTTGTTGTTCGCCAACCGCCAAAAAATCTCAAAGAAGAAGAAGAAAAAGAACAGGACAGAAAGATAACACAAAAGGGTACCATTGCCATATTTGCAAATTATTTACATTCTGTTTGTTTTTACATTTGACACATGCATTTTTTTTTCAGAACTGAGCTTGTAATGCTTCCAATATAATTTTTGAATGTCTCTCTAGTGATGCTGACTGCAGTAATGCAAAGTTTTAAAACCCCAGTATTGTATTTCAGTGTTTGACCACACATGGATTAGACTTCCAGTGATACTATTTCTGAGATGATATGAAAATTGGTTATTGTTTTCTCTTCTTAAAATAATACTACAGCTCACAAACTCTTCTCACAACATAAAATTGTATCGATCAATGCCCAAGAGTTAATAAATTTCCACAACATTCTAGTACACAAAAGTAGAGTATCACAAGTTTCTGACCATCTTTTCTTGGGTTTTTAACAAGATAACCAACATATAAAGTGTTTTGTCTAATGTTCGAAGGTCTAAATGGTTTTAAACAGGACTAGGTAGAAGGGTCAAGCCTGCACTGTGGGTGTTGAATAAATGATGAAGATACCTCCTTTGTTTAATGTTTGCTTTTCTAGTTTAATTCTATCTTCAAAATTCCCCCTCAAACCACGTTTTCTGTCCCAAATGTTAATGTCCTCAAATGAGCATTCTAACATTATGAACTTCACATGTAGAGCTTCAGTGTTGGGCCTTTATTTATGATGAGGTTGTTTTGCTTCTTCAATTGAAATGTCTGAATACCCCTCACTCCAGTAAACTGCATACACCACTCTGCTCGGCTTGTGTTTGGGTATTTACTATTTGGGATGTGAAGGTGTTTGATTTGAAGTGCAGTGAGATGTTGAGACAACTCTCCTTTTCTTGGTGTGTGTTCCTTTTTGACTTTCAGTTCCCTTCTTCCATTGTTCACGTGTTGTCCAGGTTTCCTAGCTGAATTATTGAATGCCCTGTTCAGGTTTAAGGTTCAACGTTCTTTAATGTCATTTATATCACATGTGGTACACGAGGTGGAACAAAATTGTGTACTCAAGGACCTAGTTACACCCCAAAATAGCCAAAATATCAAATAAACAGTATAAAAGGATCTAAGATATACGCTCAACATCCATCCATCCATCATCTTTACCCACTTCTTCATTTTTCGGATTGCAGGGGGTCACTGGTGCCCATGTCCAGCCATCACTGTGTAAAAAGGGAGGGACACCCTAGACATGTCTCCAGTCTATCCCAGGGACACATGGAGACAAACGAGACAAACAACCATTCACTCTCTCACTCACACCTAGGGACAGTTTAGAGTTACCAGTCAGCCTAACATGCATGTTTTTTGTCTGTGGGAGGAAGCCGGAGTACCCGGAGAAAACCCGCGCATGCATGGAGAGAACATGCAAACTCCACTCAGAAAGGTCCATGGTGACCTACTCGCTGAGAGGCGGTAGCTCTACCAACTGTGCCACTGTGCCAACCAGGTCATTGCTCTGGCTGGTTTGCTATTTGTTGGTCACTACTGGTACTGGATATCTGTGGTGGTATTGTTAGCCTACAAACAAATATTTATGTTTCTGTGAACTACCGGTATATAGAGTCCAAACTAATTTTCTCTTGTTAGAGCTTCCAGGCATTGTATACAGTAGATGTCCATGCGAAGATCATAGCTGCAGAGCAAAAGCATGTTAGGACGTGGCAGCCAAAAGTTATAGTACAGGTAAACTCTTGGGAAAAGGGGCGGCTGTGGCTGAGTGGTTAGAGCAGTCGTCCTCCAGTGCGAGAGTTGGGGGTTCGAATCCACCAGCAGTCACATGTCGAAGTGTCCATGGGCAAGACATTGAATCCCTCATAGCCTCTGATGTGTGTCCCATCTGTGAATGAATGTGATCTAAAGCTCTGATTAGTCTCATTAGAATGATTTGTTCAATTAGCTTTGTAGAGATCTAGTAGAGTGCTGTATGAATGGGTAAATGAGGACACAGATTGTAGTGTAAAGCGCTTTGAGTATCTTGAAATAAGATAGAAAGGCGCTATATAAGTACACCCCATGTATTAAAAAATAAACATAGTAAAATATGACAAATAATAATGACAAAAGTACTTTCTGCAATATTTTTTCTGTACAGTGCCCTGAGATGACTTCTGTTGTGACTTGGTGCTACATGAAAAACTGAATTGAATTGAATAGAAATGGAAGCTGCACTGTGGCAGCTGTGGCTGAGTGGCTACAGCAGACCCCCCTCCAGTGGGAGAGCTGGAGGTTTGATTCCACAAGCAGTCAAATGTTGAAGCATCCCTGGACAAGACACTGAACCCCTCATTGCCTCCGATGTGTGTCCCATCGGTGTATGAATGTGATCAAGCACTGATTATAGTCTCTTTAGAATGATTTGTTCAGATTAGCTTTGTAGATCTGTAGTAGGGTAGGGGTGGGGTGTGTGTGTGTGTGCTCGTGCCACCCTTGACAAAATGCCACCCTGGGCAGCTGCCTATTATATCGCCCATTTAGGAAAACTGCAATACTTTACAAAAAAAACAACCAAAAAAAAAGCTAGACAAAAATGTATGCCCCAGGCTTGGCTTTTTCCCTGGTCACAACACCTCATATATATATATATATATATATATATATATATATATATATTATTAATTTATTTATTTTTTGCTGGTAACTTGTTGCTTAAAAAGGGTAAATAAGACCCATTAGTGCTCTGCTGCCTCCATGCTGATGTCCGTAGAAGCTACAATCTGCTGAGCCAAGTTTTCAGATTGTTGTTGATCGCTGCTGTATCCAGAGTCAAACCTTCTCTTATACTAATAAGTTTGGCTCGGCTAATTCACACGCTTAAAGCGAGTGGAGTCGAGCTCAGAGTCGATTTCAAAACAGACAAAAACCGAGTTCTCACAGGGAGCCTGCAGCTGAGGCCCGGCTGAGCGTGACCATCTTGGCATCTCAGAAGCGTGATAGAACACAGAAGCGGAGTGTTTAAAAATGTAGGTAACAACCTGTTAAAATACACCAAAATTCAGGAAATTGCATATACTTTATTCAAAATTTTCTGGGGGAGGACCCCCAGACCCCCTAGAGAAGCTATGGCCTCTCTTATTTAGGGTGTTCACCACTAGTTTCAATGATGGCTGCCACAAAAGGAACAACCACCTTCTTTTGCACCCTCAATTATTGTATCCAAATGCTAGAATTTGGTTAAAAGTGCAGCTCTGTGAAAAAGTTTTTAAATTCCCTCATTTCTTTCTAGTTCACCTCCAAGAAGGCAGACTTTCTTAGAATCTTTTAGGGTCTTTGTAAATACTTTGAATTCTCCTGGCTTTCTGAAGGGAATCACCTTATTGGTGGTGAATAATAATGAAAATCATTTTATCTCTTAAACTGCTATCTTTGGTACATTTTGATGCAGCAAAATAAATTAGAACAATTTGTATCCTTGTTCAAGTTTGATGATAGCAAAATTGCCTAAACAGTCACTTTGACTTTGGTTCTTTGCTGAGTTGTCCGTAATGCGTTGTCACAAACTATTCCATCTCCTAAATTTATACAGTAAGCCTTTTTATGCCTTGTTGTTTATTAGATAATTCAATTAATTCAACCTTTATTTATACAGGTTAGTCTCATTGAGCCTCGAAGACTCATTTACAAGAGAGACCTGTTGTAGAACAAAGATGACAACATCATAGAAAGCATGTAAAATGAAAAGTAAATGGAAGCAATGACATAAATAACAAACAAACAAAAAAGAAAAACAGCTACATTATAAAACACTTTAAAATACTAGAAACAGGAACATGTCTGCATTGGTTTTTGCCATGAACTTCACAGATGTTTAAAGTCAGTGAGAGAGGTCAAGGTTGAGAGTTTCAGATCTTTTTGTAAGATATTCCAGGAAACAGGAGTGGAGTAGGAGAAGGCCCTTTGGCCTAGTTCAGTCTGCACTGAGGGAACACTGCATGTCAGTTATGTAAGAGGTAAATGGTTTAAAAAAACTATTTGAAAGTGCTACAGCAGCCAAAATTGAAAGGATTTTTGTGAATAACTTTCCAAGGTAACAATAAACTACTGAACATCCATCCATTATCTTTACCCGCTTATTCCATTTTGGGTCATGGGGGTCACCGGTGCCCATGTCCAGCAATCACTGTGCGAGGGGCCGGGTACACCCTGGACGGGTCG
>NC_056499.1:20706513-20737668 GCF_014905685.2 Nematolebias whitei | reverse complement strand
TAATTTTTTGCTGGTAACTTGTTGCTTATAGAGGGTAAATAAGTGTTTAGAAGGTTTAGTCGAGCTGATCAGGTGTCGTGACATTTTCCACCGCTTCCTCTTTAAAATGGTCGCGATGACGTCATTTCTCGGCCAGCTGCCTGCTCGGTGAGATAAACGTCACAATGTTGTCGACTGCTGTTTTCCTTGTGCAGCTCATCTAAAAACACAACCGGGCTCAATACATTAACCAGGATCTTTCGCGTAAGTCCGTGTCTAACTTTGTGTGACGACGATAACACAAGTCTGATTGATGTCTGAAGTTTTTTAACATCCGCTAGCATGTGAGCTAGTGTTAGCTGGTTGGGTAACGTCAGGTAAAATGGTAGTAATGTTCCGTGTAAACGCCCACGTAGCTTTCTTTTTGCTGCCACGGGTTTTGCTTTGTGGTTTCTTGGTGATTTCAGCTGCGTAGCCACAAATTTAACTGTCTTGCTGAATTCAGCTAAAATACATTCTTCAACCGTGGAAGTGTCAGTTGACCCGTGAACTGTTAGGGGGAGAGGTTAGCTCACAGTTTCTGCCTACTCTGTCAGTTTAGTATTTTTTTTACGAGACTAGCAAGATAATTTAATGTGCCCTGTCTGATTGTTTTATTATTTTTATTTAATCGTGCAACTATTGACATGAGTTAACCAGCACTGGCGTGTTTGTTTACGCTCGGCTCTGTAAAGTTTGGCTAACCGTTGCTAACTAGCGTCTCCCTTCTCAGGCAGGTAGAGTGACAGTTAAGCAGCGATAAGGTGGACCGGAACGCTGCGATGCCTCTGCGGTTTTTGGAGAGGTTTCCATGGCCCAGCCTGCAGACCTACACAGCACTGAGTGTGGTTTTACTGGCTGGCAGCATCTTCAGCGCTTACACCACTGTCACGACTGACCCGGGCTTTGGGGCCTTGGAAACGGAGGATGCACCAGCAGCTCCCTCAGAGGTCGACCTGGAACATCTAAACAATCATGCTATCACTAACACAGAACTGGCAAGAACCGTCCTGTGGTATCTTGTTACTGACAGTCTCTTTGTATGGGTAAGTGTCATTCACTGTGCAAGTATTTTTTTTTAATGCAAATATTGCTCCAGAACTAATATTGTCTGCGTTTTCACAGGTCTTGGTCAATACCTTCTGCTGTTCTTTAATGTTAGTCGCTAAAATGATCCAGTTTGTGGTGTTTGGTCCGCTTAGAGTCAGTGAGAAGCAAGTGAGTCTTTGTTAACACATTACCTAAATGTCTGCAATCATTATTCCCAACAAATACAGTGGTTTTGTAGATTATAAAAGCATCTCTCTCTTTTTTTTTATAAGCATCTCAAGGATAAATTCTGGAACTTCATCTTCTACAAGTTCATTTTCATATTCGGAGTATTGAATGTGCAGACAGTGGAGGAGGTGGTCATGTGGTGTTTGTGGTTCTCAGCCCTGGTCTTTCTCCATCTGATGGTTCAGCTCTGCAAAGACCGCTTTGAATATGTAAGTATGTTTTCATTTTCCTGTATACCCATTTTTCTCTTAGTCTAATTCGCATCACTACCCCCCCCCCCCCCCAAATTCATTCAACCTTTATTTATACAGGTTAGTCCCATTGATCCTTGGGGATTCATTTAAAAGAGAGACCTGATTTTAACAAAGAATTATGACAGCAGCAGACAATCATAAAAGAAAGCATACAGATTGAGAATAACAAATGAAAGTGTTAAAAAAATGAAACTAAAACAGCTAGATTGTAAAGCGATGTAGAAAACTAAAAACAGGAACTTGTCTGCTTTCTGCTATTATTAACCTGGATTATTGAGCATGCATCAGGATAGATTGTCTGCTTTGGTTTTTGCCACGAACTTAGCAGATGTTTGAAGTCACTTAGAGAGGTCAAAGTCAAGAACTTCAGATTTTTTTGCAAGATATTCCAAGATACAGGAGCGGAGTAGGAGAAGGCCCTTTTGCTAAGTTCGGTCCACACTAAAGCCATCCCCATTTTACATACTTGATAGTAAGCAAGGGCTGAGATTAAACAAAATATACTAAACTGATTTGGTCTATTTTTTGTCTTCAGCTGTAAATGCCACATAATCATCTGTCTACTTTGGTTGTGTTGTTAGTTGTTTCAGTTGGTTGGCGTCATTTACATGACAGCACTTATATCCTTGTGAGTCTGCACATCATTTAAAATGATTTTTTGGCTGGCGAATATGCCAAATGCTCCACTTGGATCCATCACTGAGAGCAGTATATGTCCGATACAGATGTCAGTGTTGTTCTGATGCCAAGTTGAAGATGTAGTTCTAAATTAATGAAGGAAGGTGAAGATCAGTAGTTTGCTGACTAATGTGATTCGTGCCGTGCTAAAATTAGTACCGCGGTCAATTTCAGAGTTATTGTCAACTATTATTGATCCAACAAACTTTGATTGCACTGATAGATCTTCCCTGTGTGAAGGCCACTCTTATCTGCCAACAAATGAACAAATGTTTTTTTCTTTTTCCTTTCTGTTTGAGAGGGAACGCCTCCCTTGGTGCTTGTCATCACTTCTAGTTTGGTTACAGTGCATCCGGAAAGTATTCTAAAACTTCTAGAATTGTGCCGCTCAAGTTGGCTGCATGTTGGAGCAGCTCTGTTTTGAGATTTTGCTTTTGGAAACTTTAATTCCTCTTTTTCTGGATGTAAATCACTTTTTTTGGACGATTGTTTCCTCTGGTATCGGATGCTGTGCAGCTGGGAGGATTTTTACTGAAACTTTTTTAGTTTAAGACATTTGTTATGATGCATAACCATGGCAACAAGGCAGTTTTCTACAACCAACAGCAGCTGATTAACATCTCAAAAGCTCAAATAATATCTCAACTACAGCCCCAAATCTCAAATGAGTTGAAAGGATGTTCTGTGGATGCATTCTCATCTACCTGCCAGCTGTGCTCGAGTGCCTGACCACTGAGATCCTGGAACTAGCAGGAAACATGGCTCATGACAGTGGAAGGACAGGATCGTCCCTCAGCACCTACAGTTAGCTGTCCACAGTGACGAGGAGCTCGGCAGACTGCTGGGAGGAGTGGCCATCGCTCTGGGAGGAGTTCTGCCCGGCATTCGGGCGGTCCCACAGCCCTGGGGAATTGAGAGGCCATCCGAGTCTGGGTGGACGGATCGGATGACATCTGCAGCCAGTTTCTTAGGATCCACTGTGGGATGGACCTTTACAAGAGATCCTTGCAGTCTACAACCATCAGTATCTATAACATCTCTTAATGAAATGAGGAAACGAGTTACAACAACAAATAATTTCCCTTTGGGATTAATAAAGTATTTTTGAATTGAATTGTATTTACAGCTTTTTTCATATTTTGTTATGTTACAGCCTTATTCCAAATTGTTTATTAACTAATCTCTTTCCTCACCATTCTATACAAAATACCTCATTATGACGATGTGGGGGAAGATTATTTTGTAGATTTTTGCAAATGTATTAAAAATAGATAACTAAGAATCACATTTATCCAAGCATTCACAGCCTTTGCTTAATACTTTAATCTTTTTTCTTTTTTTCTTTTCTTTAAATTGTATTATATTTGTTGTTTGGATGAAATGAAATGAATAAATAAAACATACATACATACTTTATTGATCCACCTTTGGCAGCAATTACAGCCTCAAGTCTTTTTTAATATGATGCCTCAAGCTGAGCACACCTATCTTTAGGCGTTTTGTCCCATTCTTCTTGGCAGTACTTCTCAAGATGATCAGGCTGAATGGGAAACATCTATGTGCAATTTTCAGATATCTCTAGAGATGTTCAATCAGATTCAAGTTTAGACTCTGGCTTGGCCACTCCAGAACATTCACAGAGTGGTGCTGAAGCCATTCCTTTGAGATCTTGATCATGTGCTTAGGGTCGATGTTCTGCTGAAAAATAAACCGTTGCCCCAGTCTGAGGTAAAGAACGCTTTGGAGCATATTTTTATCCAGGGTGTCTATACATTGCTGGATTCATCTTTCCCTCTGTCCTGACAGTTCCTGCTGCTGAAAAACATCCCCATAGCATGATGCTACCACCACCATGCCTCATTGTAGGGATGGCATTGGCCTGTGGATGAGTGATGCCTGGTTTTCTACTAACATGACACCTGGCAGTGGTATTCACATCAAAGTGTTCAATCTTTGAAAAGCAGATCAGAGAATTTTGTTTCTCATGGTCTGAGAGTCCTTCAGGCTCCTTTTGGCAAACTCCAGGCAGGCTGCCATGTGTCTTTTATTAAGAGTGGCTTTCGTCTGGCCACTCTACCATACAGCCTGATTGTTGGATTGCTTCCGAGATGGTTGTCCTTCTGGAAGGTTCTCCTTTCTCCACAGAGGAACGCTGGAGCTCTGACAGAGTGACAATCGGGTTCTTGGTAACCTCCCTGTCCAAGGCTCTTCTCTCCTGATTGCTCAGTTTAGATGGCCAGCCAGCTCTAGGAAGAGTCCTTGTGGTTCCAAACTTCTTCCATTTACGAATGACTGAGGTCACTGTGCTCATTGGGACATTCAAAGCAGCATAAATTGTTCTTTATCCTTCCCCAGATTTGTACCTCAACACAATTTAATTTTGAGTTTCAGGGAAGCTGTGAATACTTACATAAATGTGATTTCTTAGTGTTCTATTTTTTTTATAATTGAGCAAAAATCTCATCTTTTTCCTCATTGTCATAACGGGTTATTGTGTGTAGAATTTTGAGGAAAGAGATTACTGATAATTTAATACAACTGATGGATGGAATAAAACTGTAACATGAAATGTGGAAAAAGTGAAGCGCTGTGAATACTGTCCGGATACACCGTATGTACCAATAAACCAAAGAGGAGCAGACAAAATAGCTGTGGAAAACAAACATTCTTACAAAGCTAATACAATGAACCTATTGAGTAACAGTCTTGGCTGAGAGCAAATGCAATGTGGTAAACAAAACACATTTTGATAACACTCAACCTTCAAACTTCCACATTTTCTTTTGTACACTTTTACAGCCCCCTAAAAGTCTGCGTGCAGATGTACTTATTCTAGCTCCACGTCTATTAATAGCGTGCTCATCTGGCATGTTTTGCCTTCTGATACTTTTTCAGTCACAACGTTAACAAGCCCCCTGTATAAGATTGTGGTTGACATGGGGGAGGGGGTGGGGAGATCAGATTTAATTACCTTCTTGGAAGGAGTATTTTTAACATTTAAAAAAAATACAAGCTGCAAGTTTTATGCAAGTTATGATGTAACACTGGTTTGCAAAGTGTAAATGTAGCTTCCACAACCTGCACAGCAAAACATTTTTGTGGAAGTATTTTATGTTGCACATGCATTTTTGTCAACACAACTGTGCGCTTGTTCTTGTTTCTGAGCTTAGCTCCAGGTCTGCTTTCATTTAAGCTCTTTTTTTTTTAATTTTATTTATCTGAAGCTAGTTTTCTGTGCTCACACCAGCTGTTTTCCTGTTTCCATTTTACTGCAGCTTTTTAGCTTTAGGGTAAAGATAACGCATTCAGGTTGAGCAACTTCTTGATGAAAGATTCAGTGTTTTTTTGTTAGTTTTTTTTCTTAGATGAGGTGGGGAATCTTTTAGTACATGTTTGCAGTGTCTTTCGGTTTGTTGGAAATTCACAATTAGATCCTGAAATGTTTTCTGTAATAAAAGTGAGTTTATAGTCCTCCTCCAGTCCTTCCTTGGCTATTTATGAATATTAAGGAGGCTTGTTTGAGGTGTTGATTTAAACTTACTTTGAGCATGTACAAAAGAGATGTACAATACAGCTTTTTAGAGTCTTAATTTGTTTTGGAAGCAGTTTATCTTTTATGGGCTTGTTGAAGTTTAGCAGGACAATACTTTGTAGACATTTGAGTTCAGCAGAAATGTTGCTTCTTTGAAGCAGCCCAATTCCTTCATTTCTCTCCCATTGATTGTGTTTGAATAACACAATTTGAATGCTCTTACGTCAGTTATTTGATTAAAACTATCCTCTGTGTGGGGAGCAGCAAACTGATTCTCATTCAGAAGCAGAAATGAGGAAAAGCTTGCATGGCTATACATGACTGAAAAACACAACAGTCTTTCAAACATCAGAGGCGTTGAGAAGAATGTGCAGACTTTTTCCAAATGTGGTGTTTACACATGCACTTCACAGCAGGAGGTCTTCTGCTGTAGATGCGTTGTCACAGCGTGAAATACAAGCGAAGCGGTGCAGTGAAATGTCTGAGTGCAAAGGCTGATGTCTAATACTGTTTTCTTTAAAGCACACTCAAAATTATAGATGGAGCTCATCAGTGACTGTTCTGCTTTGTTTGATACATTTCAACATAAGAGCAGGTGGAAAGCAGCCAACGAATCGGCAGTCTTACATGCACGTACATTCACCGTATTTTGAAAAATTTGTTGCTACTGTTCTTTTATTCTATCTATTTTATGTGCATTTTTCTTTACAGCCATTTAGGAAATCTCTGTGATGTCTTGAGTAAATTCTGTGGGCATTTTTGTGTTTTTTACCTACCACCCCTCCATAATATTTTTAATCCATTTCAGTGCTTCAGGGCTTGTGTAAGAATGCCAGCATCCAGCTGAAATGTTTGAATGTGAGAAAACATTTCAGGTTTACTGGTTTTTGCTTTTCACCCCTAAAGCTAATGTAGAAGAATGTGGTCAGGGATGTTGGTTATTTCTTTTTTTAAATTTTTTTTTTTAGCTTCAGTTTCTTCTGCCTGCACAATATTTCCATAATATTTTATATATATATATATATATAAAAACAAGCAAAACAAATTAAAGGTATTTGTTTATGAGTCTTGACTTTTTACGGAGGGATATTTCAAGTTAAAGCACTTGCAAGTTAACTACTGATAGCTGTAAAAAACTGAAGGAAAAAAATTCTAAAGCTAGCACGAGGCTCACTTCCTAATATAAAACTTTAAATATCTGATGACACTTTTAAAAATAAAAGTTATGCAAGTAAATAGTTTCTGAAAGCAATTGTTCTCATAGCTTAGAAATTACAAATGAGCTTTAGACTTGACACATTTATCTTTCTTAAGGCCAAATGAGACATTTTAATGCAGCTTTTTGGAGAGAGTCAACTTATAATAAAAGCCAAAGGTTTACTAATAAAACAATAATAATTATGGTAATTTTTATTATGCAGTTTTTATGTGAAGCTTTCATTTTTAGATGGCTTTACTAATGTGCTGTAATGAGTGAAGTTGGATACCTTGTTAGTAAAGCTCAATCTAAATTGTTAAAATAAACTTGCAGAATAGATTTATAGATTTATTTTTTTAAACACCTCTAAAAGTACAAATATGATGAAAATAAATTCAAATGAGTTGGGTTACTATCTTGATTTAGTTGTGAATTTTCAGTTTTGTGCTGAATTACCTGAAGTTTTCAGGTTAAAGCATCAGCACTCTTTGGGGGGAAAAGTATTCTTCCTAGATCTTCTGATAGCAAAGTTAAGAATCTCTGATGTTAAGTTTAAACTTAATGTTTGTAGTGCCTGTTTTCCGATTAATGTTTTGTCTGTGGTTTTTGTGATCAGCCATCAGGGGTTATTGTGCGAACACTGTCTTGTGGATAATATTTCACTACAATGGAACCAACTCAGCTCAGCCAGGAAAATGTAATTGCTTCCTGAATACAAGAAAAACTTGAGACGCTAATAAACTGTGCATATATAATATATTTTACCCAAAAATATGTGATTTGGTTGAGCATACACAAAGACCTACAATTTGGCTCCAATTTTCCTCAGAAAGAGAAGAAAAAGAGGATTGGGTGAGAAACGCAGCATACTAATACCCTGCCTTTTCTTCATTATAGCTGTCTTTCTCGCCTTCGACTCCAATGAACAGCCATGTCCGAGTACTTTGTCTGCTGTTCTCCCTCCTCCTGGACTGCTGTGGCCTGGCTGTGGTCTGTGGGCTGCTAGGAGCTTCTTATGGCATGCACACCCTTTCCTTTATGGCAGCAGAGGTGAGAACCTGTTATTCACAAGTTCATTAATGAAGAGACATGCGTTTCTCACCAAAAACAAAACAAAACAAGCAAAAATACTTTATATGTATAGTTAAGACATTTTTGTACTACCTCTTTATGTATAAGAAATTAGTCAGCCTGATACTGCTTCTCATGCTGCTTGTGATTTGAAGGCATCTCGTTCAACCTTTATTTATACAGTTTAGTCTCACTGAGTCTCAAGGACTCATTTATAGGATTCTAATAGACAATTAATCTAGATTTCTTAAATTAGAGACCCTATACATATCAGAATAGCTTAGTTTTTTTACAAGCTATAAAATTGCCTTGTGCTACACTCACTCAAGGTTTCCATCCTAAACATAAGGCATCATCACAAAGACAGTTAAAGTGGCACCTAAAGAAGTCATACTTGACGTAATTTTCATACACAGTTGTAACTACCCAGTTTCAGCTTATCCTTGCTTTATTAGGTACCACAGGCCTCAGTATTGCTACATTACTGTCTAATCCTACTACAGAGCAGGTGAGCATAGTTTGCTGCTGTTATAATCTGTTATGGATTGAAGCAAGCAATAATCAAATTTGTAAATCTGAAAAATTAGAACTGAGCATGAGGTTACTTGGCTAAGCCACTAATTATACTTGCTAGTCCAAACCCTTAGACATGAGAGATAAATGCAGACTGCTGCCATCAATGGATGTTTTCCTTTTTTGACCACATGGGATAGGCAGTCTGTATTAGCCAATACATGTTAGGTGAATATTTCTGTCATCGCTATTATGAAATTGGCATTTTCTTATCTGTAATAACAGGTTTGAGTCTAGTTCTTCATGTGTATGGTGATATCTTGATTTTGGATCAATATATTTGTATGGAAGCCAAATTGTAGATTTAGGTGTGGTAGTGGTTAAGGCTCCAGTATACTCCCGCATCCTGTCAGCCGCGCGGAAACTGTGCACACTGTGTGCAGAGGGTTGAGACTTCATGCTCGAGCGTCCACCCTAAGCGGCTGCAGAGCAGCTCCACAGACGAGGGGCGTTTACCTTCGGGGTAAATTGAGGTCGCCGATTGGTCATTTGCTGACATGCCTACTGGATTGATTGACAGGTCGGAAAAAAAAACCTAGAGCTGGCAGGCAGCCGCAGTGGTGTTCTGTGTGTATATGTTAATAAAAATATCCTGATGCATGCTCAATAATCCAGGTAGAAAAATCCAAAAAAGTTCAATCTGGTCCTCTGGACATTCAAAAAAAACAAAAAACAAAACAAAGCAAAAAAAATCTAGAAATGTTTCGTCTCTCATCCAAGAGACTTCCTCAGTCTGAGGTGCTGTTTTCAGCTCAGTAGTAAAGGAGGCCATCTTTGTGAAAAGAAATCGTCCATCATTAAACAGGGGTGGAGGCCTCCGGGTTCAACTGTCCCCCTCTTACAATGCTGTGATTGCTAGTATCACTCAGCCCTCTGTGAGTAGTAAACAGCCATCAGTGTGCTAATGACCCATTGTTAGGCTGATGGTCCTTCTTGAGCATGTGATCAGCTGGTTTTGGTTGTCAGCAGCAAACTGGTTGATCCACTCTGTGAAGGTGCTATTTAAGAGACTGAGCTGAAAACAGCACCTCGGACTGAGGAAGTCTCTTGGATGAGAGACGAAACGTTTCTAGATTTTTTTTGCTTTGTTTTGTTTTTTGTTTTTTTTGAATGTCCAGAGGACCAGATTGAACTTTTTTGGATGTTAATAAAAAGTTCTAAAAAAAAAAAAAGAAGAAAAAAATAGGGAGCGCTGCCCTGCAGCCCACACATCAGATCAGCTCACCAGGAATTCTCCAGACCCTCCAGCAGCCGTGCAGGACCTGATTTTAATTCGCTCGTGACAAATTCCTTCATTTCTCACCATTTCAGTCATTGCATCAATGGAGGAGGAAAAGATCGCTTGCCTTTTGGCAAAAAAAGAAAAGGCCAGATCAGGGATGAAGAAGGGGAATTTAATACATTGGTGTTGCGTACAAAACAGTCCGTCACCGGGCAGTTTATTGTGGGACACTGCGGTCGTAACAATTGAGCTTTGCGTGGACATGCCGTATGCGCGAGTATACCGGGGGCTTTAGTATGGGAAGTAGTTCACAAAAAATGCATTATTTTGATCTGTACTTCTGCTTTGTTTCACAGTGTTTGTTGGTGACAGTACGCACTGGACATGTCATTATGAGGTAAGTTTGTTTAAAGTCTTATAGCACATGCACACAGATTGCAGCAATATTAATGGCACAAAAATGGACTAATGTTAACAACCATGTTCATTTTCCCCTGATTCCATTACCGCTGGTGTAAAAAGCTGCTTTAGGGAGCAGCTGTGGCTCAGTGGTAGGGATGCTGATGTGGGACTAGAAAATCGCATGTTCGGCGCCCTGCCATGCCCATAAGTCATGGTGTCCCTAACTGCTCGTGAACACTTAGATAGCTGCCTGCAGCTCCACTTGGGTGTATCTCTTGTCTGATGGGTTAAATGCAGAGCACACATTTAGTCGTCGTATGTGAACAATGATGACAATACATGATGATTTCACCTTTCTTAATCACGAGGCTTTCAGTAGTATGCAACAACTCTTCAACAAGCCAAGTGTCAAATACAGAACCTTTTTAGTTATTATTAGGATGTGCAACATTTTAAAGCTTACTATGAAAGAAAATGTTTGTATGAAAGTTCATAACAAAGATTTTTTAGCCAATGCTGCTTTGGTTTGCTGCATTTTTAGATTTTTGCTGCTTTGTCTTAACCAAAGACAGAAGAAGAAAGGTTATACTATATTATAATTAAAAATATATTTGTCATTTGTTGCTCAGTCTGCCAATAACAATTCTGTCCATACTACTGTATGATTTATTTTGTATCTATGTTTTATGCAGACAGTCTCAAATGCTAAATTCTACATGTCATCGTGTCTACATGTCACTTGAAATCTGAATGAGGTTTGTCTTACCCTTCAGGTACTCCATCCATCTGTGGGATTTGAACCATCCTGGAACTTGGGAGAGCAAGGGCACATATGTCTACTACACTGACTTCATAATGGAGCTGGCTATGCTCTTTCTGGACCTCATGCACCACATCCACATGCTGGTAAGGTATAGCATGGTGAGAGGGTTCAGAATTATGTGGTGGTCTGGATCAGGAACAGTGAGAATGGACTTGCAATTCAGATCCACTTTTCCCTTATTTATTTATTTAAATATTATGTTTGGGATTTTTGTATGCATTATATAGATTTAATCTGACTGCTGAACCAAATAAGTAATAAGTATGATAAAGTATAATCACAGACAGAATGAGACTAACCTGTATAAATAAAGGTTGAATGAACAAAAAAAAAAAAGGTCAAATAGTGGAATTAAAAGCAGAGAGTGAAGTCCAGTTCAACAAACTGGTCTAGCCTATGGGCAGATGAGAACAGAGATAAAAGTGCTCTTAACATATGTAATATTACTGTTTACTTTCAAAGTCCGCGACTTGTATTAAACATGGAATAAAAACATTGTATTCAAAAATCAAATGGTTTTGAATAGTTAGGGGTTTTATTATACTCATGCCCAAATACTGACCATAAAGCCTGAAGTATTACTTAGGTAAAAACTGTTTTTTAGCCAGAACAGAGCCGCTGAATTAAGCTGATAGATGTGGAATTCCATCACTATTCTGTACATTTAGTCTGTCCTTATATAGTTTTCTGCTTCACTAATCCTCTATGTTTTATGTCTGCATATTCATCTCTTCAGCTTTTTGGTAACATCTGGCTGTCCATGGCCAGCTTGGTTATCTTTATGCAGCTGCGATATCTTTTCCACGAGGTCCAGCGTCGCATCCGAAGACACAAGAACTACCTGCGTGTCATCAACAACATGGAGGCCAGGTAAGTAAATGTTAAAAAAGAAAATTCAGGCTTGCTATTGTTTAAACTGTATTATTTTAAATGAAAGGATTGCATGTTACACTATACAGGTACTGATGAAATGATACTCAATGGCTTTCTGTCCTGTTGAAAAATAATCCTTTTGTTTTTGATGGCTGCACCAAAAAAGGAAGAAAAATGTGTATTTTAAGTAGTTTCTTTGAAATTTTTGTTATACTTACTTTTCACCAGAGTAATTTAGCTTCTAGTCAGTCATATTATGTTTTATTGAGACTTGTTTTATGAACATTTGTATATATTGTAATTTTTTGCAGATTTGCTGTTGCTACTGGAGAAGAGCTTGCAGCCAATAATGATGATTGTGCCATTTGCTGGGATGCCATGCTGACAGCACGCAAACTCCCATGTGGTCATCTTTTCCACAAGTAAACAAAAATAGTTTGTGTTTCTCTCTTGTTTCTACTAAAGACACTGGATGACAAAAGGCTCAACTCCGGTGCTCTTCACTGACCCCTCCCTTTCTCTTTTCCCTTTAAAATCTGTTTTAACTGTTCAAAATCGTGTTTTTGGATTGTTAAAAGCATCTAAGCTGAGAAGCTAAGCTACAAGCTAAGCCAACAGGCTAAATAAAAAACAAAAAACTTCCGTCTTGTCGAAGCTCCAAAATTCACGGTTGAAACCCGTACCTTTTATGTAAAAAGTTGTTTTTCTCTGCAAAAAGAAGCTGCAAACTTGTTTACTGATTTAATTTTTTTTTAAAATTATTATTAAAAACTGTGTTGTGTAAAATGCTATGCTAAAGAGCTCAAGTCACTGAGCGTCCTCCATTTTGTGATACAAAAAAAAAAAGGGAGAGACAGCTCATGTCACGTCAGGGGGCCTCCCTCCCATTTTTCTCAACAAGACACGGTGCTCGCTCCCTCACTATCCATCCTTCGGTTCAGACTGTCTTATACCACCATCCGGAGGTCTAAAAAAAGATGCTACGCTCAAAACAAATTAACCAACATTTCTTCTTAAATTTGACAATAATTACTAATTATTGTCAAATTTGAAACGGTGTTACAGTTTATCTCAATAATTTATGTGCCAATTAATCGCCCAGCAAAATTAGTTATCGTGACAGGCTACATATGCATATATTTTATTATAAACCTTGATGTCCTTCGCCTAAACCCAAATGATATGTTTGTGTGTATCTGCAGCTCCTGTTTGCGCTCTTGGCTCGAGCAAGACACGTCATGTCCAACATGTCGAACATCCCTCAACATTAATGGAGATGGGGTTCAGGTGAGAGGTCAGCAGCAGGGCGGCGGTTTGGACGAAAATATTGGCCCAGTTGGAGCAGCTCCAGATGCAAGGCCACACGTCAACCAACACAATCACTTCTTCCACTTTGATGGTAAGTCTGTTGTACCATCACAGATACAAGATCTAGTAGTGTTGTGTAGAGTGACTAAAATGCAGGAGAATTCATACTTATCCTACAGGATCTCGTATTGCCAGCTGGCTGCCCAGTTTTTCAGTGGAAGTGATGCACACTACTAATATTTTGGGTATCGCTCAGGCCAACAACTCTCAGCTTACAGCCATGGTAAGCCCATGTTTGCACTTTGCAGTATCTAATTTTTTTTTCATTTTTTGGTTTTATAGGAGAAAGTAAAGATAAGTTTAATCTACGGACAGCACAGATCAGAGTTATGCATCTGTTTTTCCTTCTGAATATGGGCTCCCTTGTTGATTTGTTGTGTGAACACATTCTGTTTCTTTCCTTCTCATCATTTTTTTAAATTAGTAAATTGTCAGATACACCTTAAGGGATTTTGATTATATGTTTTTAAAAAACACAAAACAATAAAAATCCAATCATTTCAATATGTCAGTTGGTAATTTGATGGACAAGTATCAAAAGCATCCTTGTTGGGTTTTATTCAATGTTTTTCAGCTTTATGTAATTTGTGTGCTTTACATACATTTGTGGATTTAATTTCCTCTTATTTGTGTGTTTTACCATCAACCTTTATGAACTATACATTAAAATTTAGTCTTTCTTGGTTAAATGTGGGATATTTAGAGGGTAACCTCTTGCTTGTTGATGCACGTTTCCCTTTAAATAAATAAAGAGAACAAAAGCAAGCAAGAAGGCAAACAAACAGTTTGGTGCAGATGCTTACCATTGTTACTTCACTTCAGAATTCTGCTTGGGAATTTTTTTTTTTTTTTTTACACATTGAGAATTTAAACTAGATTTGACTAAAATATATTAAATTCTAAGTATGAGGAGCTTGGTTCTGTTCACAAACTATAAGTTAATGTCGCAGAGCTTTTTTCTTAATAACTTCCACACAATCTGTTTTGCTCTTCCCCTTGCATTTACTAAAGTCCTTCATTATTTCTTTTTTATTTACCCTGTGTGGGTAACAGGCCCATCAGATTCAGGAGATGTTCCCTCAGGTGCCCTCCTACCTGGTAATGCAGGACCTGCAGCTGACCCGCTCTGTAGAGGTCACCACAGACAACATTTTAGAGGGACGGATCCAGGTGCCCTTTCCTGTACAGGTGTGCTTCACTGCTTAATTGTTTCTTAAATTAATGAGGAATTACTTTTATGAACATCACATTATTTTGATTTTCTCCCATATTTTGAGATTTATTCTGTCTTTGTAAGGCTATAGAACGTGGTCCTCTACAGGTGAATCCTGCACTAGATGATGAGGCGGGCTCCAGTGGAGCTGCTGAGCAGAACCCTGATGAGTTGAATAACATGGAGGTCAGAGGTGGTCGCTTTTCCAAGTCTGCTGAGGAGAGGCAGATGATGCTAAAGCAGAGGCAAGAAGAGCTGCTTCAACAAGCACGCAGGTTGGAATGTTACAACTTAAAAAAAAAAAGGGTTGTAATCTCAGTCATCCAGGTAGATAACAAAAAATGTTAAATCGTGTCATCTGGACCAGTTTCTTGAAGTGAGAAATGTTTCATCCCCCATCCAGAGGACTTCCTCAGTCTATGGCCTGCCAACCAGATCTGTCCCATAGGTAGTCTTCACTGCTGTGTTTCGAGCCATCCTCCTGTTAGAATTTCAGAAGTAGGTTTTTAACATGTGCAAAACACACCCAGCCAGAACAATCAATCCTCGTGTACAACAATCATATGCTTTAGATATGGGGCAGATCTGGTTGGCAGGCCGTAGACTGAAGAAGTCCTCTGGATGGGGGGTTGAAACGTTTCGCACTTAAAGAAACTGGTCCAGATGACATGATGTAATCTTTTCGTTTTTTGCTTCATAAGAAGATAAAAAATATATATTTTTTTTTATAAGATAAAGTGTGCATTCAGAGTAGATTGTGTCTCACAGCTCATTGTACATTTTGAGAAAATTAAGTTAAAACTCGTTAGAAAATTGCTTGATTTTAGTTTGTGAACCTCTGCAGGGTAGAGTTGCATTTGGGCGCAAAAAATCCGACCCAGGCCGTAGCCATCATTTCTGATCCCCACCCGACCCGATGAGTTAACGGTAATTACAGGTTCGAACCCCCAAAAAACTCAAACATTTTTAATTAATCTTTGACAGCTTATATAGTGTAGTGAGTCACGTGGGTACGTGTCACTTGTTGTATGACAAATATATGAAATATATTTATGCATACTTTTCACGAGTTCTTCATTTTTCTGACTGTGTAATGCCGTGCATTGAATTTAAAGGAATGCGAACGAGAGACGTTATTATCTTTGACCCATCAAATGAATGGAGTCATTTATTTTCAGAATCAAAGTTTAACATCAAACATTTACATTAATTTGGCAAAATATGAAAATAATAACAGACAGTTTCACAAATAATGAACTTCAAATCACTCGGCGGTGATTTGAGGACTTTGCTTCAGATATTTCTAAAATATCTGTACTGATTTTGTGAGAGAGAAGAGTTTAAGATGAAAGGAGATTATCTTACAGAGAACTATGTGAGGGAATTTAATCTGTTTGACCAGAAGTTGCACGCTCCGTCAGATCTCAGCTTTGCCCACGGTACACTTGGTCGAAGAAGAAGTTTTACCTTGTTGATGATCGATCACCTCAGTAAGAATCCTTTTCAACTGATATCAGCGTCTCCGTTGAGAACTGCTAAAATCCTTAGAGAGTCGTGCGTGGTTAGCTCAAACAGAAATTATAATTCCAAACGTCTCTGGATTCTCGGCAACTCCAAAACTCTCCATAACTCTAGTTCTCTTCTGAACTCCTTCAGAACTTTTCCATTCTCCATGGAATCTACTGCACTCTTTGGAACCGACTGCACTCTAGACTCGACTCCTAGAACCGGGAAGTTGTCACATTTTAAATGAGTTTACTTCCGAGTTTACTTCAGAGCTTTCTGATTCGTGGATGGACCAGAAAGAGGAGTGGTTTTTTGACGTAAGTTATTATCAAAAGTCAAGGATTGTTTTCAACATACAGAAAAGATTATTGCAGTCGACCAGACTTCGTGGAGTCTCACTCTTGGTAATCTTCTGAAAAAGTTTAAACATGACATCTTTCTCGGTAAACATTTTAGTTGACCGAAAACCAACCTTTCACATACTTACGACTTGACTCATTTCAGACAGAAAATCAAGAAATGCATATTCAGGTGATTTCTTCTTTGAATGAGGAACAAAAATCATTACTTACTGTTTATGTAAAATAAAAATGAGTAGTTCTTTTCAACCTGTAAAGCATTGAGTGAACTAACACAATTTGATTATCAAAACATTTGTAAGACAGTAATGATTATAAAGAATTGTCTTTTCTGCTTGATTAATTCAAGAAAGAAAGTCATCAGATGGCCCAGACTTATTCAGATCAATGAAAATAACAGTCTCTGTCCATCTGGTAGATTTGAGGTCAGATAAGGGTCAGACCAGGTTCACTACAATAGTTATTAACGGTCGGCGGACACGCACGGCTAAGGGGGCAGATCGGAGCTGAGGGGGTGTTTGTCCTTTCATGGCCATCAAAGCGCATTAAATCCGTGCTTCTGCATTATTCAGACACGGACCCTTCTCTGACGTTGGATATTTTGGGATCTCACTTGTTTGGGTCATCGGCCGTGCTCGTCTGCTGAGTGCAGCAGTTGAATGAACATCGGGCTTTGATGGATCGCTGCTTGACAATATAGTTCCATATGAAGCTTAACTGAACTTTTTAAAAACTTATTTCAACCGGCCGGTCAGCGCGCGGTCAAATGGCCGCGTGCCGCTGGTGATTGCATGGCAAGCCATGTTGGCATTTAATTGGATTGTCAGCTGCGTGTGTCCGCTAATGCAATCAAAAGCCCGACACCAGCTCGGCCTGCACATTAAGCACATTATTATTCGGGCCAGGCCAGGCCGAGCTCCAGGTTCGGGTTAGAAATGACAGCTCTACTGCAGGGTAGATTGCAGATTTAAAGTTTATACAAATATCCCTAACTGCAGTTTTGTTGGTAAATGCAGGGATTTTTTCATCCTACTTTTGTCTGTTCTCAGAATGATTCTTATTTTCTGTCTCTCTGTAGGAGGTATCTGAACAAGACGGAAGAGGATCAGGAGGAGGATTTGCCCAGACTGGAAGGGGACTCTGTGGCAGAACTGAACTCGACTGTGCTGAGACTTAGAACCATGGCAGAAGCTGCAGAGAGGCGCATGCAGAACCAACAAGAACCTACCCCCTGATTATACAGATTAGCTTTATCAGGAGACTGTCCCACCTCATCATCCCAAGAGGCAACAAGCTCTATTACAATCGTTCCCATTTGGTTTAGTCAATGGTCATCACTTACTTAACAATGTCATTAAAAAGCATCACAAACTTGGCCTGTGGACTGTTTTGGGCTACCTGAAGAAGGTGAGACTGTTGAAAGTGGCCTTTCCATCATTAATTCCACCCTTGAGTATTTGGAGCATTACATATAAATGAATGGGTAGATGCAGATCAGGACTTGCACGGTTGCATTGCCCATTGTTCCTGTGCCACACATTGCAACTACCAGCTTAGACAGTATCTGTCAAGATTTGGACTAGCTATCAAAATGGTTTTGCATGTTTCGCATCCAGAAACTTACAAAAATATATATTTTACATGAAGTGTTGGGAGGCATCATTTGTAGGTGAAGCTACTACAAGTCTTTTCTTATTACATGTTTGGTCACTTGTTTTGCTCATGGCTGAAAGCTTTGTATTCCAGATGAAGGTCATCTGGTATCAGTGTGTTAAGAGTTTCAACTGTGAATTAAGTAGCAACATGTTTTTTTTCTTACTTTGGAGTAAGAGAATGTCACTTTAATATTGGTCAGCCTTTCAGTCAGCTGTGAATGTTTCTATCAAAATAATGCTGCAAAGTGTTTTTTGACTTGCATGGGTTGTTTTCTGCTGAGTGTGTTCTATTACCCATCTGAAACGATTTCATTTGGTTGTTTTACAAGAGGGGGATGCTTGTTTTCCCATACTAGTTCCCCAAAATACATGGGCAAAAATGGGGTAGAATTACATTTTGTACTTGTACACAGGGTGTTTACCTCGGCTTTCCTTTTTTTTTTGTTTGTTTCCTCTCTACAAGTGAGCAGTAAATTATTTATATAATCTTAATATATTTGTTCTGTAAAGGGTTCAAATCAGGTTCAAATGGTATGCGAAATAGTTCAAAGTTTGCAGCAGTTCCACTTGCTGTTTGTACTTTCTGGATGCCACTCATTCACGAGGCTTCATCCGTTTTATGAATGAAGCTCCAGTGCTTCAACACAAACGGTATATTTCCTTGTTTCAAAACAATTTCAGTATCTCAGCAAATCCAGCTAATTTGGACTTTGTTCTTATTTTATCTTCTACAAGAAGAATGATTAAGGATATATAAAGACATTTTAGGGTGTTTTATTTTGTGCGGCCTTCGTGTAATTTTTTGACCACAAGTCTTTGCTCCAATACTTTATTCTGTTAAAAGTACAGCACTGGAAAACCTTTTTTTTTTGGGGGGGGGGGGGTAATTTGTCAAATTTCACTGAATCTGTTGCTAATTGAGACATATCAATGGACACAAAGTGGAGACTGTGTATTGTTTTTTTTTATTTTTTTTATCATTACAGCACAAAACGTAGTGTGGATGAGATGTGCATTAAATGTAGACACCTGTTTTTGTGTCCATCTACTTATCCCAAAGATCCCACCAACTTCCACTAAAAGCTGAAGTGTTGTGGTCTTTTTTGTGTGTTCTTTTTAGTGCTCAGAATTTGCTTCAGGGTGCTATATGAAGTAGTTTTAATTTAATATATATATATAAATAGCACTGTTCTTTTGAGTTGCAACTTAATTTACTTGGAAATTTAAACAATTTTTTTCTTGGTCATGGTTTACTTTTCAAAACTTTTACCTATTTACTGGTAATCAAAACGATAGTTTTTTTTTGACTGAGCTTTCAAGTATTTTGTGCCTAAATCAAGAACGGTTTAGACCACAATCTGTAAATCTAGCTTTTTGTAAAATATGTTGACATGAAAGACTCAATAAACAGAGCTTCTTCCGCTTTCTAACTACTTTGTGTTCATGTTTTGTTTCATTATGAGCCCATCTCTCCCTCCCAACACTTTTCTGAGAGGAGCAAAGATCATGGGCTTGGCTTTACAGAGTTTCTGCAGGGTCTGAAAACATAGTCTTAAATTTAATGATCTCAAAATCATGCTGTACAAAGCCAGATGTCCATATTTTCCTAATTAGATTTTAAAAATAAATTTGGCTTTAGAATTTTTTATTTAAAAAAGTTCAGTTCTGCTCCTGAAACAGTTTTAAAAAATGATTTGAATGAAAAACAATAAATTTGTTGCTTTGAAATTTTATCTCCATCCATCCATGCATTATCTACTCTTTATTGTATAAATGCAGATTCTAAATTTCAATCATCTTTAAAAAGTCTAAACTCTGCATAATTCCTGTAACACTGCTGTACTTCCTTAATTTTGTACACACAAAAAACATTAAACATAAAATATAGTTAACTGAGCCAAAACAAAAGCGTTTTTTTTTTTAACCTATAGTTTTATCAAACTAGTGCGATGGTTGCTAAGCCTTTTAAATCCCAACCCACAAAATCAATCAACCTTTATACAGGTAAATCCCATTGAGCCTCGAGGACTCGTTTACAAGAGAGACCTGATTTCAACAAAGAAAGATGACAACAATGGACAACAGCAACAACAATAAACAGTTATAAAAAAGCATACTACAGTTTTTTTTTGTTTTTTTTAACAAATAGGATGGCTAAAAGGAAAAGATAACAAAACAAAAAACAGCTAGATTCCAAGACAAATGTAGAAAACTAACAACAGGAACATGTCAGCATTGGACCCTGCCAGGTGTCCAACAGATTCTTAAAGACACTTAGAGAGGTCAAGGTCGAGAGCTTCAAATCTTTTTGTAAGATATTCCAGGAAACAGGAGTGGAGTAGGACAAGGCCCTTTTGCCTAGTTCAGTCCTCATTGAGGGAAAAAAAGTGTTGCAGGTAATTTTGAATAGTTAAACAAAGATGTGTACATTATTAAACGTTTTAACCCATTTATTATTTATAACCAAATTCTTTTGGAAAATAAAATAAAATATGGGCGGGGCTTAAATAAAATATGGGCGGGGCTTAAATGTTCGACTCCGCCCTGATTTGTAATTTTCTTGTCAGGGAGGACTTGGAGTCCCGTGTCCCCCTAAAAGTATTTTCAAGATTCTCTACTGGATTTTGGATGAACGGGGATGGGACCTTAATTTTGTACAATGCTGGTCCGATAAATGTACATAGCCCGTGGAGTAAAAGGTGCCACATTAAAAGGACCGAAACAATGGTTTATTGACAAAGTTCGAGTTATGACGTCATTATCAAGCGCCAATGATTTCTGCCACGTCATACAAAAGAGGCGTCAGGCGGAAGTACTGAAACAACCCCGGTGTTGAATGTAACGATGTAGCCCAGCCTCATTCACTATCACTCACTGCTCCACGACATCTCGATGTGTTAATTCAGCTGGACCGTTTTCTGCTGGCTTTCACTGGTAAGTATGTGGCTAACCGCCGTACATTAATTTTACATACATAAGAAAGTTTGAACTCTGACATTAGGATTCGCTCGAGCTGTTTTAGTGACTTCATGTTTGACAGGACACCAGTCGAGTCACTGAAAAAGCCTTTAAAACAAACGCTGCTTAGATGACAAGTTATAATATAGCC
The DNA here is from genome assembly GCF_014905685.2 of Nematolebias whitei. Taxonomy (NCBI): domain Eukaryota; kingdom Metazoa; phylum Chordata; class Actinopteri; order Cyprinodontiformes; family Rivulidae; genus Nematolebias; species Nematolebias whitei. The sequence goes on along the minus strand of NC_056499.1, from coordinate 20,716,536 downwards.
ACATATCTCCGTCGCTACTTGATGTTATGTATTATGTTTGAAAACTCACTTTCAATAGGAGCATTTTATAGTGCAAGTTCACTACAAGGGAACATTTTGCATACCCAAGTCCATTCACACCGTCTCGTTCTTATCGCCTTGGTTCACTGATTAGGAAATACATTGTATTTCGTTGCCATGGAAACGAGATTTAAGAGGTTAAAGACACCATTCACAATTTTTGCTTCATGTAAAGGGTTGGCATCAACATTTCACATCCTGGACTAGGTCTAGCCCTCTCCTGGAAGAGAGGAGTCATGAATGAATGTAGACGTCATAATGTATTGTAAAATGATATGAACTGTTGCATGTGGGCGTGCCCTTCATGTACGGGTTTTTCCAGCTTATTTGCCAACCTGTAGTCTGAAAACCTTTTGCCAAGTAAAGTTGTTTGTCAGGTCAAAGTTCTTTGTAAGTCTGAGCAGATACTTCCAGAGTCAGTGTTGTTGCACTCTATTAATGCATGTAGGTTTTATATTTAGACAAGGTGAAGTTTTATCTATTTCAGATATAGTGTTCAGGCTGTTGTGTCTGTTTGCTCTCTGCTCTGAACAGATGTGTATGTCTCCTAGACAGAGGTTGTGGAATGCTGCTGGACGAGACTCCGCTCTTTGAGCCCTCTCTGCTTCAGGAGTTGGACTGGAGCTGCAACACTGTCCCCTTCTCTCCCCTGATCTCACCGTCCAATCCAGGAGAAGGCCTGGTGCTCAGGCCACTCTGCACAGCAGATTTTAACAGAGGTGAGTCTGGACATCACCTTCCTGATCCATATTTCTATTTTTGATATATCATAGACCAGTAATTCAAATAAATATTCAGCTTAGATGAACTAAAAAGAGACACAGAATAATTTTTTTTTTTGTTCCAGGATTCTTCAAGGTTTTATCCCAACTTACCCAGACTGGAGATGTAACCCCGGAGCATTTTATCAGTAAGCCACATTTAATCAAACTACAAAATAATTAGTGACATTTTGTCTATATATTTTTTTAAGTATTTACCCTTAACATGCAAGTGGTCTTTAACTTAAATATCTTGTTTCTTCCTAAAAAGTTATTAAAAATTTAATTAACGCACGAGAATGAAATTGATATGTTGCTGCCGAGTGCAGCCAAAACTACAGGGGAACTCAGAATTCAGACATAACCCAGGTTTGTATTCTTTTGAGAACATGGCAGAATTCCTCTAGTCATTCTGGGAAACTGCAACACACCAGACTACACAAATGTAGGAGCCCTGGGAAAAACCTTGGGGTTGTCATAACACATTCCAGCAACTACACCAAAACAACAAAATGTTTTAGAAACTTGTCGTGTCTTTTGGTTTACTACCAGATAAATTCAAGCACATGAAGACAACAGGGGACTATTATGTTGTTGTGGTGGAGGACACAAATCTGGGTCAAATCGTTGCCACAGCCACGCTCATCGTCGAACACAAGTTCATCCACTCTTGTGCCAAGGTATAATGCACTCACCAAGCAGTTTGGATATTACTATCTCTTTATAATTTCCTCATCACTACTCCCATAAGTTAAACATTAATGCACCAATTAATATTTATTTAAATTATCTGTTCGCCATAAATGACAGTTACAATCACAGTGTTTCTCTAAGAGATAAAAAAGTTATACAAGTTGATTTTGAAAAGGAGCAAAAATGAAACAGTTTGTTTTTGTTTGTAGCGGGGTCGGGTGGAGGAGGTTGTAGTCAGCGATGTGTGCCGTGGGAAGCAGCTGGGGAAACTGTGAGTAAAAGCCTGATGTTTTGTTTCATTTTCAATAGTTCTTTGCCAAATCCCAAAGGACTTTTCAAAATGACCTCCTATAGAAGGACCTTTACTAAACTTCCCTGGTTTCTCCTTTTGTTTTTCTGTAGGTTAGTGTCAGTGCTCACTCTTCTCAGCAAAAAACTGAACTGCTATAAAATCACTCTAGAATGTGCACCCAAAAATGTGGCTTTCTACCAAAAATTTGGCTACGGTGCTTCAGATGAGACATACATGCAGTGCAGATTCTTCGACTGAGGCTGCAGCTTGAAACCCTGGTTCATGGACCGTTTCTACAAATGACATCAGCACTTGTTATGATGGTCTTAAGCACCGGGGAAAATCCCTGGTGCTGAGTTTACGGTTGTGTTATAATTTAATTATATGAGACCTTTTGATCTCAAAACACTTGAATATTTGTACATTGAAACTATGAAATTTATTCGCCCCTTTGGTAACCAGGGCTACCTCACCAGGGTGGACGTCTGCGGACATTTCCCTTCACCCAGCTGAAGAAATGCCAGTTACTGTAAATTCAATGTTGTTCCTTTGGTTTCACTGAAAACAGTTTCATATAAACCGGAAAACAAATGTAAGTAAACTTACAATAAAAAAATATAAAATTTGGTTATTTTACATACTATACAATAATAATAATAATAAAAAAAAAATATATATATATATATATATGTATATATATATATATAAATAAATAAAAGGTTAGACAATTAATGGGATTTGGGTTCATTTTACTTGTCTAATCTGTCAGATCGGTACTAAATATTATCTTAAGGTGTTTTGTTGCTGGAAACCTTAAACTAAAGTTCTAAATGCTACAAGACACAAAGGGCAGCCGGCTTGGGACCCCAAAGTCCCAGGTTCGATCCCCAGTCACTGCACATCACGTGGCATCTCTGGGCAGCACACCTCATCCCCAAAATGCCCCCCGGGCGCTTTCAATAGCTGCCCACTGCACCACCTGGTGGTGGATGGGTTAAATGCAGAGACTAATTTCGCCATTGTATGGAAACATATTGTGATGACATTATTATTATTATTATAATGAAGACTGTTAACATTTCCAGTGGACCACAATAATAATAACAGTTAAGAGGCAGATGTAAGAATCAAGGGTTTTTAGGTTTTATATTTGGTCAACAGTTGGCATTTTGTAATGGGAAACAAATAATTTTTGTAAATTTTTATTTTACCTTTCGTAGTTTTATAATTGTTTTTTTTTTCTTCTGGAAAAAGGGAATGTATTTAATTTAACTTATTTCCAAACGGCAGTCCAATAAAATATTCTACAATCAAGTGTTTCTTGTATTTCTAATTTAACTACAAAGTAACTTCTGTGTACACTGTTGTAAAAACGGGAAATTATAAAATCTGTAAATGTACTTGGAAAAATAGTTTTTGGAAATGGGCATCTATATTCCCTACATTTATTACACTGAAGTTTAAGATAAAAATCAACAACTTACCAGTTTCTCACATATGCTCCAGTTGGAGTGCTACTAAAATGTAATTTGAGCTGCAGTAAGTACAGGTTATTAAATTCCAGGTTGCATACATTCACACTCTCCATGTATTTGGACAATCTGACCTTGATGTTGACACTTACATTAAGATGACTGAAGATGGTTTCAAATGGTAAATCTGGCACATTTAAAAATTAAACGACAGTAAAATGAATAAGAATGTACAAAACCCTCAAAATGTGACGATTATATTCAGAAAAGCAGAACTGAACAAATGATACGAGACGTGTACAGTACTTCGGACTTTTATTAAGTAGTGTTATTTTTTTGTTTGCAACAGTGCCACCTGAAGCCTGATGTTGGTTTATGATTCTATTATTCCTGAAATAAAGACAGCCACTCCTCACGCCCTCCACTGGGCAACAGTCTGTTAACGTTCCCAGTCTGGTCAACTAAACTAATTCAAGTATTGAAAGCGCATTATTGCAATTCTGTCCTTCTGCAAATGCAAAATGCTTTAAATACTATAAAACTGCAAAAACTCCCATCAGTGCATACAGCTCAGAAAAAAAAGAAGTTAGCCCCATGTCCATCAGCTCTCCATGTCTCAGACACAAACTAGCTGCCCTCCCACCCTCCTCCCTTCCCCTTAGAAAAAGTTCAAATTTTTACATTTTTAATCCCATTAAAAATGTAAAAAATAAAAAAAAGAGTGCACAGTGCCACGCAGCTTAATATCCGCAGAGCTCATCCGTTTTGTGTTGCCGTGACCTGCATCGCCCCAAAATCGTCTCCCTCCTCCAGGCTGCGTTTGCGGCTTCCTGTCAAATAAAATTACATTTTTTACAATTTGTTGCTTCAATCACTTAAAAAAAAGTCACGTTAATTCTACAACATCTACAATGAAAACGTACACATTCGTCCCCGTTTTAAAGAGAATGTTTCAATTAAATTAAAATTTAAAGCCTGAACATTTCTGTTAATGCAGAGGAAAATGTTAGGAAGCAGGATCCATGAAAGATGTGGACTCAGGGTCTTAACACTTGAAACATTCAAGTTTTCAATATTTCAAAAGACATTTTGCTCGCCACTGTGCGCAAGGGTCCTACAACTTTTCCAGTGTAGGAACCCTGTATGTGTCTGAAACACAAGAACTAAACAATTAAATAAATATTTAAATTCTCCAGACAATACAAAAACTTGGTAATATTCCCACAGAGTAATGACTTACCTGGCATACCAGCTTGCAGAGAGAACGACCGGCCCAACTGCATCGGCGACATCATTTTAATGGTCAATTTGGCAAGATAGATTGCTTCATATTCCTGAAAAGACAAACGACACCCCCATCCCAATAAATATTACCACTTTATATCCACCAGTATAAACATCGAAACTGATCTGATCATTTGGCTCAACTATCTGCTTCGGATAGTACTAACTTATGCTACAACATCCAGCAATCTATGCTCTAAATAAACATCAACTCTAGTGCATCAAGTTAATGAAGTTACATTTCTTTAACTAGTGGGAAAAACAATGTAAAAACTGTAAAAGCCCAAATCGACTCAGTGTTGGTCTTACCTGTAGTTGATGCACAAAACCCACGTTAGGGTTGATGCAAAATCTTCTTTCCTGGACATAACTGAATGCATCCCTGCAGAGTTACAACCACCACGTTTAAATAAACAGCTGTAACAATGGTTTTGGGTTGTCCATAAAAAAATTAATAACAAGGATATTTTTTAACTGTAAGATGACTAGTCTGAAAGTAATTTTTAAAGAGAAGAAAAAAAAATTCACCTGTATTTCATCCCAAATGTTTCCATAAGGTATGCAATCACTAAGGCAGCACTGGAAGAAGTGAAGAAGTATAAACAGCCTCAAGATCTAGTTCACACATATTTAATATACGTAGAAATTGGGGATGCATGATATTGGATTTTTGGACGATATCCAATATGCAGATATGTTAAAACTTATTTGGCTGATAACCAATACCTATAATTTTTTTTTCCCTAGACCTACTTACAGAGATGACATAGCTTTCTCTGTTGTGGAATTAAAATACTACATAATTTGCCCTGCTACCAAATGCAGATGCCTAAAAGGGGACTGAAAATGACGCAACACTTCAACTTGGATTATGTTTAATGTCAAATTTATTCATAACATTTACTCTCTCTAACATAGTGACAACACTAGAACAGTGAAAATTAGGGGTGCACCGATTGCAGTTTTCTGGCCAATCACAGATTTCTAAAAAGTCTGACCTGCTGATTCCGATTTTGTCCGATGCCCATTTTGTTTTATAAGCGACACTGTCGGGTGTTATAAATTCACAATGCACCTTCAATTTTTCAATCTTATTTTGTTGAAATCATACCCTTGAACAATATCCTAGAAACAATACAAACTTGTTTTAACTGGCCATGAGGTAGTGCTCTGAGATATAAATGAAGTTCAGAAAATTGTAGTTAAAACTAAAAACAACAACAACAAAAAAAAAATCTGTAAAATCGGTTTCTCATGCAAGTATCGGCCGATTTGTAAATTTTCACAAATCTAAACTAAACCTGTTCACAAGCGACAATTGAAAAGCACATACATAGTAGTGCATTAATCAATACTGTATACGTGACAATTTCTTAAATTAAAAATTAACTTAAAACAGAAGCCTTTTTATATCAGAGGTTTTTTTGATGAAATGTCCAATATTTTAACTTTATCGCTAATATCAGCTGATACTACAGGTTGGTCGACTACATAATTTTTAAACTCGACATTAATCTAATAAAACTCGAGTAGTTGATGACGTCATAGGATCTCAAGATGAAAAAATAAAACCGCAAAAAAACGTCATTTATTATTTACAAAAAAAAAGACCAACAAAACATTGGGAGAGTATATTATGCTCCTACCATTTATCATACTGCAAATAAGTCACAGAAAAACAAAAACTATTAGTTATTATTATTAAGCTGCAAAAGTGAAAGAAATAACGTGCAGCACGTCAAAAATGAAACTACAAACAGTGGGGCGGACGACCACCGTGCACCACCGCCAGCTGTGGTGCGCATTAGGTTTAGTTTTAGAGATTAATATGTTTATAGGTTTTTTATAGGTTTAGAGATGAATATTTTTTGCTTTTTGTTTGTGAAACAAGGTCAGAAGGAATCTGGTTCGGTCACTGGACCCAGTGTTACACCATATTCTGTGACCTGCAACAGTGCATGCAACACCGCCCCCTACGGTCACAATATACGGTGATCACAGAATATGGTCGAACACCGGTTCGCAACAGCTCCAAACAGTCAGGAAGTTGATTCATTTTCTGTTTCCTTACGGTAGTTGAACCAGAAGATTCATCTTTAGTGAAATATTTCCAGACTATTGATGCATTTCTACTTGTTTGCCAAGACTGGACCTGCTCTGCTCAGTCCATCTGCTGGGAGGAATCTATTTGGTAGCTTCTACTAGTAGCCCAGTGCGGATCACGTGACACATGACGTGAAATTTAAAAACTTGATAGATGTCCTAGGAATCGACCTGTCGATTACTCGAGTAGTCTGTTAAAGCCCTAGCTGATACAGATACCATGCCGATAATATCATGCATCCCTAGTGTACATTTTTTGTTTGTTTTCTGGTTGCAATGTTTTAATGTTAAAAACACAACATGCCTCACCTTCTTGATATCCCTGCATTACCGTGTACCAGTACCTTTCCTAGAGAAACATGACAAGAAACTGTTGGTTAAAAACTCAACATCCAGAGCATGACAAATAATTCACACACATCCTTACCCCCTGTTGCTAAGCAGCCATCAATAAATTCTTTAGTCTGTAACAACAAAAAGTGAACAATTGTATGAAAACGGTCAACGCCATAGCCAACAAAGAAGTCAAAGACTAAACGTAGAACTCACCATAGGAAAAAAACGTATTATATTTTCCACTGGATTGTCTGCAATATCTAAAACAAGATATCTGAACGAGACAAGCAAAATGTAATCAGATTCACACATATTCAAATGTAGCACTGTCATTAAAATAAATAAACCAAAACGGATCAAATAATTGTGTTCTTACCTAAACGTATGAGGGAAATTAGGTTTGATAAAATTGGCTTCAATGTCTTGGCGAACACAAACGATGTGCGTTATTCCGTGTCTTTCAAGAGTGGGCAGCTAGACAAAGACAAAATAAGAAAAACAAACAAACAAAACGAGAAATAAATACACCAAGTTTTCATTTCATTATTTAGATTTGTCTATATTCACTACTAGTGTCTACACACTTAAAAAAAATACCTTGCTTTTCATTGCAGCAGAGTAGGGACCTAAATATAGTCCAGGTAAAATCTCCTAAAAAGAAAGAAAAACATCAATAACAGCAGGAAACTAAAATGTCATCATCTTCCAAGATTTCCACAGTACTGATAGAACAACTTATCACGAGTAACTTTAAATGTGAATATTGAAGTTTGTCAGAGTATGAACATGTTTTTGAAGATTAAAAACAAGTCAGCCTTTCACTGATGCAACAATTACTGACAACAATGGAAAACATTTTCTACAGTCAAATAAATCACCTGCATTTCTCGTCTCATTGGATAAGCCCAGTCCTGTAACATCAAAACAAATATTTTAAATGAAGAAAGGTTTTGCTCGATGCTCTCGAAGAAAAGAGAATGCTAGTTTATTTGCGCATACGTGGCTAATGCTAGGTAGCTGTAGCTGAATGAATTGCTTTATTGCAAACGCATAAAAAAATAAATAAAGCAGACGTGTTATTATTACAGTCTTGTGTTTATATAAAGTTACACAAAATGCCGCGCTGAGTGTATTTTAGGTATTTTCTCCCCGCTAGTTGCCAACAAGCTCAAGAGGAAGTTAGCATAAGCATTAGCCGGTTCGGTCAGTGTGGACATGTCAGCTGTGCGCTCACCAGCAGGTCCTCTTTGGAGGCGGGCAGCGACGGGAACTGAAGCTTGTTTTCCTCGTCCATTCTGCTGTGGCTTCCGGCTCCACTGGCCCGGTTTCACGCGCGGTAAAGATGGTTAGCTGGACAAGTGATGCTGTTTGTTTGGAGGCTCCACATGCATGTCCGCCATACTGCTCCCTGACATGGGTCACGTGACTACACACCCGACTACGGGGATGATGTATGGCAAGCAGACCTATCATTTAATAGTGTCTTCAAAGCATTTACAAACGTTTTAGACATTTGTAAGGACTTTCTTCTTTTTCACAATTAATATTTCAGATATCTCAAAATTATTTACCTTTCAGACAAGTTAGATGCTTTTTCGTATCCACAATTAATGGAATTTGAGTTTCATACGTGTGTCCTAGTTTCAGTGAATACTGTATGCATGTAAAATAGAGTTTTTACTCACACATTTGTGATATTTAAACTCTTGTTGTTTCTGGTTATAAGTTTCATTTTACATATGCAAAATGAATGAAAGAAAAAAAGGAACCATGACATTGACCAATGGTCAGTATATGGAATGCACACCACTCTGTTTGGAAACCTGTTTCTGCCACTAAAAAGACAAAAAAAATGTCAAATTGCTGTCAAGAAAATATGAAGGAGGATTAGGGAAATGGTCCCCCCTCCCCCCCCTAAAAAAAAAAAATCAGAATTCTGACTTTAATCAAATAATTGTGAGAAAAAGTTCAGAATTCTGCGATTAGATTAGAATTATTTAATTAAAGTTGGAATTCTGATTACATAATTTCCACTACTGTATAGAAATATTTAACTGTAGTGAATAATGTTATGCGTGACTGCACTTTGGAAAGTAATTACTTAAATAAACAAAGTTAATTTGATTTTATTTCTCCTGTTGAATCTCTTCATTGTATTTGTTTACTCCTTCATATCCTGGTCCTGTTTTCCAGTCAGTTTTTTACAACCCCTAACTGTTTCTACCAATCATTGCTTGCTAATAACTTCAACAGATGAATAAAAGTCAAGTAAAAACTGTGGGTAATTTATAATAGCTTGTGTTGTCCTTGAGAGGCAGCATCTATTTACTGGTATGTGACACAGCAATGTTTTTGTTGTCGTAGGGGGAGCATGCCTCTTCTTTGCATATCAGAGTAAGATGAGCTCTCTCCATCTGACAAAGGCTTGTTTTTATGTAGGTGCGTTGCTGCACCAGTTTACAGCACTTCTGGATGCCCTGCAAGATAACAAGTTGCTTCCTATCACATTCAGGAGCAAAGACTTTTCCTGCTGTTACTCCTCCACAGTCATACTTTCATACCTGAAATAAAAGAAACTCTTTGAAGAACATCAGTTACAAACACTTGGGTTTTATAACCACACACATCTTTTCTCAGCTTTATTTTTTCCCCTTTTAAATTCTTATCAGAGTGCTTGGAAAACAACCTGAAGCCCCATGAGATTGTTTCCCTGCAGCACAAACATCCTGGAGACGGCTGCTTTTTATTATCAGCAATATACCCGATTCTTCTCGCAGACAGAACACAGAGAAAACTAATAAAAAATCTGATTTAATTATGCAAACATAGCTTAATGCTCAAGAATAAGGGTGTTCTTTCATACAGAGAGACTCCATCCATTATCTTTTACCCGCTTCTTCTTTTTGGGTCGTGGGGGTCATTGGTGCCCATATCCAGCAGTCACATGTGCGAGGGGCAGGGGACACAGTGGACAGGTCTCCAGTCCATCACAGGGACACATAGAGACAAATGAGACAAACAA
>NC_056499.1:20669107-20701513 GCF_014905685.2 Nematolebias whitei | reverse complement strand
TTGAGCCATGAGAACTCATTTTCAAGAGAGACCTGTTTAGGGAGCAGACAGGGGTTAAGAGCCTTGCTCATGGGCCCAGAGTGCGACGAATGAGGGTGGGGGCAAGTGTGGGTGCTTCACCTACCCCACCCACATTTTCGGTGTTGTCGGTACCCGGGCGTGAAGCATCAGCTTTCTGTGATCTGAGAAGTAAATGAAAAAGTGCATGTGAATGACATAGCCTAGGAACAACAGCATTGTCATTAAAACAGAAAATATGCATTTAGTATTAAAGTTTAGTATACTATAGTTATGCATTCTACATACAGTATACTACAAGAGTTCACTACGGTGGCCCTAATGAACAATATTTGAAAAAAACAGAATTACATTTGAAATAACAAAATTACAGGCAGCACGGTGGCGCAACTGGTAGAGCTGCTGCCTCTCAGCGAGCAGGTCCCTGGTTCAAATCCCGGTCCGGGGGCCTTTCTGGGTGGAGTTTGCATGTTCTCTCCGTGCATGCGTGGGTTTTCTCCGGGTACTCCGGTTTCCTCCCACAGACCAAAAACATGCATGTTAGACTGATTGGTAACTCTAAATTGTCCCTAGGTGTGAGTGAGAGAGTGAATGGTTGTTTGTCTCGTTTGTCTCTATGTGGCCCTGTGATGGACTTGCGACCCATCCAGGGTGTACCCCGCCCCTCGCACAGTGATTGCTGGACATGGGCACCAGCGACCCCCGTGACCCAAAATGGAATAAACGGGTAAAGATAATGGATGGATGGATGGATGGGTAAAGAAAATAGATGGATGGATGGATAATAAAATTACATTAAGCCGAAGCGGAAGTGGCCTGAATCACATTAGAAAAAAACGGAATTACATTTGAAAAACGGAATTACATTAAGCCAATTGTGTCTACTGTATATTGTTTTGTTGTTCGTTTTTATGCTGTTAATAAAGTAAAAAACAAAACAAAACAAAAAAAACCTTCCACAACTTCCTGTTTGTCTCAATGTGATTCGGCCCACTTTCGCTTCAGCCACTTCTGCTTTGGCTTAATGTAATTTTGTTTTTTCTAATGTAATTCCGTTTTTTTCAAATGGTGTGATTTTGTTGTGTTTTTTCAAATGTAATTCCGTTTTTTTTTCAAATGTAAGTCTGTTTTTTTCAAATGTAATTCTTTTTTTTCTAATGTGATTCTGGCCACTTCTGCTATGGCTTAATGTAATTCCGTTTTTTCAAACGTAATTCCGTTTTTTCAAATGTTGTTCATTTACACCTTAGGGCCACCGTAGTTCACTCATGAAATGAACTCATGAAAAATATCTGTTTATAACGTACTTTGCCAAAATGCTGGTAAAATTGCTCCTATCTACACAAATCCAACATTGTCAGCCAGTCACTTGCCAATCTGCTACACTAGATGGCAGTCAAATATAAAAATCCAACGAACATGGAGTACAGCTAAAGCTTAGTACAACACTGTCACATTTACAGCAATAAGTACATTTGTTTTGTGCATGTTTGGTTTTGACTCTCTTTTTGACTCGTATAAAGGTTACTTTAAATATTTCAGAAACATTATCAGAGTCACAGCAAGTGGAAGTTTTAGTACTTAGGCGAGCTCTGTTCTGTTTATTCAGAATATGCTTCAGCCTCTTGGTTTTATGATAACAAAGTTATATAAAAACATGTCATACATTTGTGCACATAGAAATTGTTTATTTCGTAAAAGATCCAGAGGAAAGTCTCAAAACATATCTGCCTGAACACAAAGCTTTTTTAATTTTTATTTTACTGTACTTGAAGATTACAAACTCTCTACCATCATCGTACCTACTTTCACCCTTGCACTGATTACTGGGTGCAGAGCCTGCAGCAGAGACTCAGCAGATCATAACAAAATTACTGATTACAGGCGTAAAGCGATACAAATGAGGAGGTTGCCCCTGATGCTTAATTGGTAGGATGTAATAATGGAGCAGTGATATGTGGGCCCTTAATTGTGTGTTTACTGGGCTATTTATTGGAGGGTGTCCCTCCCCTGGCTGATCGCTGATGAGGTGAGCTGTGTTTCCGCCGGCATGCTATCAATCCTGCTTCATTAGGGACGCACAGGATGGGAAGTGAGAACAGCATAAAGATTGCTTTCAGTCTGACATGGGCAGAGGAGTTAGCCGTGTTTATGAATTTTAAATTTCCACTGACAGAAAATCTATGTAGAAAGTAACCATCTAGGAAAAGAACTTCTCTGCAGAGTTGTGGCATTTGAAAGCTGAACAAGAGAAATGAATGGGGACATCTGAGAGGTGCTTTAAAACAGTACAACGATAGAACTACAGGTAATTTCCCTGTGTTTTATGTGCAGGACAGCCGCAGTGCATGAAAGTCCTGCCTTGTAATGGGATTTCACTGTTTTACGAGGGGCCTCCACACAGTCCACAGGGTCTGTAAACTTTTGTCTTTTAGCAGAGAGGGAAAGCTGAAGTAAAATTTCTTTGCAATTTAAAGATTCTCCAGTAATGTGTTAATCTATCTGTTAGATATCTGTCTCAGCAGCTGCTTGTTGTGCTTTCCTAACTTCATTTAGAAGTGTCAGTGTACTCTGTTTTTAAAAATACTCACTGCAAAGCCATAGCTTGGTCCGACGGTGTGAGCACAAAATTTGGCTGATTGGAATCACCAGTGAGACGTAACAACAGAACCTTGAAGGCAGAGATAGGAATTCAAGCAGAGGCTGCCTGACCCAAAATAATTGTTTTGAATTTGACGTCCCCACTCGGCCTTGAGTTGGCCAGCTATCTCAAACTTCTCCTGGTTGTTTATGTGAACGAGAAGCTCTTCGGTGCAATGACAGTAAAGCTGATTCTGATCAAGTCTGTACCATACATTTCTCATATCAATAGTTAATGTGTCCTTAAATAATAATAAAACAAGATAAATTTGTGACTGTATGTCACCAACAGTATGCATTTATTCGCCTTGGAAAGACCTGAAGTGAATGAAGATCTGTCAACAATGGTGACGTTCAGTGAAGAAGATCTATGGGATGGAGAAGTCCAATCTTTCTCATGAATCGATATCTATGCCCAGATTTGTTTGGTGAACAAATGAAGGTTAAATGATAGGTTAGGTTGAAATGGTAAACTTTCCAGTCTGGAAAAAAAGTTTTATTAAAGTCTAGTAAATGCCAAGCTCTGTTGTCATGGAGCCCCAGTGCCCACTTGATGGCCAATATTTGTTCTTGAGTTTTGTTTCACTTGATCTTTCTCTTTTTGTTCAGTTCAGCAGCAGATTCACTCCATATCCTTAACCTAAACATTTTCTCTCAGTTTCTGCACTAGTCCAATTCCGCCATCATTGTTTACCCACAGACTACAGCCAGCATGATCAGTCACCTGACTCAAGCACTTTTCAGTGGATTCAGCCATGTGCTTCATTTTTATGATGTGTGGACTCACATTTCAATATCTTTCCAACTGCATCATGTGATATAGTTAAAGACAACATTTTTTGGTTTGATTTAATACATTGCAATAAGTATCTTTAAAGCAACATCCACTAAGGCCCTGTAACATGACTGCCCATCCCATATTTATGGCCATTACCTCATAAACATGTTGACTAACGAGTCTCAGTTTGTCTGTGAAAACGTTCAAACATGTGTGCACGACTGGTCTTTATATGCATAGCTGCTGATGGCCACCGGGGTGGAAGATTGCCTTATTTCCATCTGTTTGTCATAAAACATCAAATTAAATCAAAAAACCAGAATCTACCACTTCGTACTGTGAAACGTCCAGACCTTGGTAATGACACATTCATGCCATTTTCTGGTTTCTTTAATCATAGAGCCACCCAGGACTTTTCTGGTAGCTTTTATTTTTCTTAAATATTTATTCTAAAATAAAGAAGATTTCCTTTTAAAAATGCAAAACTTTATGTTTGAAGCAGTGCTATATGTTGTTTTAATATTCACTATCAGTTGCTCATGTACATCTACAACCTCGTATTTGATCAAAGACGCTGGTTGAGACATAAGATGCTATGCTTTTGACTTAAAGGTGATTTGGGTTGCCAGGGCAACGTCTCTTCTTTTCCTTCTGTGTATCACTCATCTGCATGAGTGTAAAGCTTGTACAGATCAGATGGGCCGTATTGTGGATTCAGCGCACCAAGAACAGGTGATTAGAAGTGATTAAAAGTATTTATTACCAGCATCTGTCAGTCTGAACATAAACCTAATAAACATGTTCAAATGATTTTCTCTTTTGTTTCTTTTCTGGTTTCTGTTCATAAGCATGACATGTTTGAATTTGGCAGTCTTAGAGAGAATACACTTTTACCTCTGGGAATTTTACCCAGGGTCTGCTGCATAGAGCACGGCCAATCAAAATAAATTGGAAAGGTTCCCGTCACATCAAGTGCAGCTGCTCCGCTGTCATGTTTTCAATTTTGACCTCACACTCATTTTCTGCAGCCACTTTGTTCTGTTAGGGGCCTGAGGGGGGCTGGGGCCCATCTCAGCAGTCAAGGTGTAAAAGGTGGGATACACCCAGGATGGGCTGATTGGAGATTCTTTGGAATCTATGTGTACAAATCATGTTTTATATTGGTAAATATATATAAAAAAGTATCTGTGGACAAAGACAAACGAGATAAAGATATTTTAAGCATCACATTGACGCCAGTAAACCTTAACATTCAATGTAATCTGAGAAATCTACATACACAGTAACGAGGTACAATTCTTCAAAAAAAACTTTTTTTTTAGGATTTTTTTTGCTTTAAATCACATCAACACCACTTTAACATTTTAAGTTGGTAATTTATTAACAATCATTGTTTTATACCACATCTAAAATCACCTCAAAATATGCTTAAATTCATGCACAAAACACAAACCGCTTAAAATGTAATTATTTAAAAATAAGATTACGTGTTGTTTAAAACATGAATGGTAAAACTCAAGATAAATGGATTATGGAAGTATAATGTAGGAAAAGCAGGAACATAATTTGCTGGACTTGTTTGTTACTTGGAAGCAACTGTTCGTGGTATTTAAGCAACAACTAAAGTGAAACCTCAAGCCCTTCAAAACGTTCATATGTCTTTAAACCATTTTATTTTAATATTTTCCTTCGTGCAAATAAAATGTGGTTTATTCAGTGTTAAAAAAAAGCTACATTGTAACTCATTCTGATTGAAATTGGCAAGGACAGACATGTGCACAGCCATCTCAGCTTTGTAACACAAGAAGAAAATTACTGTAGCTGCAGTTAAGTAAGATTTTCATTACACGTTTCTTTACAAATGTAATAATTGTTTGCTGCTGTATTAAGTTTTAAAATACAGTATTATTTCCCTTTTATTTAAAAAAAGACCTTCAGGGGAATGCATAACAACATTAATTTCTACAATCTATGATCTTTTTATGTTTTTTCTCCTGTAATTATTCTTTTAGTCACTCACACCAAATCATTCCAGTGCTTTTATCCATATTTTCTCTTTTTTGTGCCATTCCTTTCCTCTTCTTCTTGTATTCTTTGATCCAAGGATCCCGTGCCTTTCCTGCCCCACTCCAATCCTCTTGGGGTCTTATTAACAGAAACAGAGTTCTCATGTTTTATTGTTCATGATAAACCTTGCCTCTGATCTGTCATTACAGGCCAGCTCTTTGGAAACGGGCCCTGAGCCTTTACGCTTAATATTGCTCGTAATGGAGCAAAAAGCTAAACGCACAATCTGAATACGATGGGAGCCAGGTCCCAGTGCATTCATAAGTCATCAGCTCATCCTGACTTTGCTGGATCTTGGTCTTTTTTTAATAGATTGAACATACAAATGTGTTGTTTTGTTGATGTGCATTAATATTAGAAAACTCTGAAGTCACAAACACAAACATCCTGACATCTTCTTTATCACTGGGTGTGTGTGAACACAGGCAGAAGTCAGCATACACAGACAAATGCTCCATTATTCAGACCAGTGTTCCTTACATGTCTGCATGAATGTCTTCCATGATGTATTTCATGCTGAGTGTGTCTTTCTGCTCTGCGAGGGGGATACTGCTACCCTCTCATTCTCTGTCACACATCCTTCAAGTCCCTGTAGGCGACATCATGACAGGAAGTCACTGGCTTACAAAACTGCATCTCTCTCCAACTTCTTCCACGTCATCCTTTAGGTTGTCACTTCCATCTCTGTGGGTTTTGACTTTACTTATTTTGTAGGTCACACGCGCATAAAAGAAGCACTTCTGTGTTGGGATTAAAAGAAGGTAATTCATCATGTAGGCTGATCTAATTAATTTGTCTTGAAACGCTGTCCTGTAGCAACCCTGATGAACATCATAAATTTGATTTTAACTGGTATTTTTATTGACTGCATCATGGTGTGTCGGTTGGCACTACTGTAGGTGAAAATCTCAGCTGGGGCCTTTCTTTGCTGCAAGTTTCCTCTTTGCATGCGTTTTTTCTTTCATTCCTCCTGTTTTTTTTCTCTCGTAGCCTAAAAATGATGCATGGTTAATTGGATACTTTAAATGGACGTCAGGTGTGAGTGTATGGCTGCCTGTCTCCCTTTTGGTCTCTTCAACATATATTATAATGCTAGACCAAGAAATAAAATACATCCAAAGAAACTATTCACCCATTTACTTTACTCCAAGTCTTAAATAGTGTTTTCTTTAATAAAACAAGTGATGAAAGATGACTCATATGACGTCAAATTTGGATTTTATCGGCACAAATACACTCAGAATAGTCTAACTGAAAATCTAAAAACTTGTTGTTTCAATTAAGGGTATGTATCCTCAAAATATACGTCATAAAACTTGTTTTTGTAACTCTCTCATACATTCACACTCGCACAGAGAGGAAGTTTCATCAGGTCAGGTTAACCTGACCGAGCACCACCCTTCCTTAAAATGCCTACCGTAGTTTGAATCACATGTATATGCTTTTGCTTGATAAACACTTTTCTCTAAACCTTTATCTCAAGTCACATGTTCAACTCCCGGTCATGCCCACGTGTTGTGATGTCCTTGAGCAAGATTCTTAATCCCTAACTGCTCCCTGGGTGCTTACATAGCTGCACACTGCTCCACCTGGGTGTATCTCACATGTGATGGGTTAAATGCAGAGAACCAGTGCTTTATTTGAGCTGGATCCTGCTGGAACAAGATCCGGGAACTCTCTCATTTTGACCGTGTGCGTTCCGGCAACTCTTTGCTTGGATCTGGCGACTCAAATCTCCGCCCCTATAAGTCCAAAGTCATAGCACATTTTTATTTTGATTATTTATTAAAAATACAAAAAGAGGAGACGTTGCCCAGTGTGTGGAGTGGATATTACGGCTGCAGCAGGCGCACCAGCTCGTGCACACGCTCCTGTCCAGCAGAGACATGGACAGCATGTCCCGCGGGGATGAAGTGTCTTCCTATATGGCAAACCAAGTAGCCCGTTAATAGCCAGACATGTGGTAAAAGTGGCTATTAATGGGCCACTTGGCTTGCCATACTTTACACACAGCAGCATCTCCAGACAGCTCTGAGTGCGCACAACTGCTGATACGTTTCAGACATAATAAATAAAAAAAGTTTAGCTACATCCATCCATCCATTATCTTTTACCCGCTTCTTCCATTTTGGGTCACGGGGGTCGCCGGTGCCCATGTCCAGCAAAATATTGATTGGATGAAGAGCTGGATTCATCTTCTGGAAACTAAACTTGACAAAACACACCACAGATGTTGTTTGAAGTATGTACACAAAAATATGTAGCTCTGCTAAGTGGATGGATATTATGATGGTTCTACACACAGCAGCGTTACAAGTTTTATAGAGACAAGTGGAATTGACCGCTAAAACACGGTTAGTGACAGACATGGCTGCTTAGTCACTCTTCCCTTAAGATTCCCATAAGAGTATGAAAATAAGAACATTTATTTTCTAATGCCTAGTGAAAATGGCAATGTTAAGAGTAAATCTCAGCACATAGGGACTCGGAGACACCAAAGTTAACAAGCCTGCTCTGTAAATTCTCAACTGTAGTTCTATCAAATGTGTTGTAAAGAAAATTAGCACATTGTTCATTGTCATCAAAGTTGTCTTCTCAATGTGTTAATGTGCTAAAACATATTGTTGGTCATACCTTTAATACAAACTCTGACACGGACCTCCAGAACAACAAAAGTAGAGCACATGGTTGACTATGATCTAGCAGTAGATGTTAACATTTGTAAACAAGGTGACGGGACTGAGGAGATGTTCTGCTGCCTGCTCTTGTTATCAGCCATTCAACAGCACAGCTGCTCCTCATTTACTAATTAGCTTCTCTTTGTATCAGGCACATTTAGGCTTTCACCGAGCCGTTTGTGTTGCCTGCTTTTAGAACGGAGAAGCATTCAGAGCCCTGTTGCAGAAAACGCATCTATCTTTTTACCTCTTCGTAATTGTTAATGAGACGACGAGAAGCCGAAGTGGAACACAGCCTTTATTAGAGCCTTCGTTTGGGAGCTTTTGGTTTCAGCGTAAAGGAAAAACACAACGTAAAATCAGACATAACTGCTCATTCAAGACTACTTACCATTCGTGAGACAACTGTCATGGAAAAAAGGAGATTCCCCAAAACAGATCGAGGTGTAGTTCGTCAGATTTATTTATAAAGCTTTGGAGAGGAGTCCAACATTCACAGAACATGCAATTACAAGATTAAACTGTTATCAGTGCTCTCCTCCATGTGAAACCTTGACCTGCTCTAACTTCCTGAACTGGACAAGTTAGTTTTATAGAATAACCTCCATCCCAGGCCTCAGATCCTCCCCTCCATGTCTGAACCATCATCAAAAGGTCCGCTGCAGGCAGGAAGGAGTGGATCTGAGTCAAGGACTTTGCTTGAGACACGTCACCACATCATATAAACTTTATAATATCAATATCATATCAATCAGCCCTTGAGGATATCAGAACAACCAGTTCCTTCTGTTTCTCACTGACTGGTCACAGTAAGAGTGATTACATGGGACTGTTAATAGCACACGTCACAATCATGAGCACTTTGCAGAACGTTCCCACAGGAGAGTTATTGGTGAGTGCAAACAATACACATTACAACAACTCTACCAAGTATATCAAATATGAGATAAACTTTTTAAAATCATTATTATGATTCTGCCATTTTAATTTCAGGGTGAAGTTTCCTCAACAGTTTGAATTGAGATTACACCTCATAGTGGCAACACATAATTTGGCGTTGCTAACTGTAAATCTACTTCTTTTTTCTATGTACTTTTTGCAAAAGCCACTCATACATCTTATAAAATGCAATAAAAATCTTTAAGCAAATGTATTTTTCATTTTCTTAACCACTGCATCTTTTTTTCAGGACTTAATTTTCAGGGTCACACCTTTATACAGATAATACTTAACTAGCCTCTAACATCATGTACTATCACAATTAAACTGGACATAAAGTTGAAAATGAAAATGTTTCTTGCTGATAATTCATTTTCAACAAGTTCTGAAACAATAAAAAAACATAAAAAAGGAATAAAATGGCAACTGATAACACACACTGAAAAGAACAACATAACACCATGCAACCAAATGTATTGTAATGTGAGGAAATAGTTTTATTTTTATAAACGAGTCCAAATTTAGGATTTAAAAGGACTTTGGCACATTATACTAACTTTAATATTCACCCTTACAAAATCTCAGGTTTTGAGTTACTGTAGATTTGTAACTTTCTCTTCTCTAAATATGTCATTTGTAACGTGCAGAAAATTTAAGAACACGTCAAGATCTACAGTTAGTTGGTTTCACTGTGTCATAAATTTATTCTGATCTTCCCCAAAAACACATTTTCACGATATAATCACTGACACCAGTGAAGATTTTTCCGTCATGTCAGATGAGAAGTTGAACGAACACACGGAAACCAGTTTGTTCCTTTAGGGTAATTCATTTTGGTCATAACATTTCCTTTCAGGTTAACAAAGAGGCACAAATAAAGTAATGGCAAATAGAAAAACTTCTGTGTGCAAAATGGAGGCATAAATTATAAAAATAAATAATAATAATAAAAATAATTTTTTTTTGTCCATTTAGATTTTGCTGAAACACTGGGCTTAGTATTGCAACATACATATAAACATAAATTGTATTTTTTTTTGCAGAACAAATGCGTTAAAAATTAAAACTTTAAATGAGAATTGTCATAAATGGCTGATCAACAGGTCAGTGCTGGTGTTGCTATTAGACCTAAGATGTTTTCCCTCTAGAATTGGAGAAACCAAACGCTGAAGACTTTTAAAAATAAAAAGAGATTTTTGTTTTTTCTTCAGGATTTGACAACATTATAAGTTCATTATTGGCTGATCTGATTGATTGAAAATAACTTTAGTCTGTGGCAGATGGTTCATCCTATTTAAAAAAAGCTGTCCAAGTGTTAAGTTTCTAATGATAACTTCGTAAATTGCTCATTTTTTTAACAAACCATCTGGTGTCTCAAGTTAATCAGCAGCAACTGTTAAAGTGACAGAACTGAAAACATTTCATTAAAAATAAAAAAAATCAAATAGTGGATGAACTGAGGACTATTTCTGTTACGTTTTAGTTTTTATCAGAGTTCAATTCAGTAGACTGCTTCCTACTTTGATTAAATATATATTTTTGTGACCAATTGTCAGGCTGTCAGAAACGGAAGGAGAACTGGGGAATAATTAATGTGATCTGGCAGGCTGCTGCCTCCAGGGGTTTACTTCCAGATGTTTGACTGACAAGTGAAGAGTTGGGGTCAAACTTGTGTTGCCTCGGTCTTTTCCTTCCTTCTTGTCTCCAGTGCTTCACTGCTGTTGTTCCCTTAAATTGCCTGGTTGTTGGAACGGCACAGAAAGATGACACACAAAGGTCTGCAGCCTGAAACAGCAGCTGCCTGCTTGTGAGCTGTGTGGCTCCGTTTGTTTCAGGAGCGGGAAGCAAACAACAAATTCAAAGCTGTAAGGCTCCTTCAAACACACACTCGCTGGGATTCGTTTTTTTCATCCAGTTCAAACGCAGTCCACCGTTATGGCTTATCTGTTCTTCTGCAGGTACTGCTCACTGATTTCTTTTCCTTGTGTTTTTTTATTTTTTGCCTTGAAGGAAATACAAGTAATTGACGTTAAAAAGCCCCAGGGATTTCTCGTTCCAGCAACACCACCTAAACACCAACAAGCTTTTTGTCTCTTCTCCATCTCGTCTTGTTGAGTATGGTCCTATAGCGAAAGCGCTGGAATATATATATTTTTTGGCAATTGTCTCATTACTCATTGTTATTACATGTTGCAAAGCACAATGAAGTATCACCGCAGCTGGGCACTAAAAACGATTAAGTAACCTGCAGATCTATTCTCTTCAGGATTTTTTCTTCATCTTTTTTTTTTCCTGGCAATTAAATCAGGGAATAAAACAAGTCCGTAGAAGAGGGTTTGGCTTTAATTACTACTGCCAGCTCTGCGCAGACTGCGTGCACAGCACAATAAAGTCAGGGAACCTGAAGACTTAATTAGAAGAGGTGCCATATATACAGGCACCCACCAGTCCAGTGCCACCTGAGATTTATTTGATTGCACTTAGATTGGAGGAGAAAATGAGAAATAGAAGGAGGGCTTCATTTTCACAATTATTTCACGGCTTTTATCGGGCCAGTGATATGATTTGAGGGCAATGGTTGTCACTCTTTGAAAAGTAGTCCCAGACAGCAAGGAGGAGGAAAAAAAAAAGACCCAACGGGCACACTGCAGATGAAGTGCACACACAGATGGAAGCAGCATGCCTTTTACACATCTCGGGGAGTTTCTGTGCGATTGAAGATGCTAAATAATGTCAGGGGAGACATATACTGGCACGCTCAAAAAGATTTGATCAATTAGATTAAACTAGAAAATCATGTTACTGGCCACACAAATCAATCAGTGGCTGATTTTTATCTCCAGTCTTGATCAATGAACAGTGTTGTTTGTGAGTTTCTTTTTTACATTTCTGCATACTGGTCCACTGAGGCAGTTGCAATTACAATCTATTTTAAGATCTTGTGCACAAATGTGTGTGTGTTTGTGTGTGTACATGTTTGTTTCAGATTACATTGTGGGGACCAAGTGCTCCTTGGGGGGACTGAAGCCAAGTCCCCTTTAGGAGAAGTCTCATTGGGGGTTCAGGGGTTAGGTTTACTAGTAGTTGCCTAGTACTAGTTTACCATTACTAGTACTAGGCATGTACTAGTAATGGTTAGGTTTAGGGAAGGGTTCAAGGTTAGGTGATAGAAAATGAATAGGAGTCAATGCAAAGTCCCCAAATAGTATGTTTACAAGAACGTGTGTTTGTGTGTGTATTAATGAAAGTCTTGCTTGTCAAAGATGGTGTCGACTGGCAATCAGTTGTTCTGCAGCTCTTTTATCAGCATGACCTCTATAGTTTTTGCGCTACAGGACTCATTTTTGAGTTTCAGGAGTGCAAGCCAACAGCCCACTCAGGTTCTAATAATTTAAATGTTGTCATAAAGTGTGTGTGTAAGCACAACGCATCCATTTTTCCTGGACCAGAGCACTCATTTATTTGCATTTCAAGCTGAATAATTCTCCCTCGTCTCCCTTCCTGTAAGTACATTTAGACATGCCGACATCTGAACCCATGCAGGGATGGAGTTCAGTAAGAACACGTTCTAAACGTATGACACACCACGGAATTCTTGGCCAATGAGGTTTCCTTCAACCATAGTGTGACTCACTATAGCGCTGCTTGAAGTTGGGTGCTCAGATGGGAAGAAACATGGAGAAAAATCTTACAAGTCATGGGAGGAACATTGTTTCTCAACTGTTTCTTGTTTATGGTGTTATATGAAAAATATAAAAAATCATTACAATTCATTATAAACTTAAAATTTAAATTGCTTTTAATTTTTTTACTTAAAATATATATGCAATTCACTTAACGTATGAGAAAACAGATCATGAAAAGTTTTGGTGTTAAACATCAAGACACACAAGAATAAAAATCTTTTTTATAGACCACGGGTGTCAAAAGTGTGGCCCGAGGGCCATTTGCGGCCCTTGGAGTGATTTTATGTGGCCCACAACTGCAATTCAAGAACGGTATCATTTTGGCCAGCAGGCTTCGGAGGTCAATGAAGACTTTATGCAAATTATTTGGTCATCCTTTTTAATATAATGTTTAGATTTAAAAGCAAAACGGATGAAAAACATTTGGCTATAATTGGCTATAACTTGGCTATAATCTTTTTATTTTCACTTCATGGTACAATGCACCAAAGACCTTTACTGATTTCTACCAGAAAGGAGACTATTGAATAATGATTCATAAAACTTGTCTAAATATTGCAGCTGATAAAATAATCAAAAGGGAAACTGGACATTTTTAAATGAATATAACGTGGTATCATCTACATACGAGTTGATCAACTTTATCAAATTTTCTATGAATCTGTTGTAGCGACTGACAGCTGGATGATTTTTCAGAACTTCGATCAGCCTTTTGGGTCGTCCATGGTCCAAAAGGCTGATCGACCGTCTTTTAAAAAGGACATTTACTCAAATTACACTTTTGTTGCTGAGAACAGACTAAAATGAACTTTCCAAACACAATAAAACAACAAATACAGACCCAACAAATCAAATAAATCAAATCCTTTTTAAGAAAAAATATAAGCTTAGTGTTTATGAGGCTTTTAACGTTTTGGATCTACAATAATTTAAAACTCTTTCTCCATGACAATTAGTAAATTTGTCCTTTTTCCAAAATATTGTTCATGCTGAGAGTTAAATTCACATTTTTTGTGGCCCATGAGTCCTTTCATCTTGATAGTTTTGGCCCACATATGAAAACATTTGGACACCCCTGGTCTAGACTAAATGGTTTTAATAGATTTTTCTTTAGAAATTTATAAATGTGGGGAGTGGTGGCGCAGAGGTTAGAGAGGTGGGCTTGTGATCCGAAGATCGCCGGTTCACGCCCCGGCCCCGACAACATAAAAAATTGTGGGTGGGGTAGGTGAAACACCCACACTTGCCCCCACCCTCATTTGCCCCACTCTGGGCCCATGAGCAAGGCCCTTAACCCCCACCATGTGCTCCCTAAACAGGTCTCTCTTGAAAATGAGTTCTCGTGGCTCAATGAGACTAACCTGGATACATAAAGGCTAAATGAAAAAAAAAAAAAAAGAAGATTGATAATATGTTTCATTTTCATGACACATTTTATGTTGAAACAATCACTACATGAAAAAGAAAAAATAATCACTTTTAGAAATCTAGGTGTTTCCTCAAGTGAAGAGAGGAATTAGAAATACCCTCCGTCCTGAGCATGATAATCTTAAAAAGTAAGTGCGGTTCTGACTTGCATTTTGGTGTGTAGCTGCATATAGGAGTAAGAAAGGTCATTATCCAAAACTGAGTTGCCACATCAAAATCCAAGATGAACCATACAGTATATGTGGAAACCGTCCTCCCCAATCATTCGAAGAAGATATGTTTCTAGTTTTCATATTGCTTAAACGTATAGTTTCTTCAACTGATTTGGGTGGCCATTGGGGTGGCTGAACATTAATTTATGGTGGTCAAGCCACCATTGGCCACCCCCTGGCTCTGCCCATGTGTCTGGCTGTGGATAAACTTGCTCTCTTCACTCACTAGAATCCGTCACTCTGTACTGCCTCGAACAACAAAAAACAAACAAAAAAACCTGACTATTCTACTCAGTGTAGATCTTACTCATTTGAATATCTTGCACCAAAAACATTAAGGTTTACTTGTGTTCCCTGTTCAGTTCCAGTCCAGACAAATACTCATCTAAAAAACTATAAACATTCACTGTTCAGACCCCTCAGCAACGGGGGACAATCGTTATACTGCTTGTGTTTTTAAACTAACCAGGAGGCGTTTTTGTTTTTTAGCAGAATATTTCTGTATATTTATTTTATTTAACCTTTATTTTACCAGGATAAAACCCCCATTGAGATTAAAAACCTCTTTTTCAGGGAGACCTGGCCAAGAGGCAGCAACAAAAAAGTACTTTCCAAGTTTTCACAGTAATGTAAAATGAAGCAAACTATTACAAAAATCAATTTGTCTTCAATGATGAGAGTTATTGATACGGTCTATTTGTAATTATCTATATTTCTTTTACTTTTCTTTGTGTCAAAGATCAGGTTTGGTTTCCCTTTTTAGTCTTTAATTTTTTTTTTGTGTGTGACTCTTGAGTTGAACCTTGTGTTCATCTTTCCCCGTGTTCATTTGTGCCGCTGTTCATCAGCCCTCAGTTAGTTGTCAGTGTTTTCCCATCAGTCTGCCGCTCTCACCTGTGCCCAATCATTAATCACCCCAGGTGTCTCCACTTCCCATTTAACCCTGCTCCATATATTCAGTCCCAGTTCCTCCACTCACCAGTTCAGCGTTACATGTAAACATTGTTTTGATCCGCCCTGTGTCTTTCTTTTGAGTTTTTAAATTGTGCTGCCACTGCCAGCTCAATGTTTAGTTAAAATAAATTTAGGTTTTATCAAGATACTCATATTCCAGTCTGCATCTTGGGTCATAATCCAACAGCATTAATAAACT
Source organism: Nematolebias whitei (assembly GCF_014905685.2). NCBI lineage: Eukaryota > Metazoa > Chordata > Actinopteri > Cyprinodontiformes > Rivulidae > Nematolebias > Nematolebias whitei. The sequence continues at coordinate 20,685,914 of NC_056499.1, read as the reverse complement.
GAACTTTTGACCAAAGAGCGTTCTTGCTCTATGAAACTTTGGTTAGATTGTTAAAAAATATATAATTTAGAGATGAAAATTCTTCTATTAAACATCAGTAATTTAATTTCAGCATCACAACATTAAGACTGTGTTGTTGCTTTGGTCTACTTTTTCTTTCAATAAATATTAATGCACAAGAACAACTTTTAATCTAAAGCCAGGGGCTCATGCGCCACGGCTCATCAAAATGCAAAACTCAAGGACTCCCTTGGTAAAACTTGCTTCAACATTTCTAATTTCTTCAGGAAAATTCAACACTTAAGGTATTCTGAGTCTCCCTAGAGGAAACTGCTCTTGACAAATTACTCTCTGAAGCCTGAAGAAGAATGCTCTAAAGAAGTTTCCAAACAAGCCTTGAGTGCTGCTTTGGTGAAGGTCAGTTAAATCTCACCCTAATGACATGTGGTGTTTTCTTAAAACAAATGAGACATGAGGGCAGAAAAGGAAGTGGAAGGCTTCAGATTATTATTTTTTTTTTTTTGGAAAACATATTTTAAAAATCCATGTTTTTGGTGTAGTGGGGGAAAAATACGTAAGACTGGCTTCTTCAGAGCAAAATGTTTGTAGAATACTGCAGTGATGAAGCAATCCCAACAGCAACAACATCAAAAAGAAGCAACACGACAAAAACATCACAAACTGATGGAGTGGAGATGGTTTGTGCCGGTGGCAGATCTCTAGTCAGCACTTCAAGTTTTGACCTCCTAAAATGTTGGAAAAGTGGCTCTATCTGATGTTTGGAGCAACGTCTGAGATCCTGAAGAGTGCAGTCCTGGGAAAATCTCAGCTAACCCTCACACTTTGAAAATTATAGCAATAATAGCTGAGATTTTGAGCTCATGACACTTCTCTTGATCAGTGCATCTTCAAAACAACAAGTGTTGGGTGGAGAGGTTAGTACCTAAAAGAGGTCTAAGAAAGGACAACCATTATACCTGTAGGTGTCTGACAGGACTGGTGTAAGTGAGGAGCTCAGGATGTGGGTGTGATGTTGGCATGCCTAACTTTAAAGCTGAATCCTAAAAAAGAATAAAGTTTATGAAAAGCAAAGAACTTTTCTTTCTGGAAGATGACGGGATTTTTTCTCATATGAAGAGCGTTCTCAAATCGAGGAAGCTCCTTTAAAAAAATAAACATTTTCAACAAGAGAACAAGTCCCTTTTTTTTAAATTTATTTAAAAATAAAACTTTTTTATTTTTAACCTTAGGATTTGCCCTGCCACAAAAATGTTAAAGTAACCAATAAAAAGTTACAAAAGAGCTCATTTCGACTTCTGTCCACCACTAACAATAATAAATATGAGTATTGGACCAATTAAAGAAAGTTTGGTCTTGTGTTTTTTCATTTATTTTTATTACTTGATGATTTATGTATTATATTTACCTGGAAAAAAATGGCTGAACGGTTTACGTTTAATACTGAAAGGCTGTTTGTAGTTGCAACACATCATCATTTATGTCAACCTATTTCTGGCTGCTTTATTACAACTGGCTTTAAAAATACATTGAAGGACTTTGTGGACTCTATGCTTAATTTTATTAAAATATTTTGACCAAGTTCTATTAAACTAGTTGATAAACTTAACAAACACAACTTATACGAACGGTCAGTGCTCTGTCAGTTAGTAGAATATGACATTTGTCTAGTCCGGCATTTTTTTTCCTCCCAAATTTTAAGTAAAGCTTTAATTTGTTTAAAATGTTAATTTGTTTATAATTGTTAATTTGAGTATATTCAGCAACCATACTCAAAATACTTAGAGAAATAATCGAAACATTCAATTTAAGATGTAATATGATGCTTGTTGGTTTAGGTCTTAGCTAAATGTGACAATGTGCTGTAACGATGACGATAATGCACTGTTTCCATTAAGTCACTTTCTTATTACAGAATGCTGGCATAATTCAATTCAGTTTATTTATGTAGCGCCAAGTCACAACAGAAGTCATCTCAGGGCACTGAACAGAAACATTCATAGATAATAATAAAAAAAGTTAACACTATTTATCTGAGGAGCAGACTGATTTGAATTTAACTCCATCACAGAACTCATCTTAAGCAAGCACGAAGGCAACAGTGGAAAGGAAAAACTCCCTCATGAAGAAGAAACCTTTAGCAGAACCAGACTCGGGACAAGCGGCCATCTCCTTCGACTAGCTGGGTTTGAAAGGAACAGGAAGGAGGAACAGATACACAATGGCAGGTCAAGAATCACGTTAAGACAGAAATAGTATCAAATGAAAACTATTCAATTTTAACAACTCATTTAGGGAAATTAGGTCAATTTGTCCTCCAGTAGTCTAAGCCTATGGCAGAATAACAAGTCAACCCTAACTATAGGATTTATCAAAAAGGAAAGTCTTAAGCCCAGTCTTTAAACTGGACAATGTGTCAGCCTCATGGACAGAAACTGGAAGTTGGTTCCACAAGAGAGGAGCCTGAGAACTGAAAGATCTTCCTCCCTTTCTGCTTTTGGAAACTCTAGGAACTGCGAGTAAACCTGCAGCCTGAGAGCGAAGTGGTCTGTTAGGAAAATATGGAACAATAAGATCTGTAATATAAGATGGAGCTAGGTTGTTGAGAGCTTTGTAGGGTAGAAGTAAGATAATCATGTTCAGAACTATGAAACTCAAATGTCCAACTGATAATGATGTAGTTTTATGGTTTCATCACAGTCCACAAAACAGCGGACCAGATGCTGCTATTTGTGGAGTTTTGATGCTGTCATGACTAAAAATGATCTAGAGATAAAAACCATCAATGAAAGACCAGCTGGCATGCCTGATAATGTGATTGAACTGAGCAAGACTGAGTTCCCATCTTGCATTTGCTAGTCAGCCATTTAGTTGTTCCCACCGACAGCATTTTTGCAGGAAAATCTCCCCCTCATAGGAGAGCCCCCCCGCATGCTAAAACACGGCATCCTCCACAATTAGCTTGATGATAGGATCCATGATAATGAGACGACTTAGCGCCAACAACACATGCTAATGATAATTATAATGGCTGCAATCATTTGTGATACTCTCCCCTGTCATCTGTATTCCCTGCTTGCCTCTCCTCCCTTCTTGGTTGTTTGTTCTTTATTTACTTTTTTTTTGTGCTTTTCTTCCTGTTTTTTTTTTTTTTCCTTTTTTTTTTTGTAAAAATTTTAGCTCCCTTTCCCCCCCCCCCCCCCCCCCAACCTCATCCCTCCACTCTTCTCAATCTTGTTTTCATTCATTAGCCTTGTTCTTCCCTTGACACAAACTGCCAGCGAGACAACAAATCAACATCTCTTAAACTTTAGCACCACTTAACTTGTATTGTGCTTATTCTGCAGCTTGTTTTGTTGTGGGAGATGGATACCGGGTGTGATAAAGTGATACGGCGCTGCGGCGTGCGTGCTGGCTGCCTCAGACCGAGACTTAAATCAGTGTTATGGAGCCTTGTGTGGATGGGTCGTTATGAAATACAGCTGTCAAGTTGCTGTAACTCAGCTGAATTTCCACTGAGAGCCGACATTACACAAATCATGATTTGTTAACTGCTTGAAAGTCATAAATAAAAACCTTAACACATGTAATGCATTGTTAATTGCACAGTTTATGCAAGTCAGAGAGAAGCTTGGGGACGTTGTGTGTTCATCACTCTTTATTATACTGACGTTTGGCATCAAGGATAGGATGGTTTTCTGTGCTCATGAGAATGGGCTCGAATGAATCCGAGACAGGATTTAGATCTGCAAAATGATGCATGAATCATGTTTGCTGAGTTATTAGTTTATTAGATGCACCTACGCAGAGCAATACAACTGCAATAACTCCTGCAATAAATCTGCATCGCAAAGTTTCTGAGAGAATCCATCACTGACGATGTTGCAGCATCTCTGGGTTCAAGCAAAAAAATGATGAATAAAATTATAAAAATGAATGTTGCTAAAAACAAATTATTTTAAGTGTAAATTCACAAACCATTTGAGAGGATATTTCACCTTTTTTTACTTAGCTTTTAAATCCCTCCTGAATATGCTTATTTGTATTATGTATTCATTAATAATTTTCATTTATATTTCATGACACTTAAGTTCAGGTTCACACAAACTTCAGCCAAATCGAGCAGCAGACAGAAAGATGTTTGTTTGACAACAAAATACATTTTTTTTAAGGGTTGAAATCTGTTTAAAATTGGGAAAACTTTTTTCTCTATATAATTTATAAAACTTATAAAATTTATAATAATTTATGCTTTTATTTATTTTTTCCACATTAGGCTTTAGTCTACTTTAGTCTATTTCATATAGTGGAGAGAAAATGGTGAAGCTCATGCTGCAATGAGTCAAAAACAACACATTCTAACTGATGCATCATGGATGCTACTTCCATTCAAATATTATTATTTTCTAAACCCAAGTTATTTTGAATAATTATTAGCAAGGTGACTCGGTGGCACAGCTGTAAAATCTGTTGTGTTTCAGTGAGAAGGTTGCTGGATAAAATCCTGGCCGTGGGCCTTTCTGGGTGGAGTCTGCATGTTCTCTCCATGCATCCATAGGTTTTCTCCGGGTTTCCTCCCACAGACTAAAAACATGCATGTTAGGCTGATTGGTAACTCTAAATTGTCCCTAGGTGTGAGAGAGTGTGAATGGTTGTTTGTCTTGCTTCTTCTTTTTTTGGTTCGCAGACCACTATCCAAAGATATTGGATAGATAATTATTAGCATACAAACCTAATCAATCAATCAATCAATAAAACTGTTTATCTTCTCAATTTTTTTTAGAAGTTCATTATTGTCCAAAGGACGATAGGATGAGTATACTATAGGTGTAGGAATGGGGGAGTGGTGGCACAGAAATTGGAGAAGGCTAGCCTATACTTAAGAGGCTACAGGTTCAAATCCACGAGCATCCGGTGTAACAAACAAACCATATGGTGCTTTTGCTTTTACATTTAAGGAAGGCAGCAGAAGGATTCATGCTCGGTGCTGACATTGTCATCCATGTTTGTTCCGGAGGGAAGGGGCTGAGCTACTGTAGCTCAGCTGTGGAAAGTGGTGCACCAACTTGGGGAGATGAAAGTGGCTCTTTTTTTAAAAATAGAGTTTTATATAAAAGTTATTATTATTATTATTATTTTTAAATATTTTTTTCCTAGTATGAGTTTTTATTAAAAAAAATTATTGTGATAACTGATTGTGAAAACTGATTATTGTGAAAACCATTGCAAACATGTTCTTGTTTTTAGTTTTCTACACCACCCTACAATCTACTTGATTTTTTGTTACCTTTTTTCTTTTAAATACCATTTTATTTCACTTGTTTAAAAAAATTTCAATTTGTACGTATCCTTTATGCCTTTCTTGTCCACTGTTGTCATCACTCTTTGTTAAAATCAGGTCTCTCTTGTAAATGAGGCTCAATGGGATTAACCTGTATATAAATAAAGGTTGAATGAAACTTACTCACAAATCATCTTGGGGTGAGATGAGCATACATTACTTTCATTTGTTGTCTTAGAAACGTTAAAATCAAATCTATCAATAGTTGTGTTTACAGGCGCAAAATTCTTTGATGGATTGAAATGTATTTGGATTAAATAATCCGAATGCATCATTTACGTGAGCACAATGCGTTCATGACGAGAGTTACATGCAGCGGGCTTTTATTCTGAATAGAAGTACTGACATGTGCAGTGGTAAACTTTCTTTAAAAAAACACAGAAGAAGAAGTTTTACTTCCATGATGAACATAAACAAACCTGAGAGCCCAAAATGAACCGGTGGATTCTGGCTTCATCCAGCTTTTCATGTACTTGTTTAAATAACTCAGTGTTCCTACACGTTCGACCATCAAGGTGGTCGATAATTTTGAGCTCTTTCAAAGTTTCTAGTAGAAATGTGTCGCTCACCGACCAATTTTGCTTCCCCGACATATTAGCATCTAGCCAAGTGGAAATGCGTGAGGTAGACATAGGGCGCACATGCGCAGTCAGTTTTTCCACAATCAGAATAAGATGATCAGATTAAGTGTTTACATGCACACCGTTCGGATTATGCATCGGCATAAACCACCCCTCTCATTCGGATTACAAATACATTTGGATCGAGCTGAACCAGATCGGAATAATCCGAATGGGGCATTTACATGACACATTTTTATTCCGAATGACCGTTTAATCCGGTTACTTATGTCCATGCAAACATAGCCATTGACCAAATAGATGTTTTGTTGTTGATTAGCCTTTGTACAATGTCTCCCCATATTTCTGTTCATATGCCAGATTGTAGACCCCTTTTTGAAATCACATTTTCCAGCCTGCGAGCTTCTGACTCCATTTTCTTTCTTTCTCTGAAGCGTTCCACAAGGATGCCGAAGACAACTGACTCGTTTTCTCCAGTAATGGAATCTCTCTTCCTCTCTCTTGCCAGTCACGACCCCTCTTCTAACGCTCTCTCTCCTTGTGGTCTGATTAGGTCTCTTCTTCTCTTTTTTTCCTCAAGCCATCAACTGCCAGCCACACTAAGTTGTCCTCAACATTTTTCTCCTTCTCACTTGTCTCCCTCGCTCCCTGTCTCTCCTTGAACCTCTCCATCAGTGTCAGTCTGCGCTCTACTTCACTGGACAACAGCCATCAACAGTCTCACATACATGCATTTGCACACAGGCACGAGCACACACATAATCCCTCTCTCATCCAAAGGCATGCATAAAAATCATTCTTCTTGTTCACTTTCAGTTACTTTCCCTCTTTCAGATACAAAAATGGCCAATTCTTTTTCTGCCAGTTGCTGAATGCCTCGACCCGCGTTGGGAAGCCCTGAACTCATCCATCACTCCTGTGTGAGTCTTAGCTGTATGAAGTCACCGTCTGCCTAGCTTATTGTTACTATTTTGTCTTGGTATAAGTGCTTGTGTTTCTACTTTAAAACATATAAAAGTATGTGGTCTATATTTTGTATCTTTGCTGAGGTTTTCAAATTCCATCCTCAGAGTTTTCCCATATTCATCATGCGGTTTAAACGCCATTTTGGAATCAGAATATAATTCATCTTCAATCGTTCTATTACCAAAATATTGCACCTGTAATGCTCAAGTGAAGAAATCTTAGCTCTCATTATCTTTTCATGAAATACTGCATTTTTTTAAAATCCAAACACACGTTCTGTACTTATGCTACTTCAGTGCAGCCTCAATAATGCGACAGATCAAATGGATTCCACCATCTGGAGCCGTTTGTCAAACTGTGGTTGGGAATAAACAGCCCATCTCGAGCTTCTCGAGTTGTTTCACTTTATCTTTTTGTGTTTAAGATAAAATCCCATTTGTAAAGGAGAAAGTAGCCAGTAAACAATAATAAAATAAGCTGAAAAGCCTGGTTAAAATAAATAAATTTCTGAAAATGAGGGGACTTTGGCAAATGTATGAAATGTGTTTTTTGAAATAATTTTTTTTACAAGAACAATAACTATTTACAAATACAACATAAATGAGTTGTTAGTTTTGCTCAGCAGACTATCACATACAGTCACATAGTGCCATAAGTGCTGTTTGTGTCTATTGTTTGTGCAAGTTGTTTTTTAAAAAGAGTTGTTTTTATAAACTTACTCCTGATAACTATTAGACAGAACATCACTTCAAAATGAGTAAACTACTCACTCTTTATTTTTTGGGAATCAAATTTTTAACAATTTTTTTTCTGAAATCCACCCATAATTGCAACTGGCCGCCATCGTAAACTGTTCTGCACAGTGTTTTTATAAAAATTTATGGAAATAAAATTGTCCTTTTTTCTAACTTTTAATCTTCAACAAGGTAGTTGATAATGTAGGAAGCACTTGACTTTTGAAATTTCCTAGTCTTGCCTATAGGCTACCACTTAATAACATCCCATTAACAAGACAATTAGGGTGATAATTACACAGAAAAAAGCCTCTTTACTGCTGATGATCTCTGCAGATTGTTCTTTAATGATGTTCTTTTTCACAATTTCCAGAAAGCCGTTGAATTGAGGTTGACACGTTAACCAGAGAATGAAAAACGTTCTAACAAACTTAGCTTTTATAACAACAGAGTTCAGTTCTTTTAACTCATCTCGTCTTTGTGGAGTTCTTTGAACAAACTGTTTTCAGATTTTCTTTTCATTCTTTGCACAAAGTTTGGCAGCAGCAGGTTATCAGCAGTCAGGCAGGATGTGAAAGAAATTAACAAAAAAAAAAAAAAATCTAAAGCATAACTGAAAGTGCTGCAAGGCAGGTTGTCAAAATTAAAGTGAGCAAAAATGGAAAAATAAATGATTTGGCATGACGAGGAATAAGAATCAACAAAGAACAATGAAATTCCACAAGTATGATGAAGGGAGTAATCACAAAATGAACAGGTAAATGAAAAAAAAAAAATTACAACATACCAATGGACTCTATCTCAATCAATGGGATCTTTTTTCACTGCTATGCTGATGATAGTCAGGTTTATATGCCACTCAATGAAAATAAAACAGAAGTGATGGTGTGTGTGGTCCTAGTGGCTTCATTAAACCTTGCCCTGTTGATCTGGGTCCTCTGGCACCGCATGTTAAGAGAACTGTTTCTAACCTGGGTTTTAAAATAGACAGTGATTTTAAATTAGAGATATTCTCAGATTGGAGCAGTGGTCAAGTACAGTTTTTAACACCTCAGGCAGCTGGCAAAGGTAAAGCAGATCCTCAATAAACAGCAGTTTGAAATAGTAATCCATGCTTTTGTCACATCTTGGCTGGATTAGTGTAACGCTCTTTACCTTGGAGTCAGCCACCTCAGACGTCTCCAACTGGTCCAGAACGCTGCTGCTCAGCTTCTAACTGGAGTTCATAAGAGGGAGCACATCATCCCCGCTCTGGCTCCACTACTGCCTGTTCATTTTAAATTTTAAGATTTTTTTTAATTTGTTTTTAAAAGTTTAAATGCTCTTGCCCCCATCCTACATCTCTGAGCTGCTTCACCTGTACTCTCCTGCTCGGTGCCTCAGGTCAGCTGACCTAACGAACTGAGGCTTAGAAGGGACAGCGCTTCTTCTGTAGCCGCTCCGAGATGATGGAACAATCTCCTACTTCCCATCAGATGAGCCCCTTCACTGTCCAGTTTAAGCACTGTTTGAATAACACATGTATAATCCCTGGCTTTTGGCACAGCCTGAAATTTGCTCTGCACTGTTTTTATTGATCTTACTGTTTTTAACAGATTTATTCTTTTATGTGTTTAAATGTTCTTAATTCTACATGTACAGCACTTTGTTGCAGCTGTAGCTGTTTTAAAGGACTTTATAAATAAAGTAGTAGTAATAAAATAGCAATACCTGACAAAACAGGAAGCAAAGGCAACTAAAAGGAAAATGTGGGGTGAAGCAGGACTTTCAGATGAAGTCCTGCTTCAGGGGTTAGGGTAAAAAAAAAAAAAAAAAAAGAACTTGACCATAAAATGAGCTTAAAACACGGAGTAAAACAAAGAAAACTACAATTAAATTTACACTTGTGCATGTAAATTTGTGATATTCATGTAATTTAGTCACGTTTGTCTCCTTTTAATGGCCAGTAATAATATTGGCCATTATAAACATTGTTTTTCTTCTTTCCTTGTGTGAAATTTTTTTTTCCTTTTGCAGTTAAACAAACAAACAAAAAAACCCCCAACAACTTTCAAATGAAGATTGTTTTAAAAAATACATTAAAAGGAAAACAAAACCTATAATTTTTTCCTTTTATTTAGTAGCCATCCTGTGGGCATCTCACATTTTGTCCCATTAAGGAGCAAAAAGGGGGAACTGGAAATATCTTTCATCTATACTTGAAAAAGAAGTGAGGTACCAACTTCCATTACGGTGTGTGGGTGCATCCATGCATAAAAGTTTCCTTTCAAAAATTGGATTGCCACATCAAAATCCATGATGGCTGCCACCAGTGGAGGGCACAGCTAACCAAAATGTTAGCTTTGCTAACCAGTAATTTGCAAACTAAAAAAGATTAGCTTCACTAACACTAAACAGACAAAAAGAATAGCAGAACTAATGCTAAAGCACAAACTTTTATCATACACTTCTGTCACTGACACTGAGGGACTGTCTGAAATGTGACAATGCTGTAAGTGAAAATCAAAATGGTTCATAAATCACAGCTTGTGGTTTATGAACCGTGTGATTTATGAACCACTTGTGATTCACAAATTAAGTGTCCATGTCCCGTTCAGAGGTGAGTCTTCAGAAATTAATCTGGTTCATCGAAACCAAAGAGTCAGAGCAAAACTTGTCTGTGCTAAAACAGAATGATGTATTCAACTTGTTCATTCAACCTTTATTTAAACAGGTTAGTCTCATTGAGCCACGGGGACTCATTTACAAGAGAGACCTGGAAAAATGTTGCGTTGGACATCTTCCTCGTGTCATTTACTATAATGACTATACTGTTCACTTTGACAATCCTCTTTGTGATCAACTACTTTTATAATCCAACTACAAAGTTGTTGTGCATCATCATCAATGTTCTCTCTGTAATAAATATTATAGTATTAAAGTAAAGTTGTGAGAGAGTCACGTCCCAGAGCAATACTGTATGAGTGTTGCAAAACTGGTTAGAAATCAAGTGAGCAATGTCTGACTGCTTATGATGTTTTTGAGTATGATTTTTTTTTTCATGTTGTTTTCCTGTTCTACTTTGGTATAAGTTCGGCATTTATGTTAAAAGTCTGTTACTGGCTCTAAACTGACACCATGAATCAGACTGTTTGCGGGAGATATGGGGGTGGGGTAGCACTGTGAGGGTGGTAACCTCACCGGGTGGTGCATAGCTTTGTTCAGCTATGCATAGTATAGCATAGCATCGCTCTATGTAAATTGCCTTTCTATCATTACCAATTTAACAGATTTAAATTTATTGGAAGCTCTTCCTGCTAAAGGTATTCATTGGTAGTGAAAACATTAATCCATTAAATGGAAAGTTAGGTCCCCCATTAGCGGATTAGTGGAAACCTGTCTGCCACTGGCTGCTGTATACACCTTGTGAGCTGGATAACTGGAAAAATAAGCAATGGGACCAACTTTCTTTTTAGTGTGTGGCTGCATATAGGTGTAAGAAAGGTTTTACTGTACGTATATGTTAACTGATTAACCCCATTATTTGCAGAAACTATGCTTTCTAGTTTTTATATTTCTCAAAAGTATAGTTTCCTTAAATGATATGGGTGGCCATTGGGGTGGCCAAAGATGGTAGGTTTGGCCACCCCTTGGCTCTGCTTACATGCTGCTCCCTCCTCTTTCAAGGATTTGTTACTTACTACATCAAACACAACAACAACCTACCTCTCACTGTTCTTATACACAGTGTAACTCTTACCCACTTGAATATCATGCACCAAAAACATTAAGGTTTACTTGCATTCACGGTTCAGTTCCAGTCCAGAAAAACACTCAATTAGAAAACTACAAAAATACACTATTCAAATACTTCAATGATGTGAGACCTGCTTACCTCCTGTTTATCTATAGACCCTCTGAAACTCGGTGAGATAAATGTTAATGTCTAGGACTGTGGGAGTTCTGGCTCTGCCAGTCAACTCTCTCTTTCACAGCTGCAGCAGTTTTCTATTCGACCACCAGTCCACACATGAACCTGATTAGAGGGACAACTCTGGAGGAGCCTAAAAGCAGCAGCCAGACACTCCTTCAGCACTGGGATATCATCCTATCTATAGTAATGGTCGGCCTCTAGACTGTCTGCAAACATTTTGTTACTAAAGACTTGTTCTCTTGTGATTTTTCCTGAAGTTGACTTCCAAGTCCTGGATTCATATTGCCTTCCTAGGCCTCTGTGCTCCTTGTGTTTTCTACTCGTCCAAGATTTTGTCCCAACTGCACCCTAACACCTTCAGCCCAAAGGACCAGCCACCTACACTACTAAACCTGATCCTCTCTCCAACGGTATTCACCTGCTCTCAAATTAAGGAACTTCCTGGAACAGGAACCTCACAGCCCTCTCCTCGGATCCCATCTACAAGAACAATACTTTTAAGTAAGACATTCATCTACTGCTCATGTGAACGATTACTCAAAACTCAACTCAGTACTCACCGTGTCTCCTCTTCCTTTTCTGCCAACTGATCCCTCACCTGTAAATAAAAACATTTGTTTTTGTATACTGTGTCTCTTGTTTGGTCCGTCACTTTGGCTTAAACACTAACTGGAATCATATTAAGGACAAGAGATGTATTGTTGGTTGAATTGAGTGTTTTAAAAGTATTTTAACAGTTTATCTTCCTTTTACAGCTGATTAAATTATATCATTGTTAACTCAGGCTTAAAGATGATCAAAAAGCACTGTTACAAATGTATCATTTTTATTACTCGAGTATACAACTTAATACAGGCAATCATACGGGCAGAATGCCAGTTAGAGGGATTAAAATGATGAAAGGAGTGATAAAACAAACAAACAAAAACGACTAAATGGAAAATTTAGGGAGTTTTGTACATCAAAAGACAAATAGAAGGAGATGGACATTGCATTCTTCTTCATGCACTGTGATCTCTGTGACTGAGGGGCCTTTACAGTAAGTGATACAGACTGCAAGTCATTTAAAAAGCTATTAGAAATGTTTCAAATCCCCCTGGAGAAAATGAAATAGAAAATAGAAAATGCATAATGGAACAAGATGTATCTAATCATGCAAACAGTCAAGGAGGAGTAACAAAATTGCTTCCCTTATAAGGATGGTGGCTGCCTTCCTCTCTGTCGCACTCATCCTCTCCATGCCCGGCCTTTTTAATCTAGCTGAGTGATTTTTTTTTTTTTTTTTTTTTTTGAAATACTGATTTGGATGTATGGCATCAGCTTGAAGTGGACATCTTCACTTTTACCTGACCTCTCTATCCCACCATGGTCTCTGGTGGGTGAAATGCATCTTAATAGCTCAGCTCGGCAGGTACTGAGTTATAGCCAAAAACTGTCAGTCTGGATGTTTTTAAGTGAGCAATGAAACCTAATGCACCAACAGGTTCTCCATGGGAAGGTATTGGTCAGCTGAACCACCCATCAGTTCTGCAAATAAGAGACAAATAATTTCTCTTTATAAGCAGTATTGTCTCTTTTGGTCCTACAATTTTTGTCTAAAAGCTTTTAATGTGATATACTGTAAATGTTTTCTTGATGTCAAAACCATATTTCTCAGATTATATCAAAATAAAACAAGGGACTCAGGAAGGGAAAACTAAGATGCCAGAGCTGATGTTTTGCATTCTTTTATCAGCTACAGTGTTGTGTCAGAACATGTAGATAGGATGCACAGGTACAAATTAAATGATAATTCTGTTTGTGTGTAATTATTGGACTTAGTAAATCTCTGAACACTGCTTGACATGGAGGGCTGGTCATAAGCATTATTGTATCCAAACAGGAAGTTTCTGGGTCGGAACGATAGGTTGATGGAGATTGTTAATGGTTAGTGTGTCCTCATTGGATTTTTCAGTGTTAGTTACTGTACCTGTTGTGCAACAACAGGAATGTTGAGTTAACTGTGGATTAGGTTAGTTACTTTTGTTGAGCGGCTGATACTGGCTTCGACATGTGCATTGCTGTCTGGATAACTCAGTAAAGAACGACTCAGTCATCCAAAGTCCGTTCCCCTTTTTTTTTTCAACCTGTTACTCTTTTAAAAATAAAAAAAAAGCCAAATGCAAATTCACCCTTTCACCAGACTCGTTGGCACTATCCCAATGTTTCGTGCACACGGTTGGTGTTAGAAAATTTTTGGTCAAAGGCCATGAATGTTTTTATGTTTTATGTTGTGACTGAGAACATCTTTACCTCCTGCTGTCTCCCAAAACATTATCTTTTCTCGACGTGGACACTGACTCGCGGTGCTTCCCTGACGCCCATAAACCATATCTGTGTGCTTTTGTGAGCTGGAACCACAGCTGGCTCAGGACGAAGGAACGTTCACTGAATGGTTAGTGTTATAAAAGTCAACCAAAGGCTGTTAGATGTTCATTCTGTGACACTGTGTGCATGTCCCTGTTCCTTGCAAGTTAAAACCGGTTAAAAAGTCTTCACCTGCCGTGCGTTGTGGCTCTTTTGAGTAAACATTAGTGAACGAGAATTTTTTTTTCCCAACACTTGGGTTAACCTGACCAGCATCTTTTATCAAGGGATGTCCCAATCAATACTCCTCCCACCCCGAAAATTTGAGTTTGTACTTGGATAATTTTTTGCAAAAATTTCAGTTTCTATCCCACAACATGTTCTTTGTATGTGGATGACAGGTGCAAATGGAGCAAAAAATAAAAATAAAAAAATAAAAAAAGACTTTACAAAGAAAAAACAGTAATAGTAGTAGTAATTAATACTAATTTTAAATCAGATACATGTCAAGTTTGTTCTGTTGAGCTTGTGACCCTATTATCTTTATGACACAAGGAGGCAACCTCAGACACCTTGTTTAAGCTGGGTGGGTAAGTGGGTGGATAAAAGAAGCCTATTGTTGGGAATTATTATTTGCTCAGGGATGTGGAACCACCTGTAAACAGTATAGTTTACACACTTTATCGTTGGCCAGAGTGTGAACGAAGCTGTTCAAAAACTGTGGCAATAGCAGTGATTTTGAACGCCCTGACTGCTACTCAAGTGTAAATCATGATAGCGCCTTTCCTCCCTCTTGCTGCTGTCCTCCCTCCTAATCCCCAGCATGCTGTTTGGTTGGTGGTTTCTCTTACCTTTTTTTTAAAGGTCCCTACAGAGCTTGGCAACAGTGGCAATGGACCCTACTGAGAAAAGGTGTGAAAATTGCTTTGTGCTTTTCTCCAGCAATTGCAAGCTGGACAATTTACACCTGGGTGTCCCTTGCTTTCCACTTGACACTGGGTGAGAGTACTGAATTTACAAAAAGGTACATCAGAAGACATGGGGGAAAAAAGAGTGGAGGCAAGACAACATCAAATCTGTGGAGAAAGCGGTAAATAGAGCTGGAAAAGAAAAATGAAAACCCAAGATGAAGACACAGACAGCCGGTAAATGGATTATTGGCAGAGATTTTTTTTTAAAACTTTTCTTTTCATGATATGACAATCTGTTCTTCAGGACTGAATTTGCATCTGCACATGCAGTGATTTCCTCATTTACCAGATTTTCCCCTCCATACTCACAGATTTCCCCAGATACACTTGATGTTTTTCCTTGGGTGTGAGATGACCTCAATAAAGCTGCCCAAACAGTTTGTTGTGACACAGACTCCCACAGCAGTGTGCACAAACACCTGTCACTGCTCATAAGTCACCTTTTCCATGGATATTATCACATTTTTGTTGTGAATTAATAGTTACTGTTTCACTGCTGAGGGACCCACAAAATAATCCTTCATTAACAGCTTATGGAACAAGTGCAGGATTTGTTTCTTAAGAAAAAAGAAAAAAAAAAAACTTTTCACTTTTTTATTGTAGCAACTGAGACACCTTTTTATTATTTCATTTTAAAAGCCATGCGTGAGTTTTATTTATTCTGAAGGGCTTTGGTGGGTTGAATTTTTTTTTTTACATCAGCATGGAATTGTTGGACAGCTTAGACAAAAGTTTCTGTACCACATAAATGAAATCAAATTATACACTGTCAGATGGTTGCTCTACCTCGAAACGTCTGACTTAAAGGTCAGCTCTGTTTTCCTGACAAGCTACCTGTGCTGCATTTGAGAACTGACACTTGTCAGACACAAAGCAACTTAGCTGTGCTTTGAAATATTAAATAAATAGTTAAAATACTTTTAAGTGGGACATTGTACCTGCTAATTTTGAACCTGTTTGTAAATAGATCTTTTAGCACTCGCCATCCATCTATTATCTTTGTTTGCTTCTTCCTTTTTGGATTGCAGGTGCATTGGTGCCCATGTCCAGTAGACACTGTGCGAGAGGCGGGGTACACCCTGGACGCAAGTCCATTACAACAAATAAAGTTTAATATGGACTAAATTGCTGCTGCTTCTATAAAACGGCTCATGTGTTAGAGATTTTAGAGGTTCATGGGAAAACAGACATATTTTGATATTCCTGCCAGAAATGCCCCAGGTTGAGACAAAGTGCCAACACAAGCTGCTGCTATCACTATTTGCCCTTACAAGTAATTATAAATTTCAATGTAACATAAACCAAAAGTAAAACGAACGACAAAGGCAAAGGTTGCAAAGGTTTTTGAAATGGCATTTGGATAAGCTACTTTGAACATCCATCCATCACTCCTACAAGGGGAGCAACTTGAGCAGGGAGGCCCAGGCAACTCTTTCCACAGGCACCTTTTTCAGCTCTTCTGGGAGGAGTCTAAAGCCCTATTTGCACGGGATTAGTTTTATCTAGGGACCACATGCAATTTGTAATAATTACAGAGATTATCTGTGTTGTTAATCCCGTGCCATGTCAGTAATTTGTAAAGTAAAAATTCCCCTGCAAATTACTTACTATATTTTGCTGAACTCCGAGGTCCTGTGATAATACTAATCCAATGCGATTAGGCATCTCTTTGATTTGGACAGAAATGGGCGGGATCCGATACATAATGAGGTGGGATTTTTTTGTCTTTGTTTAAGCAAAATCATTTGGAAAAATATAGAACAAGGCTATTTTAAATGAGCGCGCTGCTCGCTTCGCTTTTGTAGATGCTGCTACTTCCTTCACCACAAATGATAGCAGGTGTGGAGACACGTGCATGCAGCCGGTGATCCATCCATCCATCCATCCATCCATCCATCCATCCATCCATCCATCCATCCATCCATCCATCCATCCAT
>NC_056499.1:20646915-20669007 GCF_014905685.2 Nematolebias whitei | reverse complement strand
CACCATCCATCCATCCATCCATCCATCCATCCATCCATCCATCCATCCATCCATCCATCCATCCATCCATCCATCCATCCATCCATCCATCCATTATATTTACCCACTTCTTCCTTTTCGGGTTGCGGGGGTCACTGGTGCCCATGTCCAGCCATCACTGTGCGAGAGGCGGGGTACACCCAGGACAGGTCACAAGTACATTTCAACCTGTGGGCCAGTGGATGTGCACGGCCGGTGACAGGTTGTCCATCTGAACTTAACGTGGCTTTTTTTACCTCTTAAACCAGTCGGTCAGACCTGCCTCCTCAACAAGTAGATTAACACAATTTTATATTGTGCATTTTTTAGTTTTCTTTGTGCTGATTCGTAAAATCACATCAAAGCCTAAGACCGTCCCGCACATTATATGAACTGGCCCGGTTGTGACAATGCAGCGTGTTAACATCATATCCAGAAGATGTCTGTAAATTTAAGCTAAATCTCAGGCTTTGGTTATCCTGTGCAAATGCACCACATAAAAAGCAGACATTGGAGAGTAATTTTTTAATTACATGTGGTCCCAGGTAAAACTAATCCTGTGCAAATAGGGCTTGAGGCATCCAGGTCAGTTGAGAAACAGTCTTTCCAGGGTGCCCTGGGTCTCTCTGGAATCACCACCCATTTGAATATACCTGGAAAACCTCCATAAAGGGGATGTCCAAGGGACAGAATGTTGTTGAGAATGTTGTTGTTTTTAAGAACAGGCTCAAGACCCATCTTTTTAATTGCATTTCCTGAACTGGTTCATCGCTGTTCAGTCTATGCATTTTCCATACAATTTTATTTTATTTTATTTATTATTATTTTTATTTTATTTTATTCTTTTTGTGTGTTGTTTGCTTTTATTTTATGGGTTCATTATTTATAATTCTGTACAGCACTTTGAGCTGCTTTTAGTATGAAGGGTGCTTTATAAATAAGATTGATTGATTGATAAATATAGTAAATATAAAACATCTACATGTCATATCTGGCTGGAGTAAGCTAGATAAGGTAACTTTATAAAAATATTCTTCTGGGAACAAACTTGAACTCTTAATTAACTGAGAGAGCTCATAAAGTGAGAAACAGAGACCTAGCTTGTGAAGAATGGCAAAGAAAAAAATGAGGGAGAGTGTTTACAGAGAAGCAAAGTCAACATCTTCATTTGATGGAGGGAGAAGAAAACGTTGAAGAGAGAAATAGACTAGAAGCACACAGATAAATGAAATCTCTAGAAAGCAGTAAGAGGAAAGCCTCACTGTAAAGACCTCCTGAAAGAAAAGCAAGACAGGGAGGAGCAGAAACAATTTTGCTTGGATAAAAGAAGGAACGTAATTGCCACATTGTTTCTGTTCTGTTTTCCTCTCTGAGACATTTTAGAAAACAACTGGTGCTTTAAGTTTGGACAGATAGCGTACAGACAGATGACGGTTACCACAGAGAGCTGCAAGACAGGACACCCCCCACCCCCAGTTAAATAGACATTCTTCTACATGGAAAAGCAAAGGCATGCAAATTTACCATCTGAGTGAAAAGCATGCGTTTTCTAACACACGCAGCCTCTACAACCAGCAAACGGGCACATTTCCTTTGGAGCTTTTACTTTAGCACAAAAGCGCAATAGTTACGGGCTACAAACACATGCACATGCAATTCTGCACAAACTTTTCCTTTCTTGTCTCTGTGGAACTGCGATGATGGAGATGGAGAGCACTGTGTATTGACAGTGACTGTGACACAAAGCTGCCTCCTACACAAGAACCTCAGAGGGAAAAGGCTCTGCTTCAAAAACTATACCCTCAGTGTGCTGCTCCATCACTGTGTCACAAAGTATTGTGATGGGAGAAGGAACTGCAGCTTCCACACCACAGACAGAAATATAGGATGGAGATAAAATCTGTCAAGCATGTCACATATAATCTGGACATCACATTTTACATTTATCAGATTAAAAGGTGTATATATTTAGATTAAATCAAAAGTTAAGTAAAACAAACGCATACATTAGTTTTACCAGACTAATGCAAGAAGGGATTTTCATTTCAAGGAACTATGAAGACTTCACAGCCAGACTTACTTTGTCTGTGATTCTGTCTGTGACTGCTTTAGCTCAAATGCTAAATCAGACAACTAAGAAAGTGATATACAGACATGTTAAACCCCACTTTCAATTCAAGACTAATCTTCTTACAAAAATCACTGGTTTAAGATGTACTACTAATATCACTTAGAATGGACCAATGCCCTTCAAACACTCTTGTTGAAGAAAACAGAAACTAATGAATGATTCAAGGAAATAAAAATAAAGAAATCAACAATATTAACTGATAGTAACCATGTCTTTATAAAATCTTCTTGCCATGGATTGATAATGGGGACCATGTGCTACAATATTAACTCCTGTAACTATACATCTAAACACAAGGAAATGTCTAATAGTAATGTCGTTACTGTTGTCTGGGATACAACCTCATTTTGGACCTCCCGCACATTACAACACACAAAGATTTTAAACACATGTCAAGGTCAAGGTGTCTTTATTGTCATTCACATCACATGTGGTACATGAAGTGGAACAAAATTATGTACACAGGGTCCCAGTTAAATCCAACAAAAATACAAATTGTAAAGAAAAACAGTAATAAGATCTAAGATATGAATTAAGAAATATGCTAAACTAAGAATACACTAAGCACTAATAGTATAAAACAATGCACCAAACAACAGCAGCACAAACATGAGTCTGTGTGAGCAAATGAGTACGAATGATCACAACAACATGAAATAAATAAGCAGCATGAGATCAGCATCATGGATTGTCAGCAGCAAATATTATCAATCAAGTGGCATTGCAGTGATGTTTTTCACAGTAATAATCCTGACTAGGGATTCAGGAGTTTAACAGCCTCAGGGTAGAAGCTGCTCCTCAGCCTAATGGTCAGGACACATGTCAGGAAAAAGTGTATGTCAGGAATACTCTTTTTGCACATTAATGCACATAGCCTCCTTCATAAAATTAACATGTTGAGGATTTGGGCCTGTTCAACGATGGTTTTTCACAGCGATTATTCTAGTTAGAGATTCATGAGTCTAACAGCCTCAGGGTAGAAGCTGTTCCTCAGTCCAGTGGTTCCACACTCAATGCTCCTCAACCTCCCCCCTGAGGGGAGCGGGGCCAAAAGTGTGTGTGCTGGGTGAGTGGGGTCCTCCTGAGTGGGGTAAGGTGGAGGCGATTGAGAATCGCAGACCGCCTGCGGCTTCTGGGACTCGTCAGCTTGGTGGGTTCGACCTTGAAGGAGACTCATAGCATGGATCAGTGGAATGTAATCCCACAATTAGGCATTTTCGGAACCAGAATGCCCAGATGGACTCAAGGCTGAAGAAAAAAATCTGTCTGCCTGAAGAAAAAACAAAAATCAAGCTTATCTGAATCAGACTCCCAACGGCCTCGGAGACAGGCTGACTATCAAATTTCTTGTGGGACATGAGTACCCAAGGACAAAAGCTTCATCTATCGCAACCCCCCCCGAACTTTCTGTGCAAGCTTATCAGAACTACTGGCTAGAACAACATCTTAAGAAACTGTGGCTGATCTGAAAAAACGCTCATGGACAAATCTCAACACCTTGATGTCAAATGCAAATGTAATCATGTTTTAATTGTGCTTGCTGGTAGAGTTTTTTGATGTCTCAAATCGTGTCCTGATAGACGAGATGTGAAAGATCTTTTTTTGTAATACCACTATCTACCCTCATGTTTCTCCCCCTTTTCCTATCCAAGATTATATCTGATTAGGATAAAATGGCCGCGCTTTCTTGTAGTTGCAGCTTCGTGCACTCCGCCCATCTTTCGGACGACTGTACGTACATATTCGTGTTGTACCTCGGTGCAATTCCAATAAAGTTTATTCTGATTCTGATCAAGCCTGGATTCTCACCTGGTGTCTGCAAAAACACTCCCAAATCAGTTTATGATCCTGGCAATAAACATTAATTTATCTGTTGTGGGCTGTGACTTCCCCACCCACTCAGCAATTCCTGAGGCCCTATTGTCTTTAACGGACTTCCTAACAAATTTATATTTCAATGACATTGTCATTGCTAGTGACTTTAACCTAGACTGGAAGTCTCCAGTATCTGAATAATAATAATAAAAAAATGTTGTTTGTTATTCATTCTCACTCAAATCATTGACACCCCCATCTACCCAAACAAAAAATGCCCGGGAAGATCATCTATTTTAGAGCTCTTTTTAACAAATATGCCACATAAATTTTCTGGGTTGGGTCATTTTGCTGATGATATGAGTGACCACTGCATTGTCGGTGTCATCAGGGATACTAAACTGCCTCACACCAAGCCCAGATTAATGCTAAAAAGGGACATGAAGCATTTCAGTGAATAGGCCTTCCTTAGGGACTTATTCCATTTTGACTGGCAACATATTCTTCTAAGTGATGATGAGAACTTTGCTTGGAACTACTTTCAGTACAGTTTGATCTACTTTGTAAATAAACATGCCCCTTTTCGCCAGTTCAGAATAAAAGGATGAGACAGCCCTTGGTTTACTCCTGAGTAAGTTGACTCCAACACAGGAGAGATCAGCTCTGGGCAACTGCCAGACATTCTGTCTCAGACACTTATTGCATTTTTGACAGCTGCGGGATCATTGTACAGCTTCCATCAAAGCCGCAAAATGTAAATACATATCTCAGACCTCCAAAGATCTAAATGACTCTAAAATATTCTGGAAAACCGTCTAATCACTTTCTGGCAGCTCTCTTTCATCTGATTTGCCACCATAACAACTTGTTAACTCTTTTCCCATGTCAAATAAGCATGAGATCCTAAACTGTTTCAATAGACATTTTGTTGCTTCTATTTCCTTATTTTGCATAGTTACTAATGGAAAACCTGCTACTTCTCCTTTAAGCCAAACATCTGCAAATCAAATTTCTCCTACAAGTTAATCATCAGTAAACCACACCTTTTCATTTTCACAGTTTTCTGTTAGTGAGGTTAACAAATTATTAAAAGGTCTGGACCCTAGAAAATCTGCACTCCCTGATGACCTTCCATCTTATTTCTTAAGGCTATTTCTTAAGGCTGGCCGCACACATCATTGTAAATGGTAAATGGACTATACTTATATAGCGCCTTTCTATCTTATTTCAAGATACTCAAAGCGCTTTACACTACAATCTGTGTCCTCATTTACCCATTCATACAGCACTCTACTAGATATCCTCAAAGCTAATTGAACAAATCATTCTAAAGAGAATAATCAGTGCTTTATCACATTCAAACACCGAAGGGACACACATCGGAGGCTATGAGGGGTTCAGTGTCTTGCCCAGGAACACTTCAGCATGTGACTGCTGGTGGATTCGAACCCCCAACTCTCACATTGGAGGACAACTGCTCTAACCACTCAGCCACAGCCACCCCATGTAGAACATACGCCTTACATCTTTTATCTGTCTATAAACCAAGACACCGTTCCAAACAATTGGAAAACAGCTTTTGTTCTACCTTACTGAAGGGAGGAGACCACACTATACTGAACTATACTGGGGCAGCTGTGGATGAGTGGTTAGAGCAGTTGTCCTCCAATGCAAGAGTTGGGGGTTTGATTCCACCAGCAGCCACATGCTGAAGTGTCCCTGGGCAAGACATTGAACCCCTCATTGCCTCGTATGTGTGTCCCATTGGTGTATGAATGTGATCCAAAGCACAGATTACTCATTGTAAAGGTATCATAGAGTGCTGTATGAATGGGTAAATGAGGGCACAGATTGTAGTGTAAAGCACTTTGAGTATCTTGATCAGATAGAAAAGGGCTATATAAGTGCAGTCCATTTACCATTAACAATTATCAACCAATATCTAAACTCTGTATTTTTGCTAAGGTTTTAGAAAAACTGATTAACTCTCAAGTCAAGAAGTATTGAATTCTTTTAACATCTTACCTCCCCATCAATTTGGTTTCAGGAAACAACACAGCACAATGACTCCTTCGCTGAAGGTTTTTAATGATGTTGTTGAAGCATTGGATGCTAAGGACTACTGTGCTGCACTTTATTTAGACCTGTCTATAAAGTTTTTGACACCGTGGACCATGACAGCTTATGCCATAAGATCTCAGAAATTGGTTTATCAGATCACACTATTGGCTAGTTTTCTAATTATTTTTCAGATCGGATAGTTCTTCCAGCTATCTAACTGTTAACAATGGTGCACCACAAGGTTACCGCTACATTCCTACCAGCCATTGACTATGGTGGCATTTACATAAATGCCAGCTCCTTGCAGATGTTGGACGCTGTCTACCCTGTCGTGCTAAGATTCACAACTGGTTGTAAGTACCGTACCCATCACTGCACTCTGTACTCATTAGTCAGTTGGTCATCATTATCTACACATAGGCTCTCACACTGGTTCATTTTCATCTATAAATCCCTCCTTGGTCTGCTACCTTATATCTCTTACCACATGTCATGCTGTTAGTGCAGTTACAACATGCACTCTCAGTCCATCATTACCTGCAACGTTCCCTTAGTGTGAACTAATCTTGGCAAAAAGGCCTTTTTCTACTCTGTTCCTGCAACCTGGAACACCTTGCAACAAGAACTAAAGTTGTCCACCTTAATTTCTTTAAGATATTTTAAACATTTGATAATGGCACAAGAAAAATCAAAGCAAATATGTGCTTGTTTTTAGTATTTCACCCTGTTTTATGGTACCCTGATTTATTGTTTTATACACTACTCTTATTTTAACTGCATTTTTACTGTTGCTATTGTTTACTGTTATTGTTGTCTGTTCCTTTATATGTTCTGTCTGGAACATGTCACTCTTTTAAATGAGTTCTCAGGGCTCACTGAGACTGGTCTGTATAAATAAAGGTTGAATGAATGAAAAAACACTAGGAAAACAATCCCTACAACTTGATTGAGAAAATTTAATCAATCTCCCTCTTCTCAGCAGACCTGATTGCATGTCATTTCCTTTGTTTAAGAAAATAAAACTTTTACTTACCTCCATTTCCTGTTTGTATTTTTTCTTGCTTCATCGAGAACCTTGTGTGAAAACTTGTGAAAAATGACAGTAAGTTTTGCGAGACAACACTATGATGACCCACACACATTGAGGCAACACTTAGGTATATGGAAAACTATTGAGGCCATGTATAATTGAGTCAAGTCGAATTAGAGCAAAGTGATTATGTTGAGACTGGACTACTATATATATATAAAAAAAAAACTACATGTAGAGGTGGGCTGGGTGAAAGGGTTGAAATGTTATGTAGCCTTCTACAAAGTATAATTCTATTCCTACTTTGCACCTCTTTGCCACGTGGAGGAACTTGAAGCTCGACAGGCCTGCTGTGACCGGTAAAGCCTCCTTTTCAGAGACAACCACGATTCAGCTGAGGGTGTGCAGAGATCAGTTATACTGGAGGTGGCCACCATGCATGTCTACTGGAGCTTGCTCTGCCAATATAGACTCAGGCAAACAAGTACAAAACCAGTACAAAAAGATGTCATTTAAATCATCAAATTAGCAGGCGTCTGACAGGTAACATCTAAAACTTATCCGACCTCACCAGAAACTATTTAGCTTACAGATGTCACATAATTACCAGTATAGTATTCAGTACCACTGTTCAGTGATGCTGCACTCCCCTGATAGAGGTGCTGACAGACAAAAAAGTATTAGAAGAGTCAAGATTTTATTCTGCTGTGTTACAGTGTCTCCAATATTTGCATTGAAGATGGCAGCATCAAGTTTTAAAGCAACAATGAAATATTGAATTACAATCAAAGGCATCATGAGGCATGTTATTGGAACTAAGCAAATGTGAAAGTTATTTCTTTCATTCTGGGTGCTGGAGGAATGATGTGTTGGACTAAAAGAAGATCAGAAGTGAAGAGACAAATTAAATGGATCAGCTCTAACTAAACACTTGATCCCTCCTTTCTCTGGTACCGTTCCTAGATTTCTTGAACAATGACAGTGTAAAGCCACAATGTTTCAATGGTTTTGATCACTTTAAAACATAATGCATTAAACTTAACAAATGAATGTAAAAAATGTCAGGATCTCAAATGAACAGATAACCTCAATCATCCCTGACTTTTTTTTTTTTTTTTTTTTTTACAAAGAAAGACTACACATTGTCAAGAAACTTACTAAATGACTCACTTTAAAGCCAAAACAAGCTTATCTAAAGGATCTTTTTTGTATTCGTTTGACTTCTCTTACTGTGTTTCCACTTGCTTCTCTTGGTCAACAAGCAGAGTCATTTAAAGAGCAATGTTTTGCTTTCTACTTGAAAATTTGTCAGAATCAATGGAGATGAAAAGGCTGCAGAAACTTTGATGTTGAAAGTACTTTCATAACTATGTACAGTAAAGATACAATAAAAAATGTTAAAGCAGTAAACGGGTTTTGATCTATCTGTCACTGTGGGTTTATAACTGTTTCAAAAATTTTAAAGCAATAAAGTGGTGTAATTAAACATTATAAGCTATTGGAGCCTAAATGCAACTGAACACTTGTCAGAAGCTGACTAGCATTTTCTTTTTTTTTAGTAATAATTTTAAATGATTATTAACCTTTGTTTAACCAGGCAAATCTAATTGAGATCACAGATCTCTTTTGCAATGAAAGCTTGCCAAACGCACATTATTGTGGACTGTGGATGGAAACCGAAGATAACCCACAACAACACCAGGAATTTCTTGTTGTGAGGCAACAGTGCTAACCACTAATCCATCATGCTGCCCAATGAATGTGGTGAGGTAAAGGCTCTATTACATTATAGTTGTGATATTTACCACTACTATTTGTGTAAAACTAATTATAAAGCAAGAAAACCGTTTGTGTCTGCATTCACCAAAACCTCTTTCATCACAGTGTTCTACCTCAGTTTTGAATGTTTCACTTACAGGAAGACAATAATAGGCTGTTGTTGGATGTAACTGGGACACTGTGTACACAATTTTGTTCCACTTCATGCGCCACATGTGATGCAAATGGCAGTAAAGAAGCTTGAACCTTGAACATGAACTTCACGTGAGGGAAAAATCACATGATTCACCTACGAAAACATGTAAAATTTACACCTGAAACATGTGTTTTGAACATATTTTCTGTGTGATTTTGAAATATTTTCAACTTGTTTGTGTGAGCCCATGTGATTACATTGTTTCCCATGTGGGAGTAAATATGGAACATCCCCCCCCCCCCCTCCACACACACACATAAAAAAACCTTTCTGTAAGGGTTGAGCGGGATGGACATTTACAACGGGACAAATAAACTGTTTAACACTTTTCTGGTGCTTGCCTGAACCTTTACAAAACTCCATTATAAAATTTCAGAAACTAAGTGATAAATGATTTCAAATAAATATGAGTGAGGACTTGTATACTATACGAACACCCAGGTATATAAAAACATAAACACTTATGAAGGTGAAGAATTCAGCTAACTGAGAAGACCTCAGAGTAGAACAGCTGCTCATCTGCATTGAAACAAGCCTGGAGAGGTCGTCTGGGCATCTGGTTAAGATGTTGTCTGGACTTCCTCCTTAGAAGGTATTTTGGACATGTCCCCTTGGCAGGAAACCTTTGTAAAGACCCAGGTCTTGCTGGAGACTTCATACCCCACAGCTGGTATAAGAATGCTTCAGAAACCTGCAGAGGGAATGGAAGAAGTAAAGGAGAAAGAGATATCTGCTCAGGTTGTTGCCCTGGTAACCTGATCCCACACAAGCAGCAGATGATGAATGAACGGATGAAGGACTGGGTGGAAAGGTAATAGACGTTTAGATTTGGAGAAAATGTTTGGTATTCATACCATTTCAAAAATATACAAAAAATTTGGCCTAAGAAAATTAAACACTGTTGTAACCAACACTTTCACATTGTGTCCAGTTTGCAAAGCTCCTTCAGTCGGAAAGGTAATAGAATCAGGATTTTTTTTTATTTTTTACTTTTATCAATCTCATCATTTGTGGTCAGGACTTTTATCTGATTACTATTTCCTTAGGGTCTTAGTTATGCAGGTGTGGTTTCACAGTAAAATAGTGTTTTTTAAATTCCTCTGAAAACAGTTTTCAGTCAATTTGAGTTGTCTTTCCAGCAGTCCTAAAATTTGTTCTTTTTGAAGTTGGTTTTATTCCAGACCTTAACTTGACCTCAAGAGCCCCTTTTGTTAGCTGTCATTTCAATCAAATACTGCAGAGGAGGCTGCACCTAGATGGAGCTTTGCTGTCTGTTTGTAGCCTTCTGCCTTGTAGGCATTGGTTGTTTGAATTTTCAGCTAGATAGTTAGAGGCTTATCGTTAAGTCAAAGTGTGAAGAGTCAAATATTTATAGAAAAATAAATCACACTCTTTCCTATAGATTGATCTAAACAAGCCATAGCCATATCCACTTATTTAATGTCTAACAAACCGATGCATGTTTTCTGAGAACATGTTTCTCTGCATAAAGTCCATGTACTGTATTTTTCGCCGTAAACGTCGCTCTGCCCTATAAGTCGCATCAGTCCATATTTGTCTAATAAAGTGGAAAAAAAAATCCATAAATATGTTGCTTTGCCATATACATCAAATCTAGTATGCGTCACTGCTGAGGCATTGCGTTTGTTATGCGTCATCACTGACAACACGGAAATGTGGGCCAAACCCAGAAATGTGGGCCGGTGTTGTGCCAAAAATCTAATGGCTGCCAAATAGCGGTCGCTGTGGCATTCACAGAAGGACTTTAACAAGAATTTAACAAGATTAACACTTAAAAACAATTATTTGTTTGCTCAAAATTATAGTAAATGTGTGTCTCAGTCTAACGTTTGCTTAATAAAAGCTCTTTAATGGTCAAAGCAGCTGAATTTCAAAAATAGTTTGCTGCCTCGGTGCTCCAGGAACGTGCAGAGGGAGGAAATCAGGAAGGAGGAATGCTGCTCGTTTCTTCGAAATTTAACAAGAAAAGCACCTAAACAATAATTTGTTTGCTCGAAATTATAGCAAAGGTGTGTCTCAGTCTAACGTTTGCTTAAAAAATGCACTTTAATGGTCAAATTAGCTGCATTTTACCAGGGCGGTGCAGCTGGTTTGACTTTCTCCAAGCAGCGAGCAGAACGAAGGTGGGGTTATTTGGCAAGCCGATTGTGTCATTAATAGTTAGTTAAAATTCTCAGTCATCCAGGACATGGTAAATCCAAAAAAAGGAAAAAAAAAGCAATAAAGTGTAAAGTATAATAAATAAAATCCATTTGCTTTTGTCTCGAATTTTTTGAATTTGTCATTATAGCCACGTTTACCTATTACATGATACAACGGGATGCCTTACATCTACTACTTCTCTGCTGTCATCAAGTGGCTGAAAGTGGCACTGTTCCTTTTTTTTTTTTGTCAGAATGAATAAAACGGTCATATCTCAGCCAAAAATTGGTTTATAAATATAGGAAAAAAATCCATAAATATGTTGCTTCGGCCTATAAGTCGCAGAGCATGTAAATTATGCAAAAAAACTGTGACTTATAGGCCGAAAAATAAGGTAGTAGCATTAAGAGTGTTTATTCCTTCCCATTGGGCAGAAAAATACTGCATATTTCTGTGTGCCTTTTCCAGCTGTATACTGTCTAACAGAACACACAAACAGATCATGTGATTATCTTAGCCATCACTATCTTAGCACCATCAAACTGGTTGACCCACTATGTGAAGGTGCTTTTTATAAGAAGACTGAGTTTGTTGTGGCTCCTCAGACTGATGAAGTCTTTTGGATGAAAGACAAAATGTTTCAACAAAAAAAAGAAACCGTCCAAAGGAACTGAGTTAACTTTGTTGGATAAAACAATACACATTCTTTTGCTTAGATAGCTAATCACAATTATCTTTAAATGTACAAATTTTAATGTTTCATACTGTGTTTATGATAAAAGTTTTTGACCCAAATGTGCTCACATTTGTCATGTTTAAGTGATAATACACTCAGAAATCTGCATATAGGAAGATATTGTTTGGAAGGCACTATTCTAGAATTGCACCGCTCAAGGTGGCTGCATGTTGGAGCAGCTCTGTTACTTTCATTCTGAGATTTTGCTTTTGGAAACTTTAATTCCTGTTTTTCTGGATGTAAATCACATTTTTTGAATGATTGTTTCCTCTGGTATCGGATGTTGTGCAGCTGGAAGGATTTTTACTGAATCTTTTTTAGTTTTGGACATTTGTCATGATGCGTAACCATGGCAACTTTGGAGTTTTCTACAACCAACAGCAGCTGATTAACATCTCAAAAGCTCAAATAATATCTCAACTACAGCCCCAAATCTCAAATGAGTTGAAAAGGATGTTCTGTGGATGCATTCCCATCTACCTGCCAGCTGTGCTCTAGTGCCTGACCACTGAGATCCTGGAACTAGCAGGAAACATGGGTCATGACAGTGGAAGGACAGGATCGTCCCTCGACACCTACAGTTAGCTGTCCACAGTGACGAGGAGCTCGGCAGACTGCTGGGAGGAGTGGCCATCGCTCTGGGAGGAGTTCTGCCCGGCATTCGGGCGGTCCTACAGCCCGGGGGAACCGAGAGGCCAGCCGAGTCTGGGTGGACGGATCGGACGGCATCTGCAGCCAGTTTCTTAGGATCCACTGTGGGATGGACCTTTACAAGAGATCCTTCCTGTCTACAGCCATCAGTATCTATAACATCTCTTAATGAAATGAGGATAACGAGCTACAGCAACAAATAATTTCCCTTTGGGATTAATAAAGTATTTTTGAATTGAATTGAATTGAATGAAATACGTTTTTAAGACTCAACATCTTTGAAGGAGAGAGAAACAGTTGTCAGAGAACAACACTTTAGAGTCATTTTGTTTGCTGCTACACATCTCTACACATCTTCATCTGAACCAAACACGGTTTATTCTTTGGACTAATTACAGCTTTAGATGTTAAACTGTTTTCTTTTTCATAGCTGTGAAAATCTCACAGGCGCATCAGGTCACTTCTTTTGTCATTCATCCTCTACCAAAACAATGTGTCAACTCCTTTCTGTGAATCTGTGGCACAAAAAAAAAAAAAAACCTCCAGCAGACAGGATCCCTCTCACCTTTAAGCGATCACTGTTTTCACATTCAGCCCATCAAGATGTCTTTCTCTCCCCTTACTTTTATAAATCTCAAACAGAATTATTCAGTCGTAGCCCGTGGCTAGGAAGACAAAGCAAGAAGCAGAAGGCGAGGGAGAGTGAAAAAGATGGGACGTGAAAAACAGAGAAGGGCTTTTTTATTCATAACACAAATCATTCTTTTAATCAACAGTGCTGATCTTTATGAAGTGAGACAATGCTTTACTGAGATCAAACAAATGAAAAAAGCGTTCGAAGAGCAAAACATTCTACGGTTTTGCTGTTTATATCCTATGTTTTCTTATTTTTGTAGGTGACAAACGTCATTTATGTCAATCTATTATCTTGTAAAACTTTCCCCTTTAATTTTGCCTTCTTAAACATTTTTGGCAATGTGAACATAAAGCTTTTGTTTTTCAGTCTATGGGCTTCACGTCATGTATTTTTTTCCTGATTTCTTTAGATTGGAGCGCTGTCAACCAACTAAATTAAACCTTAAATTACCTGTGACCCTGTGAAAGCAGCAGAGGGCAGAAGAGTCTCTCAGCAGATAGTTAGCAACGCCCACACCGAGGATCACAAGAGATTTTCAGGAACTGCCAGGAGTTACAACCTAACAACTAAGTGTAAAAAATTGCTCTTTAACCTTTCTGGAAATTACAAACTGATGCAATGTCAGAATTTCTCCTGGTCACTTTATGTGTTTCATTAAATAACGAAACCTCAATGTTTCTCATGTCATGTCCTGGTTTTGTTGTAAAACTAAAGCACCATATTTCTGTTGATGGACACAAACTGTTAATCGTTACAATGCCAGAAAAATGTTTACCCTCTATATTTTTTTTAATATACACAGAAGGATTTACCTTCTAAGGCATAATAAATTGTCCATGAAGTTGTAGATCTATTTTAAGGCAGTTCATAACATTTTTTTCAAACTACAGATTATTTTACTGCCTAAAGATAACAGTGGTTTTAAAAATAACATATGTAATCAGATATGATATAAATGACTACATTTAACCAAACATGAAGGAAAAGCAAAATGAAACGGCTACTAAACATAATAGGAAGTTAAAAAATATGTATATTAGGCATAAAAAAAACGATGCTTTAACTCAGGCCTCTTGATAATGACACATCCAAAAGTTGACTTTAATTGAGTGACAAGTCTTTTTTAACATGGAGCTGCTTAGTTTACTGTAAAAGATGAGTGCATAAAGCAACGAACAAGCTCACTTCAAGCTTGGGATGTTTGTAAGAATTGCAGCAATTACAATTGCATGCAAGAAATATCCCCGTACATGTACAATAAAATCTGCATTTAATGAAAGAATAACATTTGTTGATACATCCACAGGATTGCAAAAAAAAAACCTTTTTAGGACATACAAAACCTACAGAACTCAACTTTGACATTGTAGTGGATGTCTTTTGTAAAGTCTGTTTTAGATCGTGTAGTATTTGTTTTCAAATGCATTTTTAACACTGGGTGTGGGCATGAATCGCATTTTGCAGATGTATAAGACTTCAACGAACCAGAGTATACGTTTTAAATGTTTTTAAAGATTAGTATTCTCTGCCATGTTTGTATTCTCCTTGTCCTCAATCATCCCCTCTGTCCTGGATTACCAGGAGAGTGGAGATGAGGTGATAGGATTAGGGACTGTTTGCTGAAGAGACAGTAACAGTGTTTCACCAATTTCAGATGGGCTTTGGTGAAAGGGTGCAAAGGAGACAGGGAGAATGATTGCAAGAATGTACCAATGCATACCTACTTATCTTCTTGGTCAGTTGGCTTATGACACTTTGACCTTTTCCACCAACAGAAAGCCATGTTCATGTTACCTCCAATATGCTCTGAATTCTAAATATTTTCAGGGATGGGGATACAATTCAGGGAGAGCTGAAAAAAAGATTTGGGTAGTCATTTTGCTTTACTACAGAGTCTGTATGTCAAAGTCAGCCGTCTCATTAGGAAGGATTTCACAAAGAAAATACTAATTGGCCTTATGTCCAAAATAAAGGCTTATTTATTTTGCGGTATCACCGAGGCCTATCTAAACTTGCTTAATGAGATGGGTTGTCTAATGAAGGATGTTACAGTCTTGGGTTGGGTGTTTGGTTCACCTTGGAGTCCAGTGTTGCTACATGGATCTTGCATCAATCTCACTCATTATTCGAGCACCTCACTCTGTCTATACTCAACTCATCAGTGCACACAAGTAGGGCAGTAGAGGTGACGTTGTGTATTTGAGTTTTGCCGTACTAGTATCTTATTAGTTTCATAGTTCTTTGAAAGCGCTACTTGACTTTTTGAGCCATCTTTAAGAGTTCCTGTGTTCTGCTTTAAAACTTTGGCTAAAGCACTTCAAGTTTGTAAATTAGACGATACTGTTGATGATCAAAGGAACACTGCAGTAAAAAGTTAGCTTTTGTTATATTTTTATGTAATTGGATAGTCAGTGGCCAGTGTGAGTGACAAGAGAGATGGAAACTAGACGAAGGGAGGATAACATCCCACGATGACTGTCAGCCAAGTTCAAAGACATCGCAAGTACATATCAAGTGTCACAGCCCACTGAGCCATCAGCTTCTTCAAATAGCTGCCAGTCATATGAAGACAGCGCATTGTGCTGTGGCTCTAATCAATCCTTTAAAAATTAAGAAAAGTTCAGTTGGTATGGGAAACTAGCTTCAGAATCCCAATCCTTAGTTGGATCTGGTTTCACACAAGTAAGCTCTGTTTATGAACAGGTCTCTGATGAAAGGTGTGCTTTAGCAGTTAATTAATAATAGTTTACATGACTGTAACCTTTAGAATTGCAGATGAGATGTGAAGGCAGTGGTTGTGTCTGTTATTGTGAGTTACATAACTTGTTGGAATAACGGGGTCAACACAGCTCGGTAATGAGGTTTCTGGATGTCAAACCAAAGGTCGTTTGACTTCATGTTTCTGCTCACTGAAACGGTGTCAAAAGACTGTGATAGTCATTGTTATTTTTTTACTAATTAATTGTTTAAGTTGTTTTCAGTGGGGAATTATTATTATTTTTTACAACTCTTTACAGATTTTACATGAGGAATAAAAAAAGATTTTGGTTCTTTTACCTTAGTGGCACACTGTCTAGATTTAGTCACTGCTTGAGCTCAGTGAAATAAAAGTAGAATAAAGCTCAGTAGACAAGGTTGTTCAGAACATTAAGAGTATATTTTCAATGTTTGGCAACTGCAGTTATGCTAAATGGATTTATGGTAGCATGTATCCATGCAGTTAAACAATCATGATTTTCTGAAAATATTTTTGCAACTCATAACCACTATAAAAATCACCATAAAAATGCAGACTGTCCACTTGCTATATATATATAAAAAATATATTTATTTTAAGAAATAACTGGCAGTTCTAGGTGGGAAATCGGCTGGAAGTCAACTTGCCTCTGTTATGCCTCTGAACTGTCAAGGAAGGTGCTCAAACATCTGAGATGTTCAATACATTTAAGGGTGAGCCAACATAGTGGTTCTTGGCTATGATGTAATGATCATAGGTGATGTATGCAACCAACTGGTTACAGAAGTTAGAATGAGAGATGTCTGATAGATTTAGTGTGGTCTTTTACATCAGTGCTGTTAAGTTTTGCTTTATATCTTCTTTGGCTCCATGATGTTGACCATTTATGAAAGCTCAAATGATCACAGGATATAACTGACTCGATTGGTAATTTCTGAAAGACCATATTTCAGAACTGCTTTATATGAAGGTCCAGCTTCCCTTCAAATCTTCCCAATATCAGAAGATGAGAAGGGTTTAGCGAACCTAATCATCCCAACAAGCATCTCAAAGCAATCTGATCTCTTCCTGACATTTTTGTACATAACATTTTTGATATGAAGATTTATGTTTCACAGTTTTATACATGATGTATGAACTTTAAAACATAATCTAAATCCTTGCATTACTTATGCCTTTGTTTGGTTGATAAACAAAGAACTTGAGTTGAGACTTGTATTCAATCTTGGCTAGTCCACAATTTTATTTTAATATGGTCAAGCATAACAACAAGCAGGAAAACAGTTGTTTGCACACAAAAACACACAATCCTTTAAAGCTCTAACACGCAGAGATTTATCCCTCCTACCGGCATGCACTTAGGTACACATATCTGGTATGATCCTTATGGTTTATGCCTGGCTGTTGGATGTCTTCTGGTATCAGTGGTATTTGTATGGAGCGTAATTGTCCAAGTGTTGAGAAAGTGGCAGTTGTGAGTATGGCTGGTTAATGAGCTCCTTTAGAGAGGGTCAGAGATTCTGGGCTGTTCTCTGTGATAAAGGTCACATGCCTTCAGGGAAAAATATCACAGTGTGAAAAAAGATGA
The DNA here is from genome assembly GCF_014905685.2 of Nematolebias whitei. Lineage (NCBI taxonomy): Eukaryota > Metazoa > Chordata > Actinopteri > Cyprinodontiformes > Rivulidae > Nematolebias > Nematolebias whitei. The sequence continues at coordinate 20,651,465 of NC_056499.1, read as the reverse complement.
CCAAGTGAACAGAAACTGGCCAGTGTTTTCACTTGATTTTAAACAAAATGTGCAAATTATAGAGAAGATAATACCCCTTTGGGTGAGGTGGCATGTCATCTTTTCAAAGAGGTGAATTTAGGAACTGCTAATGACAAAAGTGGGAGATTTTGAACCACAGTAGAGGCCCAGGCCATGCTAACACTGATAGTTTGCCAAATTATTATTATTATTATTATTTTTCTGGTGTGTTTTCACTTCTCCCACACATGTACCAGTTTTAGTGAGGGAAACAGGATTTTTACAAATTCTTCTAAAATTTTGTTTTATTAAACCATTTATTCTGGGTAGATTTGAGATGGATAAAAAACAAAACAAAACAATGTAGCCGTCTATTTAAAATCATATTTAAGAGTTCCTGTTGTATCCCAATCCCCTCTACATGTCTGATAAGTAAACTGAAGTTGGTCCAAATATTTTTTTAACTTTCGACAAGAGGATCTCCTGAACATGCTTTTCAAACGTCCATTAATAATGAAGTCAGGCCAACAGACCTGAAGTTGTTTAGTGACTGAGCAACCTTACCTTTTGGGATAGGAACAAAGATGGGGGACTCTATACGTTTGGAGAGACGTTAAAAAGAACACAAAAAATGTCTGCTAGCTGCAGGACACAGATCTTAAGAATACGACTCCCTATGTCGTCAGGACCTGGACTTTTCCTTTGCTTTGGTCTTTTGAAAAACGTTAAACACACTTCGATTGTCAACAGTCTTGAAGACATTTGAATGACCCTTCTGATCATATTGGAACCAAACGTCACTCCGGCTTGTGTTTCCTCAAGACAGGTTTGTACTGTGGAACCAAATAAACAACACTGTGGTTCAATGAACCAAGTGGGGCTCTGCTCAAAGATATAAAATTATCTTTCATGGTTCCATAACACAGATCCAAACATCTCGTAAGTTGAGTGGGGCACGTCACATATTGATAAAAATTTCCAAGTGACTTCCCGAGTTGTGCAGCACAAAGGAGCAACTGGTAGAGCTGCTGCATCTCAGCAAGCAGGTCCTCGGATCAAATCCCAAGCCTTTTAACAAGTTCAACATTGGATCACTCTGCTTTGACTTTTCACTTTGACAACATAAATATGCTCATCCTCAGATGGAAAATTTAAAAGTAATTTACATCCATTAGCTAATATTTTAGAGCTTGTGTTTTTACAAAAATACATACAATTTACATTTTTTCTTAAGTGTAAGCTAGAAGTACTTAAGAAATGGGAATACAAACTAGTTTGAATAATGACTGAATTTAACATGGTATTGCATGAGGAAATCTGGAGTGGCAGAAAAGTATCTTAGATGGTACAGGACATGTATGAGAACAGCAGGACAGAGGTGAGATGTGCTGTAGGAGTGACAGATAGCTTCAAGGTGGAGGTGGGAGTACATCAGGGATCGGCTCTGAGCCCCTTCTTGTTTGCTCTGGTGATGGACCGACTAACAGAAGAGGTCTGGCAGGAATCCCCGTGGACTATGATGTTTGCAGATAACATTGTGATCTGTAGTGAGAACAGGGAACAGGTAGAAGATAACTTAAAGAGGTAGAGGAACGCACTTGAAAAAAGAGGAATGAAAGTCAGCCGTAGTATGACAGAGTACATTTGTGTGAATGAGAGGGAGGCTGGTGGAACAGTGAGGCTACAAGGAGCAGAGGTCAAAAAGGTGCAGGACTTCCAAGTACTTGGGGTCCACTGTCCAGGAAAATGGGGAGTGTGGTAAAGAGGTGAACGAGAGTCCAGGCAGGATGGAGAAAAGTTTTAGGAGTGATTTGCAACAAAAGGGTGTCAGAAAAGGACAAAGGAAAAGTTTACAGGACAGTGGTGAGACCAGCTAGATTGTATGGTCTGGAGACAGTGGAATTGAAAAAAAGACAGGAGAAAGAACTGGAAGTGGCAGAAATGAAGATGTTGAGGTTCTCCTTAGGAGTGACAAGAATGGATAAGATTAGGAATGAGATCATCAGATCAGCACATGTTGAACAACTGGGAGATAAAGTTAGAGACGCCAGACTGAGATGGCTTGGACATGTTCAGAGGAGGGACAGTGGGTATACTGGTAGAAGGATGTTAGAAATGCAGCTGCCAGGAAAAAGACAGAGGAAGGCCAAAGAGGAGATACAGTATATGGATGCGGTTAGAGAGGACATGGAGATAGGTTGAGTGAGGACAGAGGATACAGAGGACAGAGTGAGATGGAGGAGGATGACTCGCTGTGTCGACCCCTGGAGAGGGAAAAGCCAAACGAAGAAGAAGAATGACTGAATTTAATGACATGACTACAGTTTTTCCACTTTTCATGAGTTATTAAACATGCTAAAATTTGGGTTTTGATGAAAGCAAAATTTACAGTAGACATAGGTTAAAACACTTTGGAAACCTTAACGCTGCAGAGAAAATACGTAGTACTAAAACTAATCAAACTAATCCAGAGGGAAAGATAAAGAAAATCTCTAAAAGCCACTCAACCCAGCATGAAAACGCTCCACACCCTGATCGGTGCACGCGTGTTTCAGCTCAGTGTTCGAGCAGGTGGAGGAGGAGGGACATTATCAGTCCCAGTCAATAAACCCATTTAGTCCATTAGTATAGGTACTGCTTTGCTTGCCCCTTCCTTCTCTTCTATCTTTTTGTTATTCTTATACCTTGCTCACCTTTTTCCTCATTAACTCTCACTCATTGTGTTAACAAGAGGGATAAAAACAGTCCTGGAGCTTTGGTTTGCGCAAACTGAAAACAGAAATGGGAAAAGTAAAAGCACCAACAGCATGATAGTAATGGAGCCAGTGGAAAACATTAATGAATATGTATCACCATCTTCACCTCTCTTCCACTCACCATAGTCTCTTTTGTCCGTATCTACTTTTTCCTCTAGGTCTATCCCTTTGAAAAAGTTGCTTATCCGTGCACTTTACCACTGGTTTTGTTCCTCAGGTATACAAACTCCATTAAATCATGTAACCAGCAGATGACCTCCCGTGATAAATAAATATTAGCAACAAGTAATGAGTGCTGTCCCATGTTCACAGCTGCTAATTATTTCAGTGCTATTTACAGCTGAACACACTTTTACAGCTCAGTGAAATTAACTTAATATTAATCTCCAACTTGCAATTTATTATCAGTCTTTACAAATTGGCTTAAACCGTTATGGATGAAGATTAATTTGTTTTGTTATATTTGCCATTCTTCAACTCACAAGATTTTATTATTTTTATTAAAAAACTTTTTTAAGAAATGCACATTGCCATCTATCTAGCATACCAAAGATAAAAAATATATTGCAAAATACATTAGCGCTTATAATATGAGTTAGAGATAACACACACCTGCACAAACACACAAACACAGGCAAATACATGATCACCCACATTTCATGGGAGCTGGTAAAAAAAGTTTATTTTAAATATCAGGTCTTTCATAGGTTTTTATTGCAATATATAATTATTACATAATGATTTGTGCTGATATTTATACATTACACAACAGTAGTTTATGTTTGAATCTGAGTAAATTAATGTTCATTTACAATATGGTTCAGTTTAGACAGGCACTGTGCCAACATTTGAGATTAACAAAAATAATAGTACAAATAGTCTGCTTAGTCACCGATAACTGCTGCTACATGTTCTGATTTTACCATCATTCTTGTGTGGAGGACACATTTTTTTGAAAATGAACAAAAAAAACCTGAGGTAAGTAGACAGAGGATGAAAATAGAGTAAAATACCTCTCTGAAACGAAGTATGTAAATAACTGCTAACAATGCTGCAAACCATTTCCCTACTGGGACAAATCTATGTAACAGACAGACAGACAGACATGCCCTCTGTCTTTGTTTGTCTGTGTGTGATTTAATACACTCTATTGCTCACACAGTCTGTGTGACTTGTGCTCATACGTAACCCTAACCCCATTTGCCAAAAGTCTGAAGGTCCTAGGGACAGTGTATTTAACATGGTTCTTAGAAATCTCCACAATATTCAAACTTCTTCCTGCAGGCAAAAACTTACAGAGGCAAAGTTCTCTGCAATCAACTCTACTGATAACTGACTACTTTAATGTGGAAGGATAGAAACACCTTAAAAGGACAAAAGATGATTTTAGAAATATTAGAGTGAGAAGGGTTTCTGCTCATCCAATAATAATCAGTAAAACTATTGGAATGAAAAAGCAATGCGGCAGATAAAAAGTACATCTGAGTGGTTCGTGTTGTAGGTGGATTTAGTGGACATCATGCGGTGAAGGGGCCTTAAGGAAGAGTGAGAAGAGTTTGGTAAAATAGCAACACTTCAACCAAACTGAAATGGTTGCTGATGAGGGTTGGGATAAGAGCCTCCTGCACACTGGAATGAATTAAAATAAATAAATGCTTATATTTCCTTTAGTATATATTTTTAGTGCACATACAGTTTTATAATTACATCTGTGAATTGTTACTTTATTGTCTGCTGTGCTATCTATCAATCCATCCATCCATCCATCCATCCATCCATCCATCCATCCATCCA
>NC_056499.1:20621581-20631915 GCF_014905685.2 Nematolebias whitei | reverse complement strand
TCTTGACGAGGCTCAATACAGCGGTGGTGGGATGCATCACAAACAATGATGAGTCCAGCTACAGGCAAGAGGTGGAACACCTGGAGAGCTGGTGCAAAGAGAATAACCTTCACATCAATGTGAAGAAGACAAAGGAGATGATTGTGGACTTCAGAAGGAACAAAAACACCTACACCCCCCTGAACATAAGAGGATCTGCGGTGGAAGTGGTCTCCAGCTACAAGTACTTGGGTGTACACATGAATGACAACCTCAGCTGGAGCAACAACACCACCAGCCTGATCAAGAAAGCTCATCAGAGACTCTACTTCCTCAGACGGCTGAGGCGAGCTGGTCTGGGAAGCTCAGTCCTCACCTCCTTCTACAGGTGTGCAGTGGAGAGCATCCTGTGCTCCAGCATCAACGTGTGGCATGGAGGCTGCACAGCTGCAGAAAGAAAAGCTTTGCAGAGAGTGGTGAAGGCTGCACAGAAGTCTGTTGGATTCAGCCTCCCCACCATCACAGACATCTACACCTCCAGATGCAGGAAGAGGGCCACCTGCATCATGAAGGACCCCACTCACCCAGCACACAGACTTTTCCCCCCGCTCCCCTCAGGAAGGAGGTTAAGGAGCATTAAGTGTAGAATCACTAGACTGAGGAACAGCTTCTACCCTGAAGCTTTTAGACTCATAAATCTCTAATCAGGATAATCACTGTGAAAAATCACAACATGTTGCTGCTGATCTGTTTCATGTTGCTGCTGATCTGTTTCATGTTGCTGCTGATCTGTTTCATGTTGCTGTGTTCATGCGTGCTCATCTGCTCACACAGACTCATGTTCGAGCTGCTGTTCAGCGTACTGTTTTTATGCTATTAGTGCTTAGTGTATTTTTTGTTGATGTTTTTCTTAGTTCATATCTTAGATCTTATTACTGTTTTTCTTTTACATTTTATTGTTGGATGTAACCGGGACCCTGTGTACATAATCTCGTTCCGCCACATGTGGTGCGAACGGCAATAAAGAAACTCTGACTGACTAGTCATTATCTAGTGAGAAATAAACTCTTCCAAATTGAGGTTGTTTCTTTACTTATCTGCAACAGGTAAGATAATAATTGACCATAACCTTTTCACATAACTTTTCATCAACTTTTCTGTTACCCAAAAATGCTGTAAAACAAAACAAAACAAAAAAATATTTTTTTAAATATATTTCCCAATAAATGTTATGCTTTAAAACAAATATACAAAAAATAATTTAGTACAATTTTTTTAACCTCTTTCACCTGAAATAAAATAAAACAAAAGACAAAAGGCATTTTTTAAATAATTTTTTTGCAAGACTGTACAGTATGTAACGATTTAGACTCTGTTTACAGCCACAACAGTTCTTTAACAACCAAATAACAGATTGTGAAGTGCACAAACAGTAAACAGTAGAGGAACAATGTTTATTTGAAAGTGTATGAGACTAATACAAAAGTGCCTCTGCATTAACCGTATTGCTCATCATTTGCTGAAACATGGTGTTTATTTACAGTTTTTTTTTTTTTAGTGTAGCCGACCTGCTTGTTGACACTCTTCCATCTTCATTTGTGCACACGGAGCATCTTTTGTTCCTGACGATTCAGCTGCTCCCCTTGAAGTTTCTTCTGCATCATCAGAAGCACCTTCATTCTGCCTCTCATATCACATTTCCTGAAAATTTCAAGAGTTTTTGGTAGCTATTAGACAACTTTGTCTTTATCATCAAGATGCAGAAAAAACATTAACAGGATCATCGTTAACTCATTATAGATAACATCATTGTGTTACCGATAATTTTCTAAAGTTACTCTTTTCTCACTTCATTGTATTTGATAAAGCAGATGTTAAATGTTGCCCAAATGTATAACTGATGGATGCTTTAATACTGTTTAATACCAAGAAGGGATACCTTTTTTAATGTCAAGTTTGTCGCCAGATTTCAGATTTTGTCACATTCTAAATCTCCAGTTTTGTCAAGGTGCACACTTCAGTATGAATGGGGATGAAGACGCTTCATATTTTACCCAAAAAGTTCAATGTTTTTGTGTGCAGACATTAAAAATTTTTTTTGATATGGGCACCAGTGACCCCCGCAACTTGAAAAGGAAGAAGCGGATAAAAGATAATAGATGAATGGGTTCCTTAAATCAAAGTTGACTTCATAGCTTCATAGTTAGTTGTTCCAGCAGATGCTCGATACTCCAACAGAACTGTACAGAACTGAACAGAAATGTAGGCCAGACCACATGATCACTGGAAACAGAAATAACATTACTCACAAACCAGACATCTGCGATCTCATTCTTTCGGTCACTACCCAAAGTTCATGGCCATAGGTGAGGGTAGGGACGTAGACCGACCGGTAAACCGAGATCACTTTAAGTCTTCCGATCACAGACCCTCATTTTGGAGTTAACTCCAAAATCCTAGAAAGTATAATTTTCTTAATATACTCCGTGTTTAACTTCTTTCCTTTGCTGTCACAGAGAGCTAAGAAAAGGCAACATTTATTTGATCTATTTTGCTCAAATTCTTAGAGACGAAAGAGTTTGAATGAGGTACTAACTTAGTGTCTGTCTTTTCAGTAATAATTACTGCAGATTTTTTACACCTGAATGGCTTTTGTGTTTGCTCTTTACTGCATGCAGTAACTTGAATACACATTAAAAGGAATGGTTATAGCTATACAGTAGTCCCTCGTTTATTGCAGGGGTTCGGTTCCAGACCCCGCAGTAAGTGAAATTTTTTCAAAGTAACGACATTATATTTATTTTAATATTTATATATATTTTAAGGATTTAGAAATCCTTCCCACAATCTTGCAATGTTCTAAACTCTTAAACCTAGGCCATTTTAACAACATATGTACAGTATTGTATATGTAGCTACTAAATTTTACTTACCAGCTCTGCAGAACGGCAGCAACAGCTCTCGGTTCCAGTCCAACTCTGTTCCGGCCTGACTCGTTTCCGTTTCTGCAGAGGTACCCTGCAGCAATGAAGCCCACAATCAATGTTCTAAACTCTTAAACCTACTCATTTTAACAACATACTTATTTGTAGATATAAAATTTTACTTACAAAGGCGTCCCTGCTTAAAGTTCCTCGTTGGCTGGCTAGGAGCCCTCGGGTTCACCGCTGAGTCTGGAGGTCCAGTTCTGGTCTGGTCTAGTTGTAGCTCTTGAGTGCCAAAGCACATTTGGGGGGGTGGGGGCAGACCTTCTGTTGGCTGGCGTGAAACCATAGGTGGTCGATTTGAGTCTAAGTCTGAATGAAAAATGTCCCGATGGGCTCCGAATGGAGCACTGGACCTTTCGGCACACATCCCCGCTTAGAGTTCCTTGTTGGCTGGCTAGGAGCCCTCGGGTTCACCGCTGAGTCTGGAGGTCCAATTCTGGTCTGGTCCAGTTGCAGCTCTTGAGCACTGAAGCACATTTTGGTGGGGCCAGACCTTCTGCTGGCTGGCATGGGATCATAGGTGGTCGATTAGAGTCCAAGCCTGAATGAAAAATGTCCCGATGGGCTCCGGATGGAGCACTGGACCTTTCAGTGTGCGTCCATGCTTAGATGTCCTCATGGGCTGCCTCCCAGCTCTCAAGATTCACTGATGGATCAGGAGGTCTGGTTATGATCCAGTTCTGGTCCGGTTTGGTGGGTTCAGTGCGGCTTCTGCGTCAGCTGCGCGCTGATCAGATCAAAATGTTAGCTCTGTTTTTTACAGCTGGGCGGCTGTGGCTGAGTGGTTAGAGCAGTCGTTCGCCAATGCAAGAGTTGGGGGTTCGAATCCTCCAGCAGTCACATGCCGAAGTGTCCCTGGGCAAGACACTGAACCCCTCGTTGCCTCTGATGTGTGTCCCATCGGTGTATGAATGTGATAAAGCTCTGATTAGTCTCATTAGAATGATTTGTTCAATTAGCTTTGTAGAGATCTAGTAGAGAGATGTATGAATGGATAAATGAGGCACAGATTGTTATGTAAAGCGTTTTGAGTATCTCAGTAAGATAGAAAGGCGCTATATAAGTACAGTCCATTTACCATTTACCATTTACAGCAGAAGGAAGAGGAGCTTCTGGGCAGGGCCCTGTTGCCTTCTGGGAAATGTGGTCATTATGAGTTTATGAGGTCGTTATAAAGTGGAGGATTATTGAGAGAAAACTACAAAAAATGGTGGCGCCTGTTGGAAGTATTAAATTTTTTCGTAAACTTTTTACTCTATAGTACTGTATCCAGTACTGTCCCATGTGAGAAATATAATAGTTGATAATCATGTGTCCTTTGCAATTTTTTTGTACAATATTATGGACTTTACATTCACAGACCGCAATAGAGTACGCAAAAGTCGAACCACAAAGTAACGAGGGACTTCTGTGCAAGCACTCTAATTTGCTACTGACTAAACCTGCAAATTATATTTTGTTCTTGATAATTATTTTAATGATTTTTTTAGTATTATTGGTAGTGATATAAAAAAAAAACTAGACAGTTTACTTACAGGTTGATATTAATTTAAATGGATTTACCTGCTGTTTGGCTGTTGATGTGCACACGTGCTGCTTTTAAAAGCCTTTATTTATTTAATTATGTCCCCTGATTTTAATTGATGAGTCCATTAACAAGAGGAGACGCGTGAAACCTAACAAACCAACCACATCTTTCATTCTTTTCTTTCCGTCATTAATTCTGCCGTGCGAGCACGTCTCTCTCCGTCTCTCACAGACACTCACACAAACGCACACATCCGCACAATGTAATCGCAATCAAGGGCTCAGTGTGTGTAAATGTCAGGTCGTTAGTGAGCTCCAGTCTCCTCCCGTCTAATTGGACAATGGCAAATATAGCCACCCACCATCGATTCCTGCATATCCTGTGCTTTCACGTCCTCTCTTGCTTTTCTCTTTTCTTTTCACTCTAATTTATTTAACAAACTCAATGAACAAAGCTGTGCGGTTCCAGCAATATAAATTGTAATTGCTCTTAAGTTTTATAAGCCTTTTTAAAAATTGTAATATAGTTAAATATTCTTTATTGTTAATTTTTGAGGGGTTTTACTTTTATTGAACTCTCACAAGTTAAAAAGGTGATAAGATAGAAACCCCCCAAAAATCTATTTTTTTAATCATAGTCAAGTCACTGACCTTCTGCAGTAACTGTCACATTCTAGGGACTCATAAAATATAAAACTGAAAAAAAAACTGCTATGTATCAGTCATGACTCATATCGTTTGGTTAAATTTTAGGTGTAGTTCATTACTTTTTCTGTTTCTTTGGTTTTATAAAATAAACTTCTAATGGCCTAAAGCAACATGACTCAAATATTGAATCAGACATGGAGAAGGTATTCTCCCTGAGAAAATGTCCTGGTGTATAAAAAAACAAAAAGAGACATCCAAGCCAAATAATTATCAGTGTTTTTGGAATACAATGTGACACAAATATATATGATGCACAACTGATTAGATCCCAGTGGTTTCTATGGTGCCATAAATGCCTTTAATCATTGAGAAATTAAAAACTTACTGTTAATTTTACAGTGTAATTTTAGTGGCTGGAGCTAAAAACATACTAGATTTAGTTTTGAATAACATGGCAAACATTTCTGATGAATTAGTTATATGTTGGGAAACAGCAATGATTATAAATTTCAAATATCAAATGTTTTTTTAATATTCTTTCATCATTCAAATTAGTCTGTTCCATCACCATTTCCCTTTTTGCTTAAAAAAGTATTAATTTATGCAATATTGTTTTCTACCACATAAATAAGTCATTACTGATTGCTATTATATTGGCAAAAAAAATAAAAAAATCTATAGTAAAGCTCAAATGCAACCTGCAAGTGAATTTAGCAAGTCTCCCTCAGATGAGGCAGAGATTGTAGTTTTCATGCAGCTTCGATGATATTTACCAAGAGGGGGCACAATTGTAAAGGACTAAAGACACGATCCACACCAACATGTTTTCAGTGAGTCACTGTGTGTGTGTGTGTGTGTGTGTGTGAGGATGAGAACATGGGGAAGAGTGTGTGCATGTCACTGCACAATCACACAGTGACAAAGACTTTTTGTAACTAAGTGAGTGAGTTATTGGACACGACAGGAGGTTCTTTACATGCTAAAGAACAGATTGTATCTGTTAACACCTGCCGGTGCCCGAGACATTATTACACCTGAACAGGCACAGCTAATTATTGAATGGAGTGGGTGGTTTGATACAGAAAGTACACCCCCTTGATAAGTTGGAGTAAGATAATTAAAACACAAAATGAAAGGAGAATGTTTAAAGTACTGTATGGATGTATATTTGTGGAAAAATCATTAATAAAGAAATAACCTGTGAAGAAGCATGCGTGTGTGTGGATAAGCACATCTATGATGCTAAATATAATAAATTATTAACATTTATGTAATGCTATTCCAACAATTATAATTATCATATCATGCAAACCAAACTGAGAGGATACTATTTTTAATTGTGTCTACACAGATTTCTTTCTGTATTTTTGAGCTCATCACACTGAAAGATATTATTTATGATAAACATCTATGTTTTAATTGTTTGTTTAAAACTTTTAGAAAATGTATATTAAGTATTCTTCGTTTTTATTTATTTTATTTATGATTATGTCTTTCTCTGTAAATTGCATTTGTCGCATTTATATTTGGAACTAAAAAGCGACAATTAAGACTTGTCGTTGAGGACAGTAAACTAAAAAAACAACAACTTTTTTTCCTAAAGTGAAGCCATATAAAAATAATATCTTCTGAAATGAGTCGTTTGCTTTTGTTTCTTTGAGAAATTCTAGGTTACAACGATCCATCCATTATCTTTACCCGCTTATTCCATTTTGGGTCACGGGGGTCGCCGGTGCCCATGTCCAGCAATCACTGTGCGAGGGGCGGGGTACACCCTGGACGGGTCGCAAGTCCATCACAGGGACACATAGAGACAAACGAGACAAACAAACATTCAGTCTCTCACTCACACCTAGGGACAATTTAGAGTTACCAATCAGCCTAACATGCATGTTTTTGGTCTGTGGGAGGAAACCGGAGTACCCGGAGAAAACCCACGCATGCACGGAGAGAACATGCAAACTCCACCCAGAAAGGCCCCTGGACCGGGGTTTGAACCAGGGACCTGCTCGCTGAGAGGCAGCAGCTCTACCAGTTGCGCCACCGTGCTGCCCAGGTTACAACTATATAAGGAAAAAAATATATATATATATATATATTTTGTAGGTGTGCATAAAACACTGGTAATGTTTTATAAAAATAATATATTTGGACAAAGATCAAAGCATGAAGAGAGCTAAAGTTTTAATCTAACCTCAGTGTTTATTCCTCTAATTAACTTGTCCTTCTAGCAGCCAAACCCAAACATCTCTCTCTTTTTCTGTTAGTCTACAACTCCCTTACTGAATACTTTCTATTAGTTAACTCTAAAAGGAGACAGCACTTAAAGTGTGGATAGTTAAAAAAATACTTATAGTAAGTTAAAAGGCCACACTAAGAGTGGGCAGTGCTGAATTCACAAACGTTCATGCCTGTAACAAGAACATCAATTTTTTGTTTCAAACATGCTTCATTTTACTTGTCTCAGGAACACAGAACAGATTGTAAACAAAGAAACAGGCTCTTTGTGAGCAAAAATGTGGAAAAAAAAATTGTTTGTATTATTGGTAAAAGTCCAAAATGAGTTGGTTTTTATGCCGTTTTCCATTTCATCCCATTGTTCTTGCTGATGCTCCTCATTGCTTGCTCAAAAGCTGCACATCAAAGTAAACCATGTGAACATATTTAAAAATTAATGCTGACATGATATGGACCCCCCCCCCCCCCACACACACACACACTTCTGGAAAATCAAACCAACACATGACCACTCACATGTCATCACTCTCCAAAGGTCATCATTAGGGACTCTCCCATATTTGCCTGTTTGAAATATGTTTCTGCACTACAGAATCCACAAAGGGAGTGGGGGTGGGGCTGTGGTAGCTCGGTGGTCAGTGTTGTGGTCTTGAAATCCCAAGGCTGCAGGTTTGAGCTCAGGTTGCATCTGGAAGAGCAGAAAAAAGTGACCACATTTTTCATGCCAGTTTGCTCACTGTGGCGATCCCCACTGAAGGGAGCAGCCAAAAGAAAAACCAACTCTTCAAAGGAGAGCATGCTCATACCCAGTATGCAGTGCAGGCTTTTCAACACTAAGGTGAATTGGTAACACTTTACAATAAGGTACACAAAATTTGCTTCACTACTAGGGAACGCTTAAGGAACAAATCAGGAGTTAATGGGTAGTTAATCAGTACTTACTGGGGAACACACAGCCAAGCCTTATTAGGGGACCACTGGCTAATTACCTTGTAAATGAACTAATCAAGAACTAATGGGTAGTTAACCAGTGCTTACTGGGAAACACACAGCCAAGCCTTATTAGGGGCCTACTGGTAAATTACCTTGTAAATGAAAAGGAACTAATCAAGAACTAATGGGTAGTTACTAAGAAAACCAAATAGGAATGAATCAGGAGCTAATTGGTAGTTAACCAGTACTTAATGGGGAACACACAGCCAAGCCTAATGGTAGGACTACTGGTTTGTTACCACAGAAACAGAGGAAAAATTCTTCATGTGAGTTCTGAATAAACCCTGCACCAGTGAGGTCACAGATCGTGATTGCCAAAACCCCTTTTTCCTAGTTATGACTGCTTTTATTACCCATTAGCTCCTGATGCGTTCCTCTTTAGTTTCCTTGGTAACTACCCATTAGTTCTTGATTAGTTCCTCTTTGTTTACAAGGTAACTAACCAATAGTCCCCTAATAAGGCTTGTCTGTGTGTTCCCCAGTATGTACTGCTTAACTACCTATTAACTCCTGATTTGTTCCCGATTCGTTCCTGAGGCGTTCCCTAGTAGTTAATCAAATTTTGTGTACCTTATTGTAAAGTGTTAACGGCGAATTTAACAAAAATAATAAAATAAAATAAAATAAAATAAAATGAAAGCTGCAACATTGTTTCTGAAAGGTGTGGATTGTTGGTTTGACTGTGCGAGTCTCAATCGAACAGGGATCATTATGTATTACTGTGGAATCCCAATCACGGATTTGCTCAACAAAACATTTAGCAAGCTGTTGGAGAAAATATATATTCTCACTTTATCTCACTTATTCAAAATGAGCCCAACTCAGCAACATGAAAATATTTTTAACTGCATGAACAGTTTACTTGCAAGAACAGATTTCCAGGACAGGTCACACAGATATACAGGAAGTACACACATGAAGCCCAGTCACAAGAGTCTGCCGTGGACAGTGTGTGAAGTTTGTTTTTATAACTTATCAGTTCAGCCGAGCTCACAGACTCGGAGGTGACTGTAGAGCAACAGCTGCATGCAGCCGCCTCACTCAAGCTCCTCATTCATATACAAACCCAAACATATGGTTCATGGGCAGAGTTAATATTCTCAGCCATAGTAGTTAAAAAAAAATCTTCAAACTTTGACCAAAAATTCCAACATGTCATCTTCATATCAATTAACTCCAAAATGTATCTAATATGTGGAATCACAATACCTTATTTGTTCCCTTTCTTTTCTTTTTAAAGCTCTTATTATCTTATTTCTTGCCTGCTGCCTCAATTCTATTAATGTAATGGTAATAAAACCAGCACATTGGTCTACGGACTGTCATTTTATAAAATCATCTTTTTGGGACCACTTACACAGGTGGTCACCTGTTTTTCTGTGTGTTAGCAAAACTCTCTCCAACTACTGGACACATTTTATGATAAAGGAGAATAGCTCAGCTTTTGAAAAAGGAGGTTGCTTGCATAAACCGTTTTTTTTTTTTTAATTGATCAAGCAGTCACTTGAACAAAATGCATTCTCTTGGGTTTGAATTGTTTTAAATGACAAAAATACAGTAGCTCTAGAGGCTAGATCTAAAGTTCTACAAAAAAATGTAACTACATTTTTAAGTTTATTAGCACATTTGTATGGATAATTGCAACCCTAGTTATGCCGGTATGTTCTATTTCCAATAGTCTAAAGCATAAAGTGTAGGATGTTGTAGCCGTTTAAAGTGTCACCACCTGGTATTAAAGAAAGTAAAAGACTGCTGTCCACGTTTTAACTAGTTGGGAAAGTTTCCACGGCCCATGGCCATGGAAATGCTAGCTAACAAGTTAGCAGGTGCTGGATGCTTCATGGTCTTTATGGTATCTGTATGTCATATTTATTTCAATATTATGTACCTGACCCAGCAAGTGTGCATTCATTGCTGTATTTGTCATGGTTTATGTGTACACATGATGTATTTGTCATGGTT
>NC_056499.1:20614784-20621571 GCF_014905685.2 Nematolebias whitei | reverse complement strand
AAGTCCACACAGGGCACACTAAGACTGTTATTGTAGGTGCATTGTTGTTTGCATGCTTATTTTTTATTATTTTTTGCATCATTTGATGGATTTTGATCTTCTAGTTCTAAGCTTGAAGAATACAATGCTTTTCTCCTCTTATACAACAGAGCTATTTGCAACAGACAGAGCCACTTTGCAGTCAACTGCTCATCCATTTAGACCAGCATTGAGCTGGAATGGAACTTTCAGCTTTATTTGTCTGCAAACACACATTGTACCATTGTCTTAGGAGTCAGGCTTTATTTATTAGCTGGTTTTCTTCTAATATTGCTTTTCTGATTGTTAAGGGCCTCTGTTTCAAGGTTTCAAAAAAGTTTGAAAGTAAGAAGGAAGTTGGGGTTGTCCTCTTGGTTGGCAAAAGAAAACAACAAGGAAGAAGCAACAAAACAAGTAATTCTGAAAATACAACGACATATATTTCCAATGTGAGTTTTTGTTCATGTAGTGTATGACACTACAGCAGTTCCACAAAACACCTGCTTCCAGACATCACTTCTACTTATGGATAAAAAATCCCTTGAAGGTGAGAATTTATACTGGTCCCAGCTTGTTTATTCATGTAAATATGTTGTATTTATCCCCAGCAATATGGAGCATATAAGGCTGTCAACATTATTCTAACTGCATTTTCATTTGACGGCAGGAATTCAGACTTATTATATGAGCGATTCCCTGCCTTGCAAAACATATTACAGTACCTATAAAACAGGGCTGTGATATCGCTACATGGTCTAATTGCTTGCACCAACAGACCATTGTTCTGACACTGATAGGACCCAAACTCGATTATTGGATGTGCCTCTATCCCATATCAAATCGATGTTGTATATTATGTAACAAATTGTGCAAGATAAAGGTTGCACAGACAGCAAGTCTCCATGATATTGGACTCAAATTGTGAATCACTTTTACAACCTATATGGAATTGCAGCTAAACACTTCTGGATGTCCTTGAGTTTTTAGATACATTTAGTTTATCCTGTCAAATGAATAAAGCTGAGATTTACATGCCACAATTAATTTATTTTGCACACCTCCATATGTGCAGTAAAACACACGTTTAAGAGTTTAAGTTGAGACGTCTCTCGTCTCCTTGAAATCATTTATTTTTACAATCAAACTGTGTAATGCTGAAGCAACACACAAACTGTATTGGGGTTTAAAGGAGGAAGATGGAGAATCAGGAGAAACACTGCATTTCTGTCTGCAGTCAACTGTAGACTGCAAAAAACAACAACAACAAAAAAAACAACGCATAAAATTTATTTTTTTGGGCAAGTCATCACTGATTTGAATGTTAAGGCTGTTATATTAATAAAATGGAGAAAAGGTAAATGAAGACAACATGCTGTTTACTAAAAAAATTGAATGCAAAATATTACTTAGAATTAGATTATGCTCGTACTTGCATAAAGAAAAAAACAAACAAAAGATGCAAATGAAAATTCAGGTTGTGGTTTGTCTTGTGCTGATCCAGTATGTCTTTTGAGACTCTGTAAGTAACACAGAAACTCATTAGTCTGAAAATGTCAGATTGTATGAGACCTGGCAGCCACATAACTTTTGTCTCTGAACGTTGTCATGCAGAGCAGCTTTTCAGATATTACTCTGAAAAGACAACAAGGATAAAATTAGCAGTGCAATCAACCAGTAGAAATATCTAATGGCTGTAGATGCTTCTATCTGCCACCAAAACCTGCACAAGTCAAGTCAAGTCAACTTTTATTTATAGAGCACATTTAAAACAGAACCTGTTATCAAAGTGCTTAACAACAACAACAACAACAACAACAACAATCAATGAGTAAAATTAAAGAGAGAGAGAAAAAATACAATACACTAATAATAATAACTGAAGAATTAATAAAAAGCATTTAAAACATAGGATCACAAATTAAAAAACACTAGATCAATTTACACTGTATGAAATGCCTGAAAGAACAGATGTGTTTTTAGCAGGGATTTGAAGTGAGGAAGGGAGGTGGCCGGCTTGATGTTGGGGGGCAGATTGTTCCAGAGTTTGGGGCCCATGACTGAAAAAGCCCGATCTCCTCTGAGCTTCAGTCTTGTTTTTGGAACAGCCAAAAGCAGCTGATCGGATGATCTCAGGGCCCGAGAGGGAACGTAAGGTTCCAGAAGCTCAGAGAGGTAATGGTGTGTGAGGCCATTTAAGCACTTGAAGGTCAACAGAAGAATTTTAAAAACTATCCTCGTACGAACAAGGAGCCAGTGAAGGGAGGACAGAACTGGAGTAATATGTTCAGACCTACGAGTTCCGGTTAAAAACCGAGCAGCACAAGGTCAAAAAATAAACTCAAAACAACAACTGGGTTTAATTAGAACATAAAGAAGCTTTTTTTTGGCATCCAGATAGCTTTGGAATAATGTATATAAGTATTAAAACAGCTGTCTACTAACAATGTATCTACTGTAACTGAACTGAAGAAAAAAAATAACCACAATGTAAAAAATGTTGCTCTTTTACTTTTTAATAGGAATGAAATAAGATGGGTTTATAAATTCTATTTGCTATATTAGCATCAAGTGTAAAGCATATAAGCAATAAATAAATAAATAAAAATAATTAAAAATAAAATCAACATTTTATGTCGAGTAGAATTTAAAAATAATCAATAGAAACTTGCCAATTATACATAGTTCTTCAACAATGCAGAAAGGTAATGGGAAATTAACCCACCACAGAGTGGATATACTTAAAAGTAAGTATCAAGTATCACTGAAGCAAAACTAATTCCATCCATGATTACCAATTAGCTAATGGTAATTACATGAACATGTTCATACAGTGATCTATGAACTGTAAAACTTAGTTTCAACTTTATGTTTAGGGTGCAGCTGCACGTTAGTGTCGTGGCTCCAAAACGAACAGAAAATAAGAGGAACTAAATAAAATGAAAAAAATCATTAGACCTCTTTACACACACAGTTGCAGCATTAATCAGGATGTTATTGATTCAGACCTGGTACCGGTCAGAGCTGCAGTTGTCCTCATCCTAAACTGACACAGTCTGCGTGTTTCTTGGATAACTGAGCTCTGAGAAACAGATGGCCTGAGCTTTAAACTTGTGCTTGTCAGTGAATTAGAGTTTCTATGACAACTTGGGTGAATGTCTAGTTTTTGTTTTTATTTGCTTAAACTTAATCAATAATAAACTGATATTAGATGCATGCACATTTTACATAAATTTAATAGTTTAAATGTTTGCGATAGAGTTCCTGTTGAAAACTTAAAACAAATCTTTTTGAAGAACCTCAATTTGGAGAAATTTTATCAACAGATTACTAAGCTAACTGCTAGTCTGAGCAGACAAAGTGTATTAAAATAAACACTAATCTCAACAGTTTTATAGATGTTCAAACCTTTACATCACTGTCAATTTCCCATAACAAAGTTTTTATTTTTTTTATTTTTACATAAAATAGCAACAGCAGAAGCTATGTGTAGAACATCTGGTGCAACCTGGGACTCTTCCAGCAGGAACGCCAAATTATTTCTGCAAAAATTAACTGTGCAATACAAAAATGATGATAGTGTTTGCATAAACTGCTACACAATTTTTAAAAATATTGGTGACAGTCTACTTCAGTCTTGGCCCCAATTATCCATTCAGAATTTAACTCACTTTCCCCCAAAGCTACATCAGATAAAAATATTTGTTCATAACCTTCCCACCAAACTCCACTCCAAAATATCTGAACTATCTCTTTAAAGAACAAAACTACTGATCTGTAATTGCTTATGGTGGATTATTCGGATCCTTTCAGTTTGGGAGTTTATTTGAGTTAATGGGTTTTTGATGGTCAGTGTGATTCTCAGCTGTTGTGTGAAAGTAGCTAATATTCAGCTCATAATGTAGGTGGGCTTTCAGGAATGTTAGTTAAGCGTGCACAGATCCAACAAATGTGGCCGTGGTTGAGACAGAACAGAAATGTGAAGTCCTTCCATTTGCACAATAATGAAGTGGGGTCGAAAGCCATCCACAGTTTGCCTCCCACCTAGCTGTGCGCATGTTTTAATGGACTCTGTGTGCCATTATTTTTGCTGACCCTAACTTATCACTGAGGCCTCAATTACAAAGACACAGGGACAAGTGCTTGTGTTTGTCTCTGTCCACATTTATCTCACTCAGGTAAAATCGTTCTGCTTGACAGAATTACCTTCTGAATGAAAACTGCTTGTTCAACTATATGGATTATTGTCTTAGGGGGTTATAATTAGTTTTTTTTTTAATCTCACTGGTGTTTTGTGATTGTTTAAACTTACAGCTAAACTTCTACATTTAACTTGTTTTGCTGTTATCCAGCTGGATGCCTCAAGGGATGGCCAGTTATTTTGGTCCAGACTATCGACCAGTGGATGGACTGACAGCAAGTGTTGGTAAAGACGTTTGCAGACAGATGGTGTTTCTCTGACTTGGTGCCATGTTGACAGTTTCATTATTTTGCTGAAATGCCTCAAATATTATAAATATAGAGACAAGTATGAAGATAGGCTATTACAGGTGTGGACATGATGAATTGCCCCATGCTGATCCCAGACACCATCTGCAGGTGATTTCTGAACATCTATAAGAATTTGAACAAACTTTGGCATGGATTCTTCCTTTTTCTTGTACATTTTTAATGACTACAGCAATCAGCTTTGCTTTCAATTAAAATAAATAAATAAATAAAGCTGGACAAATCCTCTTAAAATCCAATATGCGCTGTTATAAAAAGAGTGACTGGATGAAGAGGGCAATGCAGAACACAGAAAACAGGTGGGACAGCGAAACATAGTTTTACTTCTCAAAATTCAAGTGTTATATGTTTAACTGAATACCCAGAGACAAGGACTGAGGAGGGAACAAACTTCAAGACAGAGAATAAATGTAAAGTGATTTTATTTACAGTGGGTAATAAAGCACATCAAGAACCCCGAGGAGCAAGGACACGAGTTAGATGATATTTTCCAAGAGGAGGAGGATATTACTGGTAGATTTCAGACATTAATGTAGGTTGGGTAATAAGGTGAGGAAGGCAGCTGAGGAGACACAAGAGATTTCCAGGGATTCTTCAAACAAGTCTAGGCACAGGTAGTTCACGAGGAGAGCTACTGTAGATAGCAAAAACAAACAAACAAACAAAAAAAAAAACACAGGTAAGTCTTTCTCAAGGATCATAGAACACAAAAGAGCTAGAAACACGACTACCAGAGACAGGTAATGCTCCAGCGGCGAGGAGAAGTCCTCTACTGCCTTTTACAACCAATGTCTCATTAAGATTATCTTCAGGTGTGGAAATGTTGGTGCCATCTAGTGTCTTCAGAGCAGCAGGAAAAACAGGAACTCCCACAAAAGATTTTAAGCAAACAAAATAAGAGACTTGAAAGACTAAATGACAAACAAACAAACATCAAAAGTTTCAAATGTCAAATTTTAAAATGCAGCCATTTCACAAAAAAATGAACAGACAAATAAAAGGGTGACAGTGTCCATAAATACACACTTAGGGGTGACAAGATACTGGTGAAAACAATCAACACAAGGCCACACCAGCAGGGCAAGTACAACATGAAGCATACTTCCAAAATAGACCTGGAACTAACAGCAGGGCTAACAAATCTGAAAGCAAACTCATGAAATCAAGAAAACAGAACCAAGAAAATATTTACAAAATCTCAAACAAGACCTACGTTTCATTTCACTAAGAGACCAAAACAAAATGTGTAAACTAACTAAAGAAACTGGGAGCAGCTAGAAATAAATTATGATGAATTGAACAGACGAGCTTTAGAAACTATGTCACACGATGTTTTGTTAGCCGCTTCACCAGGTTCTAATGTGGCACCATGTTGAACAAACATAATTGGAACAGAAGAGTGGATTTACCCTGATGTGGGGAGCATTTGAAAAGCATTTTGGAAACTTTAAAACTGCTTAAAACATGCACATCAAGCACTTCTTGTTCAATGTGTGAAATCACTCATGATAACATGTAAATGCCTTTCTATATAAAACAAGATTCAGGAGCTGGTGACATTGGCAGGACACACATTGTTTCTTCATGCTGCCAACCTTGTGGGAATACATCATGTGTTTTATTGTGTTGAGACTCAGAAACCTGCAGTGCAAGTCCACTGAACAGATCATATAGACTGTTAAATGCACAGTATGTGTTTAGCAAGCTGATCTAGACAGAAATGAAGCAAATGTCACAATGACAGGAGAAAACAGAAGTGTTTCCTGTTTAACCTTGTGTCATTGGCTGGAAAATAACTAGGCTCAGTAATAAAGAACAAACTACAATATCCATGATGATTCCAGAGTTGAATCATCAACCCTTTATATCAATCACTGGCGATATTGAATATTACAGAAATTCGTGTAAGACTTTTTGGTAGTCATAAGTATTACGTTGCATTATTTTAGCTCATTGTTCCTTGTAACTTGACATCTTGGTATTTTTATTTAAAAACAGAGGCCTTTGTCTGTTACATTGCAGATTTACTGTATGTTGCATCAGAATAGATCACCCAGTTTGAACATGTTTTTTTTTTCTTTTTAGAGTGGCTTGATTTTTGTTTGTTACTTGACTGATCTTGACACTTTTTTCTATATTAACATTTGACATCATTGCAGATTATATTGTGATCTGTGATAAGAACAGGGAACAGGTGGAAGAAAACTTAGAGAGGCGGAGGTATGTACTTGAAAGAAGAGGAATGAAAGTCAGCCGTAGTAAG
>NC_056499.1:20599820-20614774 GCF_014905685.2 Nematolebias whitei | reverse complement strand
GGAGGTATGTACTTGAAAGAAGAGGAATGAAAGTCAGCCGTAGTAAGACAGAGTACATGTGTAAATGAGAAGGAGGCCGGTGGAACAGTGAGTCTACAAGGAGCAGAGGTCACAAAGGTGCAGGACTTCAAGTACTTGGGGTCCACTGTTCAGGAAAATGGGGAGTGTGGTAAAAAGGTGAAGAAGAGAGTGCAGGCAGGATGGAGTGGATGGAGAAAAGTTTCAGGAGTTATTTGCGACAAAAGTGTAGTAGCAAATTTGGGTCAAAGGAAAAGTTTGCAAGACAGATTTGAAACCAGCTAGATTGTATGGTCTGACGTCAATGGAACTGACAAAAAGACTGGAGAAAGAACAGGAAGTGGCAGAAATGAAGATGTTGAGGTTCTCCTTAGGAGTGACAAAGATGGATAAGATTAGGAACGAGATCATCTGAGGTACTGCACAGGTTGAACAACTGGGAGATAAAGTTAGAGAGACCAGACTGAGATGGTTTAGTCCAGAGGAGGGACAGTGGGTATATTGGTATAAGGGTATTAGAAATGAAGATGCCAGTAAAAAGACAAAGAGGAGATATATGGATGCATTTATAGAGGACATGGAGGTAGCTGGAGTGAGGACAGAGGACGCAGAGGACAGAGTGAGATGGAGGAGGATGACTCGCTGTGGAGACCCTGAAGAGGGAAAAGCTGAAAGAAGAAGAAGAACATTCACCATCATTGCCTGATGCTCTCCTTGACTGTGGTTTGAAATAAGGAAAACAGTTTTAACAGTTTTTTTTCTTATGAATGTCCACTACTTTTAAAGCCTAAAATAATGTTGCCTATATGAAATAAATGAATATTGTGACCTGTTGAAAATGATTTGATCAGAGTGGACATTTTTGTAAAGACTAGTACAATCAATGTAATTTAATCATTTTCTAAAGCCTCTCGTGGATCAAACAGTCCTAGAAAAGCAGAGGAATCCATTTCTAATGATATTATTTCAAACACTGGTTTGCTTTGGGTCCATGGCTCCACCAACTGAAGGAAACTTACTTTCTTCAAGCTTATTGCTATTCATGCTCTCTGCTGCAGACTGGCCCTTAATTATTCAGCTGAATAAATTACCTATAAATCAGAAAGTGGAGTCATGGCATGCCAGGAGGGAGTGGGCCTGTCAGCTTCAAAGGGCCAAAACCTGGCTAGATCCTTTGGGTTTCACACCACTTAACACCAGTCACCAGGTATATATGTCTAGGCTTTCATAAGCCCTGCTTAAATGTCAGGAGGTTGGTTGCTCCCAAGTGTGGGGTGCAATATTGAATGAAACTTATATTTAAATCGGCCTGCGTGGCTTTAGTGACCTTCATTAGAATTAAGGGATAGAGGTTGAGGGGGAGGTCAACAACATTGCTAAACTGAAAGGACTTAAAGTTTTCCACATTTAAATATTGCAGATTTATCCCCTAACAAAATGCACTTTAGATCTGAGTTGAAATGTCTTTATTTTTCCAGCACAGTTCATAATGATAATTGTATAAATGTAGATTATGCGTATGATAAAACTGTCATGAAATCTTTGCTGCATTAGAGGACATATATAAAAGGACATCTTTAGTACTGTAGTACATTACTTACAAACTTTCAAAGGGGCTTGAGAAGTCTTGGGTGTGTAAACTAAATAACCCCAGACCCTCCCATAGTGATTTCTGTCAAGGTGCTGTTGAACAATGTGCTTAACCCCAGCTCCTTCAGTAGAGCTGCCAAGTGCTGGAGAAATGGCGAGAAATTATGTGTTGCAGTGGTTATCTCCCCGGAGTGAATGTGTGTAACCGAGCCAATGAATGTGTAGCAGCTGGTTGTTGAAATAGGGTGATAGCTGGTCAACAAAGACTCAGTGAACAGATAAACAAACCGAGGAATGAAGTTTACAGTGCAAGGATACCAGTTGTTCTGGTTTTCTTGAAAGATAGGGAGTTATTGCATCTAACCTATAATTCCCTTTTCTTTCTGTGTGGGGTTCAATAATTTTGACATTTGATCTACAAAAAAAATAAAAAAATGAAATATCTAAAGAACAAATCATGTTAATAAATGATATGCACTGACAATCAGTTGGTATAAAATAGCACTTCAAACAGGACTTTGAATTTTCAGGTTTGCTTCTGAATTATGACTCATTAGCCTTGGGGACAGAGTGTGTCTCTGTGGCTCAAATATCTGCAGTTTGATGGTGAAGGCTAAATGAGCCTCTAATCTCATATAACTGTCACTCTAGATTCCCGCTAGTGTTATAATTGTTCCCGTGACTGGTTTCACCCCACGTCAGACGTCCCCGGCAAGTAAATTAAGCAATATTATCACACTGAACTAGAGTTCAAAGCTGTGCACTTTGGGCTTGGCAACATTAACTACAATTCATACAAATTGAAAAGGGTTTTGATTACTGTATATGATTTACAATTTCATTAAAATCAATACAGGGTCTTCAGTGGTAATTGGCAAAGAGCCAAAGATGAAAATTTTGCAGAACCATTGTGAACTCAGTTGGATTTGCCTTATATGATATAAGGGTGCCTTTGAGTCATTTATAGTCATTCGAGAAGGGTAATAAATCTGTTATAAAATGGCAATATTGGTTTGGTGCTCTCACATATCCTGTCTGTGTCCAGTTGGAATCTCAGCTGGGGCTGTTTTGTGTGGCGTTGACAAGCTTGAGTTTTTTTTCTGAGTACTTTGGAAACTTCAATTCAATTTCAATTCAATTCTGTTTATTTATATAGAGCCAAATGACAACAGAAGTCATCTCAGGGCACTGAACAGAAACATTCATATACCATATTTTTCAGCCTGTAAGTCATGTTTTTTTGCATAATTTACATGCCCTGCGACTTATAGGCCAAAGTGACGTACTTTGCATTTATGGATTTTTTTTCCCATATTTATAAACCAATTTTTGGCTGAGATATGGCCGTTTTCATTCATTCTGATTGGGTGAAAAAAAGAGCGGTACCAGTTGCAGCCACTTGATGGCAGCAAAGTCGTAGAAGCAGTAAGGCATGCTGTTGTATCATGTAATAGGTAAACATGGCTATAATGACAAATTCAAAAAAGTTACAGACAAAAACAACTGGACTTTATGTATTGTAGTGAACTAAGCCTAAGGTCAAAACCCTTGACCTTAAGAACCTTGTGGGACAGAAACTGTCATTTCATTGATTTGAATCCAGAAATACAGGTTGACCCATCCTGAGACTTTCTTTCTTGAAAATTCAAGTGAAAGAACACTCTTTTTTATTATCATTACTATTTTACAAATGTTGATAATCAAAGTTTTTAGTTCAAACCATTTTAGATGTTGCAGTGAACTAATAATTTTTAATTAACTGTGAAAACAGTAACAATGATTATTTTTAATCCTCATGCAAAGTTAGAATTCATGTTAAGGTCTGTTACAGAGTAATTATGCATTTTCTGATTTTCGGTCTTTGAATGAGCAGCGTAAGTTTGGTCCAAGGTCGGTGTCTAAGCAGACAAGTGTTGGAACGAGCTGAGTTGTTTTTAAATCCTCTCAGACGTAAACAGAGAAGCTGGCACCTGTTTTCCCAAACTCGCCCAAACATTTCTCTCGTCTGTCTGAAAAACATTTTCAATCTGTTCCATAACATTCTTGCTGTTTTCTGACTTCTAGTAACCTCTTAAGTCACAAAACACACCCCTGTCTGGTCGACATTGACCAATAAGAAAACTCCCAAATGAACCGGAAATAGAGCCCTTTAAAATGTCGGTACTTCCTAGTTCACCCCAGTTCCTGTTGGGTCGAAGTTCCAGTTGAGTCGAGCCGAGGTTGCGGTCGAGCTCCCGTGCTGGGAAACAGGAAGGTCCTGACATGACCACAGAGCTCTTCCGAGTCTTATGGGATTATAACTTTCTTCCACATCTGGGTGGAACTCTGACGGACTCCACTCATGTGAAGTCCACTTGCTGAGGTGAATTTGTGTCGACGGAATACCGTCACTACTTCGGACGATTCACAGCTGTTCCTACGGAGACGCTGAAAGGGTGCATTGAATGGACTTTCGTACCGCTGGGGACATCTCCAGGTAAAAGAGTTGAATTCTGCCACCTAAGTGTACCGGGGAAAAAGCTGAGAAACCCGGAGAGTGCTGTTTCTGGTGCCGACATAAACAAACCCCCTCACCCATCTTTTCTCCCACTAAACTTCATCCTTCCTCTTTAAATTCTTCTATCAAGTAGAAATCATTCCAGATAATTTTAGAAATGTCTGTGTAAAGTTCTCATCCACCGCCGTGTGGATAATCAATCACTTGTATAGCTTGCTAAAATTAGCCATGTTGTTATTTTTCAATGTGCCAAATTAATGTAAATGTTTGATGTTAAACTTTGATTCTGTAAATAAATGACCACATTCATTTTGATGGGTCAAAGATAAATAACGTCTCACGATACATTTTATTAAATTCAATGCACGCATGTTATACAGTCCAGAAAAATGAAAGAACCCGTTTAATTTATGAATATATCTCATGCATATGTTCATCTACAGTATTATACTTTATACTTTATTATTTTTGTAGAACTTTTTTGAATTTACCATGTCCTGGATGACTGAGAATCTTCACCAGCTATTAATGACACAATCGGCTTGCCAAAGTCTCCCACCTTTGTTCTGCTCGCTGCTTGGACCAAGCCAAACCAGCTGCACCACCCAGGCGAAATGTAGCTAATTTGACCATTAAAGTGCATTTATTAAGTAAAAGTTCAACTTAGACACACCTTTGCTATAATTTTGAGCAAACAAACAATTGTTTTAGGTGCTTTTCTTGTTAAATTTTGAAAAAACAAGCAGTGTTCCTCCTTCTTTTTTCCTCTCCATCTGCATGCTCTCAAAGCACCGAGGCAGTGAATACTTTTGAAATACAGCTAATTTGACTGTTAAAGTCCTTTTATTAATCAAACGTTAGACTGAGACACACTTTTACTATAAATTCGAGCAAACAAATAATTGCTTTTAGGCGTTTATTTTGTTATATTTTGAAGAAATGAACAAAATCGGGTTTTGAAATACAGCTGATTTGACCGTCAAAGTGCATTTATTAAGCAAAAGTTAGACAGAGACACACCTTTACTATAATTAAAAAAAAAAAAAAATAATAATTGTTTTTAAGTGTTAATCTTGTTAAATTCTTGTTAAAGTCCTCCCTTGCAGCCCATCAGTTTTTGGCACAACACCGGCCCACATTTCCAGGTTCGGCCAACATTTCCGGGTTGTCAGCGATGACGCATAATATATGCGACGGATATGGCGAAGCAGCATATTTATGGATTTTTCCACTTTTTTAGACACATTTGGACTGATGCGACTTAAGGGCGGTGCAACGGGTACGGCAGAAAATATGGTACATATAAAGTCAGTTAATTTACATTATTTGTCTAAGAAGCCAACAGATTGCTTTGAGTTTTCACTTCATCACAGTCTCTAATCCTCAGCAAGCACAGAGGCAACAGTGGAAAGGAAAAACTCCCTCATGAGGAAAAAACCTCCAGCAGAATCAGGCTCAGGACAAGCAGCCATCTGCTTCGACTGGCTGGGTTAGAGAGGGACAGGAAGGAGAAAATGAACACACGATGATGGATCCAGGATGGAGGCCATCAGGTTTTCTCCAGGAGGAAAAAAAAAAGACAGAAATCACATGTTAAGAAAGAATAATTACAAATACAAACTATTCATTTGTATGTATTTGGAGCTGTTCATCTGCTGAAATGAGGTCAATTTGTTCTCCAGTAGTCTACGGTTATAGCATCATAGGACAAGGAATAATGAATAGGCCAGCCAACTAACTATAGTTCATATAGGATGACTAACTATAGGACTAACTATAAGAAACTTGCGACCTGTCCAGGGTGTCCCCCGCCTCTCGCATAGTGACTGCTGAATATGGGCACCACCTCCGTGACCCATAAAGGATGAAGTGGGTAAAAGATAATGGATAGATGGATGAGTACTTTGAAGATATTAATTTCAGAATCTTTTGTCATTTGACATTATTCCAAATTACCTTCAGTTGTGAAAGCACATAATTTTATCCGCACTCGTCTCTTTTGAATACGTCTTTTGAATAAGATGACTTTCATTGTGAATTGGAACTATATATACACAAAGTACAAACTAAACTGTATTGTTAGTCTTGTGATTGATCAGAGACCGGTCCAGGTTTCACCCCATAACTAATCTGATGAGTGATAAGCTCTATCCCTTGTATCAAGCTGAACAAGATAAAGTTGGTGTGGAAGAAAAAAAAACATATTCATTCAATCAACCTTTATTTATACAGGTTAATCCCATTGAGCCTCGGGGACTCATTTACAAGAGAGACCTGTATATGATCTGTATAATTTGTAAAATGCACAGTATTATCATATTCTTTGACTTCAGTGTTATTCAAAATAAACATAAAAATGAGTAA
Organism: Nematolebias whitei; assembly: GCF_014905685.2. NCBI lineage: Eukaryota > Metazoa > Chordata > Actinopteri > Cyprinodontiformes > Rivulidae > Nematolebias > Nematolebias whitei. The sequence goes on along the minus strand of NC_056499.1, from coordinate 20,608,305 downwards.
ATTTACTATTGGGAAATGATAGTACAAGAGTTAATCTCTTTTACATATCTGTATCTAGAGCAGAAATGTGAACTAAACCTCTCTTCACAAAGTCCAGAGCTGCAAGGACTTCAGACTGCTAGAGTAGAGGGACCGATGTGTTTATTTACAAGGTAGTAAAAATGATAGAGCTGGGAAGAACTTGAGAGCTGGCTTGGTCAAGACTACACAAAGGGTAAATCTAACTGAGCAAGTAATAAATAAGCTCTAATGAAAAACCAAAGATAATAACTTTCAACTGAACCCCCTTGAAACAAATACCCAGTAGCAAGCTGATTTAACCAAACAGACAATCTATTTCCACTACTTCTTACAATTTACAGTTGATACTGGGATAAGAGTGGCTGACTGCAGGTCAGTTTGGCCACATACAGGAATAACACCTTAGCTCCTAACATAACCTGATGTCATCAGTAAGGAACCAGATTTCCCATAGTGGCACAGTCTATAATCTAAAATATGTACTTTAATGCATGTCGTGCATCCTTGTTCACCCACTGACTGATGTTGAAATATAGTTTAATGAGCTACAAAAAATGCTGCGCTTCAGCAGTTTAACCACAAACTGCAGTGCATCATCTTCATGCTGGTTTTTCTTCTTTACTACTTTGTGCTACTGGTTTCATGTGCAAAGATAAGACATTCAGCACAGTGGGCTTGATTTCAATGTTTATTACCCATCAGCTGAAACAAAGCAGCGTATCCAGAGAAGGCAGTGGCTGCATTGGCGACAGCCCATGCAGGTTAATCTGCCAGCCATGCGAGTCTTCAGGGCAGGGTTTGGTAATGTGATTTAGATGAGTTTCCCACGCTGGCATGTCACCGCCGTCTCCCCTCAGTGCTCGAGTGACAGTCCCTCATTATACACCGAGCCAACGTCAGACACCTCGCCAATGAGCGTGACACTTTCTGACACAGGCACAGCGATGTAGCTCAAAATGACAATGAAATTTAAGACAGGGTTTAGAAAGACAAAATTTATAGTTTTAGAATTTTTGACCTGATATGCCATGCAGTTCAAACTTAAAATAACCTGGTTCTTTTAGACAGCACATATTTAAGTATTCCCGAGGGCTACACCATCTGACTTTGTTTAGAAATATTTAGGAAAGCACAGCATTTAGATTCATTATTTAAGAAGTCTGATAGAAGGCTGTCAAATGCAAATTTTTCATTATGCCAAACCTTTGTCTGTGCATATTAAATGAAAATAATGGATTGCATTAAAAGTAAAATGTACTTGTGATCTTTTGTAGCTGACGTTTATGTGCAAAACACTGATGTCATCAAAAGGTCAACTATAAATCTGAGTGTTTAATATTAGAGGACTATGATTGATTTAAACTCTGGCACTGAGTGCAAGGAGTCCTCTGACTCCTTGTGCTGAGATTGACTGAATACCATGCTCATCTTTCAGACCAGTTTGAGGGCAATGAATAAATAACCAGCAGCCCAGCATGTTTTGTGTTTGTGTGTGCATAAGAGTTTTGGTGTCAGTCTATACAATTCTTAATAGCAAAGCAGCAAATGACTTTCTGTTAGTTTTCATTAACCCCACAACTTTGTTGTCACAATTAAATCCCTTTCAACCATGTAAATCAAACTAAACCCAGCACTCAAGATGACTGACAATTGCATCTTTCCAATGCAGCTGCAGACACAGACTGCATCCTGTTTTGAGCAAAGACTCTGGGAAGTCAAGGACAAGGACAAATTTCTTAATTTCTCGTCCCTCTGGTGTTCTCCAACTGCAGTCTGAAATCCATAGCCTGGTTATCATCACCAACCAATTATTTGATTAGAGAAAAGAAGGGTTTAAATCATTTAGGCCACTTCATAATAAGTATAGGGCAGTATATGATCCCAGGGATCTTGTGAATACCACGAGGCTAAGCCTCAGTATGAGAAGATTTAATCTTAAGAGCTTCCAGACAATTCCAGACTTGCAGTTGCATGTAGTATTTTAGACACATGCACCTATGCTTGCACAGATAAATCCTTTTTAATACATAGTACACAATATTTAGCATGTAATACCCGCCACTTAAAATACATCAATAATGGCTTCCATCAATATATTTAATATATTGTAAAAAAAAAAGTGGAATACTTATCTTTGACTAAATGTTTTTAAAACATTACCTTACAGTTTTTATACAATATGATTGTGTTATTTCTGTTTGTTCACATGTATGTATTAACACAGTTTTTACAGGACTTCCAGTATTGAAGACTTCGTTGCACTGTGTACCAGGTCCCAGTGAAGGAATGAAATGATCAGGTGCTGCTTAACATGATAAACACAATGAGCATAATGTAAAAAAAAAACATTCAAATGTTTCTCTTGCTTGTAACTTGCTTTCATTACAAAAAATGAAATTATATATATAATATAAAAAAAATGATGCAAGAGGAAAGCAATGCATTCACACAAGCTATTGATTCCCAACTCAAACTGGTTAGGCTCTCAGCTAGATTCAAGCATTAATATTGAAAGGACACCGTGCAGAAATTGAGGTTCAAAGGCGTCTTTAGAAAGAAGAAAGCACACAGTGATGGAACCATGGGATATTTCAGCTGCTCTTACCTGAGCAATTTCACCAGCAACAAAAATATCAACACGTTGTTTGATTTTAAAGTTATAACTTCATTTTAACATTAAAATTACATCACCAAATGTCTTTTCTTTTTGTAATAATAATAATAATAATAATAATAATAATAATAATTGTTTACTTTGTAAATCCCCAGTGGGGAAACTCATTATTTGCCTTTGTCCTATCACACATGTAAGCACACCTGTGGAGCAGAGGGCTGCCACCTAAGGTGCCAGGGAAGCAGTTGGATGGTTAACAGCCGTGGTCAAGGGCCCACAGTGGGGGCAAATAAGTGTGGAGGCAGTGTGGGTGCTTCATCTTTCATACCTGAATTTTATGTGGCAATCTGCAAATTTGAATCGGTGACCTCACAACCATAGGCTCACTTTGTGTACCGCTCCCCCAATTATGTACTTGGTATATATATATATATATATATATATATAAAGTTCATTCAGAGAATAAAGCAGCTTACTTATTTCATGCTAGTGTCAGTGTATTCTTTGCACTCATCCTGCAGGAACATTCTGCAACGTCCTTCTCCTGCTGATGTTTTGTGATGTGTGATATTCATGGTCCCATGTAATCACTCTTACTGTGACCGGTCAGTGAGGAACTGAAAGAACTGGTTGTTTTTGATATCCTCAGAGTTGATGGCTATGATAGAGTTGATATGATATTGATATTATAGAGTTGATATGATGTGGTGAAGTGTCTTCAAGAAGAGTCCTTGACTCAGATCCACTCCTTCCTGTCTGCAGCAGACCTTTGGATGACAGCTCGGACATGGAGGGGAGGATCTGAGGGCTGGGCTGGAGGTTATTCTATAAAACTAACTTGTCCGGTTCAGGAAGTTAGAGCAGGTCAAGGTTTCACATGGAGGAGAGCACTGATAACAGTGTAATCTTGTAATTTCATGTTCTGTGAATGTTGGACTGCTCTCCAAAGCTTTATAAATAATTCTGATGAACTACACCTCAGTCCGTTTGGGAACCTCCTTTTTTCCACGACACTAGAAAGCAAAATATTACAGTCTGTGCTTATGCGCAGTCATTTGCTTTTGTTTACCTAGCTCAGACCAAAATTTCAACCTTTTTGATCAACTACAATTTGTTAGAAAATTTTACATGCATGATCTTTTAAAGCATTTAAAACCCATTAAGGTATTCTAATATTACTAATTTGTAATGCTGCTCCATTTATAAGACTGCAAACCCATGTATGTGCATTGACAAAAAATTGAATTTGTCTACAAATTATTGATCGTATTGGAAACAGTAGGTGAACTTTGAGGTTAAAGAATATTAAAGAACGGTTCTTACAACTGGGCTGTAAGTGTGAGTAAACAGGTTGTTGCAGATTTAACCAATCAGCTAATGAAAAGTGGTGTCATGGCAAAAGGATTTGCCTCTTTTTACATTCTCAAGAAACAAAAAGAATGAGACTACAACTTATATATGTGCATTGTTATTATAAAAACTTCAGAAGGCCCTAAGAAAAGTCATTAACATTTTGAGATAATTATCTCACTGTTTATCCATAGAACTGTTATAGATAAGGCTTCAGCCAACACCAGTGGACCAGTTTTAGACATAAAACAGACTTTTCTATCAGAAAGGACATCCTGAACTTATCCAACAATTTTCAGTCAGGTCATCTGGACACTTTCTTTTTTTTGTGCTGAAACGTTTCACCTTCCATCCAGAAGGCTTCATCAGTCAAGGAAACGCACAACACAAACTGATTCTTCCCCCAACAGCTTACTCCAAAGTAGAACAAACCAGTTATGTTGATGCTAAGATGGTCTCTTTGGCATGCCCCCTCCTCCGGTGCTGGCCCTCTTCCTCGTTGACATTCATGTCAAACTGGTTCAAAACCAATAAAGTCCATGCTCAATAATCCAGGTATACAATCCAACAATTTTCAGTCAGGTCATCTGTTTGTTCCATTTTGGAGTAAGCTGTTGGGGGAAGAATCAGTTTTATGTTGTGTTTCCTTGACTGATGAAGCCTTCTGGATGGAAGGTGAAACGTTTCAGCACAAAAAAAGAAACTGTCCAGATGACCCGACTGAAAATTGCTGGATTGTATACCTGGATTATTGAGTGTGGTCTTTGTTGATCCTGAACTTATTTTCACAATGCGGTAAAGACCTGTCATCAGATCTTATTTTACCCACTGCATTCAAAGTGACTAGTCTAAGTTAAAGAAACTTAAAAAAGTTTAAAGCATTTCTCAGTCATTATCCATAACATATGTTACATAAGTACTAACTTCTTAATGCATATTTTCTCTGAGATACTAAAATGTGCCGCTCACTTACCACCACATTGATCTGAGTCATGCAACTTAGCCCAGTTATGTATGAAAGGTAAAACATTTGAGAAGATGTCAGATACCATTTTCAAAAAGGAATCCCAGTAAAGATTAAAGAAATAAATAATTGTAAGTGATAATCATAAGTATATGATATAAACACACTTCTTATTTCACATGTAAATTTATTTCAGTAACAGAAGCATCATGTGAATGTTATAAAAGACGTTCCTGATAAAGCTTTCTGATACCACCATACAAGACTGAAAAGGCTCCTTTTGATGCTGGTGAGTAGTGTGTTAAGAGTCACTGTCAAACCTTAATGAAATGGGTATTTATGCAACCACGCGCACAGTTCAGACTGATGCTAAGTTTTCAACAGAATCTGTAATCAGTGAGCGACCCAGAGCCCAGGGGAAGGGCTGTTCTATTAAAATCTGAGAAAAGGAAAAACCTCACAAAGAATAAAACCCTAGTTTGTGACAATTTCTACTTCAGCCCGTCCCTCTTTTGTTTATCCAAGCCTGACACAGGATGACAAGAAATCAAAAGATGCATCCAACATTTTTCAGTCGAATCATCTGGACAGTTTCTGTTTTTGTGCTGAAACGTTTCGCCTTCGATCCGGAAGGCTTCATCAGTCAAGGAAACACAACACAAAATTGATTCTTCCCCCAACAGCTTACTCCAAAGTGGAACAAACCAGTTTTGTTAGTGCTAAGATTTGAGCATGGACTTTGTTGTCAAAAGATGCATCATTTCTATTTGTCTAATTGCATATCTAACAGTTGAATACATAAAAACTTTCACCTATATCATCACACAGCTCGAACTGGAAAATATTTTTGCAAAGACGCTGAAGACTATACATTATAATTTACAATAACAATAAAAAGCACAAGCATCTGTTCATTAGATGCTGAAGACAAACGGGATATTAACAAATTTAAATTTCATTTAACCTTTATTTAACCAGGCAAATCCCTTTGAGATCACAGATCTGTTTTTAAAGGGAAGCCTGGCCTGAAGGCAGTTTAAACATGCATGTTTTGGACTGTGGGAAGAAACTAGAGTACTCGGAGAAAACCATGCAAACACAAAGAAAACATCAAACTCCACACAGAAGGATACCAAGTCCAACCTGGGAATTGAACCCAGGATATTTTTGCTGTGAGGCAACAGTGCTAACCACTAATCCATCACGCTGCCTGTGTTTGATGGCTGCTGGGAATTTAATCCACCTCCTCGTGCTGTACGGGATAGTTTCTTGACTCATTAATCAGCAATATACCCCCACAAAAATTCAGCCCAACTTTGCATTATCATGAATTTTCAACAGCAGCTCGTCAGCTCTCAAAGGACGCCCTTATAAACAAGAGTAAAATTTGAAAACAAAAAGCACCGTCACAGCATACCAACAGAGTGGCAAACTGTAAACCTTCTAAAGGTGCACGCGTCATGGTTCACACTGCTGTTTTAGGGCTGTTTTCAGTTATTAGTACAAAACTTTTTTGAGTCTAAAGTTTAACACAAAACACATTTAGTGGGAAATCAGAAATAAACACTTGAATCTGCAAAGTATGTATTTCTTAAAGTTAAACAGGACAAATATTAATAGGCCTCATACATTTGTAAATAGCTACAAACTTACTGTATACAAAACTGGACATCTCAATGCACAGGTGCCATGGTTAAATGTATTTATTTGTAATCATTTAAGGCACGGTGAGCTCACAAATAGGGCACAGTTTAATGTTGGATGCACGGGTGGAATCAAATTTATTTTATCTTTAAAACAGCGAGAAAGTTACCAAAGTCTGTCGATTAATGATTTAATTTGTTTTTAGCACAAACTGTCAGACAAGTGCACAAGCACACTTGTATAGTATAAATAGAACAAAAGCAAAAATACTCAGGAAATATTTATTGGTGGACACTTGTTAAGTAGAATTTATAAGGCATAACACTTTTGCACATAAACAAAGCAGAAAATCACAAATCTAAAATTGAATGTAAGGTGCATTTTACTGAACTTTATAGTAAAAAAAACAAACAAACAAAACAAAACATTGTAAAGTTATTAAGTTAGATTATTTTTCCAGTCTGTTTACACAAACTGTACCAAATTAATTTCCTGTTAATGACATGGGTGACACATATGAACATTTGTATAAAGACTTTATGGTTGTCTGAGAATCATTTTTATATTTTGACCAAGTAAATTTACATCTTGCAAAGTTTTCCACTATTCTTATCTTTAATTATAATAAAAGTAAGATGTTACTTTGAGGTAAAGAAGATATTTATTACATCAAAATATTGTTATTGGTAGTTATGTGAAACTTTTTCCATTACAGTGACAGACGTGTACCTACGACGGCTCCGTCGTACGTACGTACCAGTGTTTCTTTTTTTACTTTCTTATTTTCACATTGACACAACTGACACAGTTATATTAAAAAAAAAAAAAAAAGCCATGCTAAAAGTGAGTTACTCTTGACAGAAAAATTTTATACACGTTTGGCAGGTGAATGAATGATCTCATGCCCTGAAAGTGACTAAACACTTCTATAAATGCACATAAAAACACCTCATGTGACTTGAAATATGGATTATTTACAATCTGTTTATTAAAATGTGCTTAATTGTAAAACCATAGAATATATAATGGGGAGTTTGTAAGTCTATGAAATAGTGAAAAAGCTGTCAAAAGAGAACTTTGGATCAACAGCTACTTAACAGATTTCCACAGATACCCGGACACTTCAAGCACTCTGACAGGGCTGACATGGGTCCTCTTGATAATAAGGATGGGGGCACATAATGTTGACAGGGTGCTCCATGGTTGGAGAGTTTATGTCTCTCCTACCCTGCTGTCAGCAGCAGTCATCTATATATAAAAATTTAATTTTGCTCCATTCGGCCCAGATGTCCTGATCGTGAGTTGTTTGGAAACTTTAGAGACATTTTGATGGCTATAATCTATTTTAAAGGAATTTGGAGAAAAGTTAATGAAATGATGAGAACACACAGTAACATGGATTATTTAGATCAAGAAACATTTTAGTTAAATAACTACAACCTTTAAAGTGCCCCAAAAGCTATAGTGTTACAACTTCAGGTCAAAAATTAAAACCATAAAAGTGAAACATTAACTGTTACTCTGTTGTCCCCCCAACACCCTACCTTACCTGAGGAGTCACAGAAGAGAGAATCACAGAGAGGCACAAGAAGGACCGGACATGGCATGAAAGGCAATGATGCTCAACTGATGTGGGAATGGAAATGGATCAACTATATTGACAGGGGTGGATAATAAGGTAGAGACACCTGGGCAAATTGAAGACAAGGAACAGGTGAGAGTGAGCAAAGCTTGAGCAGAGGAAGTGAAGTGACTGATGAATTAACAAAGACCAACAAGGAATAAAACAGAACACAAAAATCACCAATCACGCAAAAACAACAAAATAAAAAGGAAATAACCTACTGGTAATAATGAACATAAAATAATATAAAGTCTGAAGTCCAGTCACG
>NC_056499.1:20581563-20599420 GCF_014905685.2 Nematolebias whitei | reverse complement strand
CGGGTGGGCTCACATGAGTTGTGAGTCCGTCAGAGGTTCCACTCAGATGTGGAAGATTTCATAATTCCCACGAGACTCGGAAGAACTTCGGATCATGTCTGGAACCTCCTGTTCTCTCCAGCAACTTTCTGTTTGGTTCATGCTCTCCGAACTGAACTGCTCTCCCACCGCACTGTGGTTGGAACTAGCATTCTCCCTAGAACTAGGAAGTGTTGAACCTTTTAAAAAGGTCACTTCCGGTTCATTTGAGAACTTCCTGATTGGTCGATCGACCGAACAGGAGGGGTGTTTTTGTGACGTAAGAGGTCACTAGAAGTCAGAAAAACAGAACAAATGTTTTGGAACAGACAGAAAATGTTTTTGAGACAGTCAAGAGAAATGTTTAGGCGAGTTGGGAGGAAACAGGTGCCAGCTTCTCTATTTACGTCTGAGAGGATTTAAAAACATGACAGTTCGTTCCAACAAACTTGTTTGCGTTTGTCTCCGACGTTTGACCGACATCACAACTTGCTCATTTCAGACAGAAGATCAAGAAAATGAATAATTACTCTGTAACACATTCTAACTTGATTTCTACTTTGAATGAGGATTAAAAAAATCATTAATACTGTTTCACAGTTGATTTAAAATGAGTAGTTCACTTCAACATTTAAAAATGGTTTGAACTAAACGCACTTTTGATTATCACGACATTTGTAAAATAGTAATGATAATAAAAAAGAGAGTGTTCTTTCAATTGATCAGTGCAGGACACACTTAGAAAGTCTCTGGATGAACTTAATTTTGTGTTTCTGGACTCAAATCAATGAAATAACAGTTCTTGTCCCAGGAAGGCCCTCAAGGTCAGGATTTGACCTGAGGCTTAGTTCACTACAGTTATATATATATATATATATATATATATATATATATATATATATATAGCTGAGACACATCAGACCGTCAGTGAACACAAAGATGACACGTGACAATCACGCACGAACACGCTCACCTCAACTGATGAGTTGGTGTCTCCGGTTAAATGTGGAAACAAGCGTGCTGCACATGGGACAAATTGTAAAAATGTTTTTATAACTGTCTGACTTGCTACTCTGAAACAATTGTAAGACCCACTTTATAATCAACGGGGCACATCTGCCTCTGAAAACATCTGCCTCTGAAAACATCTGCACAATATTTTTTAGAACAGATCAAGAGATCCCGAAAAGACTTTCAGCTTTCGGTCAATTTTTATTTTCATTTTAATCATTACTGAAAGAAAGATAAACACAATATACAATTCTTTGTGTTTGTTGAGTACACATGTCAGATTTAACAGATTACACACCTTGGAAAAGCCAATTAATGCTCCAGGATGGTGATTAGGCTTGGTGTTAAGAGCTTATTTATTTATTTTTTGTCTCAGTGATCCCCAGGGTAGCCGTGCTGTGATGGTAGACCTCTCCAAAGGGAAAAAGGGAGACGTGAACAGCTGCTTTGGTTGCTCTCCTTCCAGTCTGGACCAAACTGTCCTCATTCTATCCAAGCGTTTCTTTGTGATTTTGTTTTTGTTGACCGAAAAGTGTCTGCTTTTCCACTTTGTAACATCTCTACTAAAACTTACAACCAAACAAGGACTAATAAAGACAAGACAAAGTGGCTTCAATTTTAGCACAAACAGTACAATGCATGAGTTTCTGTGAAATATTTGGCACAGAATGTCATTTACGCTTATATTTCTGTTGAAATACAAGCAGACCGGTTAAAGTATCCTTGAAAATGGAATTTTCAGAACACTTTTGAGTCTAATCTGCATCATGAAGAAGTTTTAGTTGTCCTAGTCTCTCTATGCTGCCCCTTTGGACCTGAGAATTGGCCCCAGTTGTCTGACTGATGTGTTATTCAGGACACGGTGCGGTGCTGAGCTCTGGACTCCATCGACAGACACAGTGGGGACTCCTCAGTTAGTTGCCAGCATGTGAGCCTCTGGGAAAGTATTGTCCAGATGCTTCTCTTCCAAACCAGGAAGTTTCATTGCCAGCAGGAACTCAAAGCTCTAATTTTACACCGTTATATGTGCCACGGTGCTTGTGCATGGGGATTCTGTAAACTCGTTGCCCCTTTATGTTAGAGCAGTTGTAGAAATATAAAAAACTTGTTGTCATATTGGTACCAAAACCCTATTACATTATCTGAATATTAGAAACATAGTTTACATGAGGTTCAAGTTCAAGTGGGGCTCTGTGGAAAGGTCACCAGTTAGTTTCTTGTTGTAGCTCTTGGAGCAATGTCAGTTTGGAGAAGAAGAAACAAGTTTTCATAAGATTGGTGAGCTAACGGCTAGTCGGAGTGATGTCACTGCCAAAGTAGAATGCTGTAGTCTGGAAATGCTCCACAGGTTTTACAAAGTGTTTTTCTCACGCAGTCACACACAGATGTGTTCAGTACTTCTCTTATATAGTTTACATTCTTTATATTTAACACACTTTAGGGGCAGTTGCCTAAGGCTTGGAAATTAATCCTCATATCCTCTGAGAGGAAGATGACCTCTCTATCATGACCAAAGCTGGATCACAAAACTTTCATGTGAACACTATATCATATGCATTTACACAGTTGTCCTTGTTGCATTACTCATTACATTACACTCTATGGTTATTTGCAACATTAACATTTTTAATATTTTCGGGTCTCTCTTGTAAATGAGTCCTCGAGGCTCAATGGGATTTACCTGTCTAAATAAAGGTTGAATGAAAAAAATAGCAGCAGCTGCATTTAACTGTAGAAATTCTGGTGCAACATTTGGGCACTTCCAAGAGAAACATCACAATATTTGTGCTAGGATAAATATTTAATGCAAAATTGATAACTTGACATTGGAAATGTCACAAACGGGGTTGTTTGCATCAAAAAATACATGCAAATGGATGCAAAGTGGTAACTGTTTAAGTGCATGGGTGCAAAGCGATAACCGTTTTGTGCTCAACTGGTATGAATCATCCACCGTTCGGTTTGAAGTGGTTTATATTTAAAACCTCGGCCACTTTTTAAACTAATAGCTCCACTATTTTTGTCCACTTTATATTTAGTTACTTGCTAAGTTAATCAGAAGTAATAATCATGCCTTATTGTGTTGATTTAATTTGCTTCCTGTAAATTGGACTAAAATTTGGTTACACAATTGTTGCTTTCTGATGTGTGCATGTAAACAAAAGACACAAGCCTTAAATTTATACTTCCATCCATCCATTATCTTCCACTGGTTCCAGAGTAGGTTGTGGGGGCAGCAGCTTGAGCAGGGAGGCCCAGACATCTCTCTCCACAGCCATGTCTTCCAGATCTTCTGGGAAGTTTCCAAGGTGTTCCCAGGCCAACCGAGAGATAGTTTCTCCAGCGTGTCCTGAGTATCTTCAGGGTGGACATGCCCAGAAAACTTGGGAGGCGTTCATGTGGCCTCCTTACCAGATGCCCAAACCATCTCAACTGGCTCCTCTTGATGGTGATTAGCAACGACTCTATTCTGAGTTTCTCCCAAATAACTGAACCTCTCACCCTATCTCTAAGTGATAGTCCAGCTGTCCGTTAGAGAAAACTCATTTCAACTACTGAGTCTCGTAGTCTCAATCACTACCCAGAGTTTGTGACCATAAGTGAGGGTAGGAATGTAGACAACCAGTAAAAAGAGGGCTTTGCCTTGCAGCTCACCTCCCTTTTCACTACAACGGACCAACACAGAGTTCACAATATTGCAGAAGCTGCACCGATTTGTTTGTAGACCTCATGCTACATATTTTCTTCACCTGATGAACAAAATCCCAAGACACTTGAACTCCTCCACTTAAAGCAGCTCCTCACTCCCAACCCTTTAATTTCACATTTTTAAATTCATTTTGAATGTTATTATCCTTAGTATATTAAAATAACTGGGTGTTCTGTGAAATCCCTTTAAATAAATTGCAGGATAAGAGAAGAGTCGGTACAATGAATAAAAGTCAGAGACTGTCCTGCTAGAAATAATAGTGTCATTTATTAATCTGCCACAGATAACAGCCAAGCAAAAACATAAATGTACATTCAGTACAACACAAAGTAATGATGCATATGCTCCTCACATGACACTTAGATCGGAGAGCCTGTACGATCCGGGTAAAGGCAGACATCAAAACAGCTGGGCGTTGCGATCGGAAACCCCAGCAGACTCTGTCTTTACTCTGAGTGTTACATCTTTTATACCTTGAAACTCCTGAATCGCATGCGAGCAGCAAAACATGTTTACCGGCTTACCAAGATAGTTGTGCTACAGAACAATAACTCACAAAAACATGTTTTGCAGAACCAAGGCTGTGGTATGCAAGCCTGATGGAGAAAAACATGCTTTTCAGGAAACTCTGGGTGTTGCATCTGAAAAACGGGCCAAGTTTCACAGTCAGAACACACAGAGGTTTAACACTGCATTCCTCTTGAGTAGATCTCTTCTGCAGCACAAGTTCCTAGTTAATTACAAACAAGTTGAGTATAAATTGACATAAAAGCATAAAAATAATTATTATATCACTGGGGATTTGTCAGCAGATTTTGTGCCTTTTTTTCTATTTGTTATCAGAATCCTTGTGGAGGTCTTAACATCACTGCAGCAGCTGTCTGGACTTTAATCTGATACTGGGGTTGTCATTATCCATAAGAGAAGACAGCCTGTCCCTTCCAATATCCTTTGTGCGTCCATCTCTTCCTTTCACACCTAGACTTGCCTCTGTCTGCTTCATAAATATTCAACATACCACAGTGATTCGCGCACACAATCTGCCACTCTGCATCATTTCTGTACCTGGACACATGGAGGTTGACACTCACCTCTGTTTAAACCTGTTTTTATGTCCTTTATTTACCATCCCTCTCTCCTTTTCAGCTTGTATTTGCATGATATTTTTGACTCTTCTTGCCAGCTCTTCCCTCCCTCACACTTCTCAAATATCAATCTTAGTTTGTACTTTAAATAAAAAAAATAGAAAAGTTTCAGGAGTGATTTGCAACAAAAGAGTGTCAGCAAAGATCAAAGGAAAAGTTTACAAGACAGTTGTGAGACCAGCTATGTTGTATGGTCTGGAGACAGTGGTATTGACCAAAAGACAGGAGAAAGAACTGGAAGTGGCAGAAATGAAGATGTTGAGCTTCTCTTTAGGAGTGACAAAGATGGATAAGATTAGGAATGAGATCATCAGAGGTACAGCACAGGTTGAACAACTGGGAGATGAAGCTAGAGAGGCCAGACTGAGATGGTTTGGACATGGCCAGAGGAGGGACAGTGGGTATATTGGTAGAAGGATGTTAGAAATGCAGCTGTCAGGAAAAAGACAAAGAGGAGATACATGGATGCATTTAGAGAGGACATGGAGGTGTTGTAGTGAGGACAGAGGATGTAGAGGACAGAGTGAGATGGAGGAGGATGACTCTCTGTGGAGACCCCTGAAGAGGGAAAAGCCAAAAGAAGAAGAAGAAAAAGTTTGTATTTCAAATAATCCAAGGATTTTTCTTGTTTTGTTTTGTTAAGAAGGAACATTTTAGATCCACAGTGAGCTGGAGCATTACATTTTTGGAACAAAGCAACAAAAGAAAAAAGAACACCACTGGCTAACAACAGATTGTTGTATACCATCTTACTTTTCCCCTTGTTTTCAAAGTTCATGGTTGCATCTTTCAGCTCGTCATTGCAGGCAGAGGTCAAAGTTTCACTTATAAAAGTTTGCTGAGCACAACAAAGTTTTCATTCAAAAAAGAAAGCAGTACAAGGGGCTCAGCTTGTTGAAGAAATGACTTGAGCACAATAGAGCAAAGGAAAGTTCATACTGAAAAAAGACTGAAAGTGAACAATAACACTACCATTTTTTTCTGAACAAAACCACAACATGGAAATATAAAGATTAATTACACTTAACATTTTAATACAACTACTCAAAACAGTTTAGATAATCGTCAGGGTTTGATTTTACCACCAAATATGTGCTATTTTAGGATTTTATTGGAAAGTCGTCAACTTTGAATAAGTTGTCAAGAAAGAATTACTATGCAGGTGCAAGGAAACAGTTACAGAAACTTAAAATATATTTTCCTAACGTCTCATCAGGAAATGTGCATCGTAAATCAGCTTAGGCTATAAATATTATAGTGCATTGTTCGTTAATACATAATATTTGTCCCTGTTTAACACACAAAAAAACTAAATCCTATTTAATAACAAACAACAAGGCAATTAGAAGAACTTGCGACCTCGTAGGATGCATGAATGAAAACTATCTAAAAACTGCAAAACCAAAAAACGTGTAGATCATGGGTTGGTGATTAGTAACTAATCACAGGTGTGCTGATTACCAATGGAATACAGGCGGATGAAAAGCTGGAATCAGCATAAGCTGTGGTTACAATGACTTGAAAAATAAAAGGACTGAAAACTAAAACAGCAAGAAAACAATGTGAAGCCTACCAAACAGAGATAATGTAAAAACAAACTAAAACATAAACAAAACCCTAAAAATTATGACAAAATATTGTGTAAACCGTGGTCGTGGTGGATTAGCCAACAGTAGTAATATGCAACTGGAGGCATTTCAAACCTGCATGAAAAGATTAAACTCAATCCTGGTGGTTTGGTTGTACATATGTGTTTGTGATGCATCACATGCACATTAAAGCCACTTGTCTCTTAAAACTTTAATGGTACTTTCTGTTAATCATATCCTTATTGGGGTATGTTTGGACAATTTCAATGATCACAAGAACACCATACCTATATGCAGTTGTAATGGTGTTTTTTTTTTAGTAAAAAATAGATCATATATTTAAATATATATGTATGTATATATACAATTTGGAATTCTTAGTGTATTTTTTTAGTTTTACTTAATTCTTGTTAATAAAGTAATTAATTTTTTTTTTGCAGAAATGCTCCTGAACAAAGACACAGGAAGACAAAAAATTATTTTGACATAAATTTAGGCTGAGCTGAATATAAAATTATGTTTATTCCAAGGACTGGCTATGAAAGCAAAAAAAAAAGTGACATTATTTAAAACTAAAAATATTCACAGATTTACATTTTTTTTGGTTCTATTTTAAAAATCACAAGCATGACACGACACTTCAATTTTTACTAATGAGAAAAACAGCTCAGAGCATGCCATCATTAAAATCTTATCGTATATGTGTCTGATTTAACCACTGTTTGCCATTTCCTCCCTATTTTTAAATTATTAACACATCTGTAACACATCTTGAGAGGCAACACAGAGTTGCACATGTGGAAGTGCAGTGAGAGACTGTGAAAGTGGTATAACATGGCCAAAAGCTTGTAACCAAGTTTACTGGTGTGGAGGGTAAACGAAATCAGGGCATGGGCAAAAAGAAGTATATAGGATGAAAAGAGCAGAATATACACGATAGCAGAGAGAGAGATTGAGAGAGTGAAAAGAAGTTTCTGAACCCCCCCCCACATCCCCCCCACCCCCCCCCCCACCCCCAAAAAAAAAAAAAACACACAAAAAAAAACAAAAAAGCTTAAAAGTATACTTGTATTCAGGTTGGGTCGGTTGTTTGGTCTGCTGGTCACAGACAGGACATTTACACTCTGTGTGTCTAACATAAATCATGTCACATGGCTGAATGAACAGACACCGCCAGCATTTTAGTTCCAACAACACCTCGCTCTGTGCAGCCCACCCTGCTGTCAGGCACACGGCGCAAAGTCAAGTGTGCACTGAGAGGATGTACAATAAGCACAGCCATGCAGACGACCAGAGTTTGTGTATATTATCATCATGCTTAATGAAAATGAAAAAAAAACACACCCGTCTTCACCGAGTCCAGTGCGAAGGTCTTCATGTTTTGCACAACATTTGAATGCCACTTTTCTCTTTGTGTTCGTATATTTCTGTCATCGTTGTCTACATAATTTTGTGTGTCTGTTTAACTTCAGCAAACTGAAGATTAAGTGTTGTGGAGTGATGGCATGAATTGTGCAAACAAAACTAAACAAACCGTAGTTCCTCTCTTCTGGTTGTTCTTGTGCACCACCATGCTGGATTGATGATGTCTGGCACAGGAGTCACAGGCTGCGGCTCTATCCTTTTGATGCTTGTACAAACACACGGCCTGAGACAACAGACTGCAAATGCTTTGATGCAATTAGCCAACAGAGTGGGAAGCAGAAAACCTTTTGTAGCTTCATACACAGCTAATGTAAGCAGAATCAACAAAGATCAGTTGACAGAAGCCGAGTTGCTTTGTTGACGCCCTTGAATCTCTTGTGTGTCAGTCACAGACCAAAGTGAATCTAACACTTGTATGAAAAACAGGCTGGATGATGGTGGGAGCTATCCTGTCCTGTTGTGTGCAACTGGTGAAGGGCATGATCATACAAAGTGTATAGCTTTGCTGTGAACCTTTAGAGGTATTTTCTGGAATTCATAGAAAAAGGTCAGGTGATGACAGACATGCTGATAACGTTAAAGCGTAAAAGAGGCCACATGAGTGCTGCCATTTCATTTTTATAAAATGCAAGATTTCAACATTTTGACTAAGGATCTCCAGGTGAAAGAGAATATAATATAGATCAGATTTAAAGCAAACCAATATGTTTGTTCATACTTTTTTTTATATACACCATTAAAAACTATAAATTATATCTGGTTGTATCATTTGGTGGCTAAGAGAAACAGTTATTTTACTTGAAGATTTGTAGCATCTGTTGACATCACACATGGGGTTTACAACACGTATAAAACCACTGACAGAGTGGGACTGTGTTCGTCTTCAAACTTGATTGCTGATCAGCATTTAGCCCAAAAAATATTTGCAGCAGGCAGCACGGTGGTGCAGCTGGTAGAGCTGCTGCCTCTCAGCGAGCAGGTCCCTGGTTCAAACCCCAGTCCAGGGACCTTTCTGGGTGGAGTTTGCATGTTCTCTCCGTGCATGCGTGGGTTTTCTCCGTGTACTCCGGTTTCCTCCCACAGACCAAAAACATGCATGTTAGGCTGATTGGTAACTCTAAATTGTCCCTAGGTGTGAGTGAGAGAGTGAATGGTTGTTTGTCTCGTTTGTCTCTATGTGGCCCTGTGATGGACTTGTGACCCGTCCAGGGTGTACCCCGCCCCTCGCACAGTGACTGCTGGACATGGGCACTGGCGACCCCCGTGACCCAAAATGGAATAAGCGGGTAAAGATAATGGATGGATGGATGGATATTTGCAGCATTCGAGGCCTATTTAAATGAAGTTGCAGTTCCTTTGTTTAGTTTAAATTAAAGTTATTTTATGACCTGTTCAATGAGAATTAGTGATTTATTTTTAAATTGATGCTTTTATTGACAAAACAATAAATGATAATTGTCACAATGTAAACAAAATAATAGTTAGGTTTCAAAATAAATCATGCTTTTGGATGATGCATATGTGACATCCATCCATCCATCCATTATCTTTACCCGCTTATTCCATTTTGGGTCATGGGGGTTACTGGTGCCCATATCCAGCCATCACTGTGCGAGAGGCAGGGGACACCCTGGACAGGTCTCCAGTCCATCACAGGGACACAACGAGACAAACGAGACAAACAACCGTTCACTCTCTCATTCACACCTAGGGACAATTTAGTTACCAATCAGCCTAACATGCATGTTTTTGGTCTGTGGGAGGAAACCGGAGTACCCGGAGAAAACCCACACATGCACGGACAGACCATTCAAACTCCACCCAGAAAGACCCCCGGCCGGGATTCTATCTGGCAACCTTCTCGCTAAGAGGCGGCAGCTCTACCAACTGCACCACTGTGTCAACCAATTGAAAAATCAAACTATTTAATGAAAATTGCATCAAAATTAAAAGACACAAAAAAATGAAACTGTCCAGATGACCGGACTGAAAATTGTTGGATTGTATACATGGATTATTGTGCATGGACTTTTTGGTGATTCCTTTGCTTTTTCTTCAGATCTGGAGGCATTTCATTTGTGTATTTCTTGTTGAGCTGGCTGTTTTTAGAGTGGGAACAGCAAAAGTGCTCCGTCAAATTTGTTGTCCATATTTGTTCACCACACTTTGAAATGTTCATTAAATCTTATATTTTTTTAGGCCACTGTCTCCACTTTGCTCTTAATTCTTATATAGTTTCACTACTAACTTTTAGCCTATTGTTGAAACTATGTGAAATTTCTTTAGGCTGGTTCCTTCTTCAGGGGTCGCCACAGCGAGAGAGCTAGCATGAAAGATTTGGCAATTGTATTATTCTGGATGCCCTTCCTGGGCTTGAACTTCAGGATTACAAGACCTGCAGCCATTTTTTTCCTTCTAATTTTCTGTTGTTT
Source organism: Nematolebias whitei (assembly GCF_014905685.2). Taxonomy (NCBI): domain Eukaryota; kingdom Metazoa; phylum Chordata; class Actinopteri; order Cyprinodontiformes; family Rivulidae; genus Nematolebias; species Nematolebias whitei. The sequence continues at coordinate 20,589,090 of NC_056499.1, read as the reverse complement.
TGCATTAACCAAATATAGCAACTACTTAAAATAATTGTTCTGCTGAGGCCAGAACAACCCCAAAGCAAAATTTGGGTTTACTAATTTTGTCAACTGTAAATTTACAGTTGTGTTCTGTCACCATCAGAACTGAACTGAGAAATTTCCAAACATCATCTGAAGCAGCTCAAGTCCAGAAGATCTCTAACACAATGTAAAACCTTTGACTATAAATGAAACTGTAGCTTCATGACCAATTGACCCCCGTCTCTGAGGATGACTCTGTACTAGCTGACAGAAAGTAGTTGGAGTTGCCCCTTTTGTTGACCACAACAAATAAACCATTGCCACAAGAGATTGTAAAGCAGGATAGAAAAAAGAAATGTCATGAAGACGAGAAATAAAAGGAAGATGTGAGGGAGTCTGGTGACTCAAACTGATAAAACAGAGTGGAAGTTTAGCATGTATTGGGAAGGAAGCGAGTATAATAAAAGAGACAGTAAGCAAAAGTAAAAAAGAAAGTAAAAACCAGCAGGGCAAGAGTGTTTGGCAAGCTAATTCCCAGATATCGACGCTGCTTTGATTAGTAACTGGAGGGAACCTTTTAATGAGAGCCTTTCTTAATCAAACCCCAACATAACACTAAGCTGTGTCTTACACGAAGCTTCACACTTTCTCCCCTGTGCAAGTCACCAGTTGATGATCCTGCTGCTTTCCCCCAAACTGCGAACGTAATCGCCTACTTAAATATGTTCAGACGCACAAGTAATTTATTATCTTCAGCAGTGTTCAAAATAAAAAAAAAACCTTTCTGGGGACTTAAGGAGCTGTAAATCGATGTTTTGTTTGGCACACTGGAGCAATAATGGGACATTGTATAGTCTAATTGTCTCCAATACCTGGGCGATGATATTCTGTGTGAACGTCTTCAGGGAAAATGGTCTTGTTGTTGCTAGAGAGTGATGAGCCAGGCTGCCAGAGGGGTAAAATATAATATCTGAGGGATAAAGACTGAGCACCATGTAGATGGACAAAGAAGAAGTGAGACCTTAAGGGACAAACAGTTTGAGGCGCATTATGTGCCTTATAGACTGTATACCACTGGTCTGCTGAGAATGGTTTTGTCTTGGTGGTCTCCAGTGCGCTCATTAGAAAGCAGGGACAGCATCACAGAGCCTCTCCTTTCCCAAGAGAAAAAAAAGCAACTAATTAAAGGTCTGTCCTCCTTCCTGACACATCCACACCCCCAATGGAGCACCACAGCTAAAGTGTTCAGAAAAAGCAGCTCCAAATTCTTTAAAAAAAAAAAAAGTGTTTTCTTCATAAATTAAATTAAACATACAACATACGATTGAACATTGCAGTAAATAACTTAATAATATTTAAGTAATTAATATTAAGTAAGTAATAATAGTAATAATTATGCACTGTTTTAAATGCATACAGTGTATTTTGACATCCATAAGCCATCCAGCTCTTTAAGTTCACATTTTTGAGTCTTCCAGTCTAATTTACTTCTGCTACCATGTGCAATCCCAACATTCAAATACTGTATAGCCTTTCATCCACTGCCCAATGAGCAGCAGAGGTGACGAAGTGGTGGTTGAGCTAATGTATACAAATAAACAAGCGGTACACTGATTTCCCCAGTCGCAGACAGATTTTAATAGTTTAATAATTTAATTGTTTTTGAGATTAATGGACTGGAACTGAACAAGGAAGTACATTTCCAATGCAAGTTGATGTTTTTGGTTTAGTTACACTGTGTATTAGAACAGATATTTTTTGTTCTATTTCATGTAAGCTATGCCCTTTAAAAGCTGTCGCTATTGGGTTTACCCGCGCGCAGCCCACCGAACACTGAAAACTTCTAGTCCATGCCCACCTGCTGTGTGGGCACCACCCGGTCTGTTAAAAATTGCATCTGGACCGTAGATCGACTCCCGTTTTTCTTCAGCCAGCGCTAAGAACACTGCTTCTAAGAAAATAAGAAAAGAAAAGAAGAAGAAAGATGATGTATATTAAGACATCAAAGACCATCCCTCTGTGCCCCAAGTGCCAGACAGGCTACATCTTATCGTCGGACCTGCATGCCAGGTGTGAAAGCTGCCTGGGAGCTGACCACGCTCGGCAAGCTTTGGATCCGCTCTTCTCTTGTCCAGCCTGCAAATTTTTTTCAGCTGAGGAGAAGCAATGCTTGTGTGAGCTCTTTTCCTCTACAGAGGATGAGTTTCAACCGAGGGGGGACTGTTCGCTCGAGGAATTTTTGAACTCCCTGGACACGGCATTTGCGAACTCGTCCCCCTCTGAAGCTGAAACAGCTAGCAACTGCACTCCATCCTGCCTTACAGGAGGTTTGGAGCCGGTGTTTCCTTCCATGGTCGCCTTCCTGAGCCAAGGGTCGACCGGCGGCCCCGGCCACGTCGACCCTTCTGGCGGGAAGGTTTTCCGCCCAGCACACTGGAAACCGGGACCCGGTCTGGCCCCATTTCCCAGCTGTGTCCGTCCTCCTCCTGTGTTCAGCCAACGATCCCTTAAAGCTGAGGGCTCCGGTTGCCTCCTACGCAGCCATCACCAAAGTCAATGGGCTCATGGACCAGGGTTTTCCCACCGTCCCTCCCCTAGAACCCAGTTTGTCGGCTGCTTTTGGGGTAAGAGCAGCGAAATACGTCGGCCAAAGTATCATCCCGCCATCTTCCAGTGACCAGCTCACCGCAAAGATGACGGACAGAATTCATCAGTGCTCGTCGCAGGTGGGAGCAGCAACCAACAACATCACTATGCTAGCCCTTAGCATAGCTAAGGAGACGAAGGAACCAAACCCATTCTCCGTAGATTTAGACCAGATCGGCACAGCTGCGGACACAATCACCAACCTGTGTGCGGCGCTTGCGGCATGTTCCGCCCGCATCTAGTCCTGGGCAACGTTGCTGTAGAGACAGATGTGGTTGAAACTGTCTCCGTCCATGCCAGAGGACATTAAAAAAGAACTCATGGAAGGTCCTGTGTCCTCAGACGGCCAACATCAAACAATATTTTTTTTGTTTTTTTGAAAACCAATCAGGGATCTCAGATTACAGGGCATCATGGAATACAGTACATGCTAAAACTATTTACAGTTTTTCTTATATGTTTATTTTTAATTTGTCATTTTTCATACCTTCTAACATCCCAGGGTGGACAGAAGACTGAGGGCATGTTTGACGATTAGGTATGTTTGAATTATTTTATGTTATAATTTGGCTACATATAAGACTTGTCGGGCAGCACGGTGGCGCAAATGGTAGAGCTGCTGCCTCTCAGCGAGCAGGTCCTTGGTTCAAACCCCGGTCCAGGGGCCTTTCTGGGTGGAGTTTGCATGTTCTCTCCGTGCATGCGTGGGTTTTCTCCGGGTACTCCGGTTTCCTCCCACAGTCCAAAAACATGCACGTTAGGCTGATTGGTAACTCTAAAATTGTCCCTAGGTGTGAGTGAGAGAGTGAATGGTTGTTTGTCTCGTTTGTCTCTATGTGGCCCTGTGATGGACTTGCGACCCGTCCAGGGTGTACCCCGCCCCTCGCACAGTGATTGCTGGACATGGGAACCAGCGACCCCCGTGACCCAAAATGGAATAAGCGGGTAAAGAAAATGGATGGATGGATGGATAAGACTTGTCTTCATTTAATGCATTCTTTAAAAAAGTGAAGACTTGTTACACCCCTGAAGGGGTTTATTTATCAAAAGGAAACAAAAAAAAATATGTTGAGCTGTGCCCAAGAGTGCATTTTGTGGTGTATGATCGCAACAGAAACTAGTATGTGTCATTGGTAATTATAGGTTTCAGATTACAAACAGGTCTGTTTGGAGCTCCATACTAATTTGCACTTGCACTGGTTGACTGCTCAGGTCATTATTTAAATGAGCTGATTGTGCTTGAGTTTGTAAATCAATGAAGTCATTGAATTTTGTGCTCATCCCCTGAAACTCTCACAGGTGCCGTTTCTAGTTTGCAACAAGGTGCTAAATATCTCAGATAATAAACAGGACCCTATGCTTCTCCACATTCCAAAATGCTATTCTGACAGTGTGCCTAAGAGTATTAAAATATGCTGCTGATGTTTTTATATTGACACAAATGATTAATGTGATAAATATAGTAACACTTTCATAAGTTTCATTGACACAAGATTATCTCCTTCACGTTTGTGTTTTTAACCTTTTCCCAGCTGCCTTTTTTGTTGTGGAGCTCTGTGCATTTGAAACATTTTGTTCCTGCCGTGCCACCAAACTATCCAGAGGAGAGCTTTGGTTACTTCTTCCTCAACATTCTGATCAATGTTAGATGTATTTGATTTGATCTTAATACATTTTCCTTTCAACTGGTTCTCCTGAAAATATCAGGAAGATGGGGTATAAACATCAGTGTTGGATTTAGTCGCAAATAAAACAACAATACTGCTTTTTTTGTCATCAGCTGTGATACTAAACTGTACGCTTACCATAGCCCACGTGTGCCTTCCTCTCCCTCTCCGACTTGAATGAATCAAAGACTGCTGTAGGAGGAAAGAAGAGCTCATTAGCTGCACTTTCCAGGGAACCTCTCCTTCAAACCTCTGACAGCCTCGCTCTGATCGATAGCTGTCTTTCTGTGGTTTGTCTGCCTTTGCTCAGGCTTGTGACTAAGCTAAGCACGGCAGTGCTTCCATATAGATGGACTAAATGACTGTGTACCCAATGGGGGGGATAGACTATGAGCAAGCGCTGACTCCAACTGACATATTTATATATATATATATATTTTATTTTTTTTTACAGAGAATGAGCTGTCAAAAGTCCTCAATATTTTATGATAGAGGCACACGGTGGAATGGGGGTGCACAATGTATCAATGCTGACTCAACTGTGTTGTTGTCTGAAATGAAATAAAGATGAAAAGGCTCTGGGTGGGATCACACAACTGTTGTTCAAATTTCAGCCTTTTGAAGAGAGCTGTGTGAAAGCGGTTGAGGGTTGCTGGCCGATTAGATGTGTCTTTACTGGTGCTGCCTTTCAAGATGAAGCATAGTTTGCATATAAGATAGAAGATATAGCATAGAAGAATGTGACTGAAGATTGTTAGATTATTTCATTTCAAGGTCAAAGTCAAGGCTTTTTATTGTCATTCGCATCACATGTGGTACATTAGGTGGAACAAAATTGTGTACACAGGGTCCCAGTTACAACCAACAATAGCAAAAATATAAAGTGTAAAAAGAAACAGTAAGTAAGGATCTAAGATACACTAAGATATACGCTAAACGAACGCCAAACGGTACGCTAAAAGTATACGCTAATCACTGATAGTGGAAAAACAATACACCGAACAACAGCAGCACAAACATGAGTTTTTGTGATTAGATGAGTACAAGTGAATGAATACAGCAGCACGAAATAATCAGCAGCATGAGATCAGCAGCATGGATAATCAGCACCATATATCAGCAATCAAAGTTGCATTGCAGTGGGTTTTTTTTCTCACGATGATAATCCTGATTAGAGATTCATGAGTCTAACAGCTTCAGGGTAGAAGCTGTTCTTCGGTCTAGTGTTTCTACACGTAATGCTCCGCAACCTCCTGCTCGAAGGGAGCGGGGCAAAAAGTGTCACCAAATGAGAAGAACCAACTTCCTCTGAGGTCTTTAAATAGGGGCTACAAGAGAAATTCCATAATTTCTCTGTTATCATCTGGCTGCTATGAAAGGTGTGTGGTAATGTAATTTCTTGTGTGTGCACACATACATTAGATTAGCTAGTTTGTTAGCAAAATCTCTTAAAAATAAACCAGTGGACAGATTTTAATGCATCTCTTAAAAAGTAATTGGATGGGCATCTGCACCTGAATAACTTTGGGAGTTGGTCCAATTTAAGATGGCCACTACAATCAATCTTGAAAAAAAGCTGTAAATTTGTCAACACTTTTCAGTCAGGTCATCTGGACAGTTTCTTTTGTTTTTTTGTGCTGAAACGTTTCACCTTTCAGCACAAAAAAAAGAAACTGTCCAGATGACCTGACTGAAAAATGTTGGATTGTATACCTGGATTATTGAGCATGGACTTTGTTGTAAGTCTGTCAATTTTGCAAATGGCGAGTGCAAATTTAATCTGATAGTATCTGAGAATCATCTCCAACACAAACTGTAAGTGGTAATTGATCCCACAAGGTCTTTGTGTAAAACTTTAGCTCTCTGTTAGGGTCAACCTCGCCTGTATATTTGCAGAACATCTCATGAAGCGACGCTTAGAGTAATCAATGAATATACATCTGAATAACATTTTGGCGCAAAATAGTTTCAAGATGGCTGATAAAGATAATCAAACTCAGCCAACACAAAAATTATATACATTTATTAAGTTTTTTTTAATTTTTTTTATTCATAGCATCCCATTGACAGCTATAGTGACACACCTTAATGACAATGCACCAAAGTTCATTTTCAATAATCCAGATATAAAATCCAACAATGTTCAGTCAGATCATCTGGACGGTTTATTTTTTGTGCCGAGATGTTTCCTCCATCATCCAACGGACTTCTTCAATCTGAGGAACCACCAAACAAAACTGATTCTCCACCAACAGCATACAGTAGTCCCTCACTGCGGTTCGTTTATCGTGGACTCGCTCTATCACAGTTTTTCAAAATAAGATTGGACATGGCACACAGTTGGCTGACTGATGGATGAGCTGCACGATCGTCATGGGATTTTTATTTAAAACAAATTATTTAAAACTATTTAGCATCTGCTGCACATTTGTGCAGCCCAGAGCTGCAGAATAAGCTTCCTGCTGCAGCTGATCAGCTGTTCTCATGCAAAGCGGAGAAGTGGGTGTGGCCAAGAACGCTTGCAGGTGGCAACGAGCAGACAAGGCAGAGAGAGGGAAATCATGACATTCTGTGCTCTTTTAGAGCTTTAGTGTTTAGAAACATTGTTTAGAATATTGCAAGAGTGTGGGAAGTATTTAAAATAAATGCTAAAATGAACTACTACTTACTACTTGTACTACTATTCCTACTTTGCAGTTTTTCACCTATGGGGCTTCAGGGTACGGGTCCCGCACGATAAACGAGGGACTACTGTACTCCCCAAAAAAAAAAAAATTAATTGCTGGTGTTAAGATGGCCTCTGGGACCCGCCCTCTCCCTCGTCACCTCCTCTGAGACAGTTATGTCAAGTCATGTTAGTGACAATGCTTTAAGAAAATATTTTCATAGATGAAATGTGTTCAGATTTAGTATTAAATTTGTAAAAATAATGATGCTCTACAACGAAGTGTAACATGAGCATAGTTAACATGAGCATAGCTGATGGGGACGACTTACTGTCAAGTCACACCATGAATCTACAACCTCTCAGGTGCAGCCATTTAACACTAAGCTCATGCAGACTGTTGCTGTGCCACTGCAAAGGCATTAAAGATGCAGAGCAGCATAACACTAAAGACATAAAGTAACCTCAGTGATTTTAGCTCATGTTTCTCACAAGCACACTTTTTGTAAAATACTTCAGATTTAACATAAAATATCAAATAAC
>NC_056499.1:20566431-20576563 GCF_014905685.2 Nematolebias whitei | reverse complement strand
CTGGTCCTCTGGACATTCAAAATTTTGAATGTCCAGAGGACCAGATTGAACTTTTTTGGATTTTTCTACCTGGATTATTGAGCATGCATCAGGATAGTCTACAAAGAACGCTGAGAATTATAGCATATAGCACAGACATCATACTTGGCAGCTCCCATAAAAAAAAATAATAATAAAAAACATAATAATAATTTACGTTACTTTTCTAGGCTCTGTTTTCGCAGCATTCTCTTTGAAGTATTGAAAATCCTCTGTTTTTTTTAATTAGTAAAAATTTTAGCTCCTTAATTAGTTATCCTGGTCATGTTTGTAATGTTCTGTTAAACATTTACCAGTAGTTAGTGCCTTAATTGACTAAGGGTTAACCAGACAAGGCCTAGGTAGACAATATGAGTTTATGCAGTGTTCTCCACATGGTAAGTTTTATTTTAAGAGTTTATTAATGCCTATGTTTGAATATCCAGATAACCAAAATAAGTTCATGTTCAATAATCCCAGATAAACCCCATAGAACATGGATTGAAGGAACAACTCCGACTCCAGATAGAAATTTAACAGCACTTTATTTACAGTGAGATTAAAAGATAGTCACTGGAAGGAGCTGGAACCCTGGACAGCAAAGGGAGAGGTGAGTATGTTTTGATTATGGATTTAGGATGCAAGATAATGATGATCTTAGTTCTTATGTGGGGTTGGTAGATTGGTGTGTGAATAAAGATCCAAGGGGTCCAAAAGTTTTGAAGATAATCCACAGAGAGTCCAATAGTGTAGGGCAGTGGTTGGAAGGCAGGAGAACAGCTGATGAGGCCATTAAGAGATCCAGGAAGATGAGGAGTTCAACTAAGGAGTTCACAGGTAAATTCATGGAGGCGAGGAGATCAGTTGAAGGAGGTTCAGGTTCACAAGATCAGGGAGCCACAGGAGTTGAACTGCAAAACATGAGAATCAAGATTAGCATATCCAATAGCGATGTGTCCTTCTGTGTCGAGACTTTGAAGTGTGTGTCGAGTAACCCAAGAGGATTTATGTGGAACGTGTATTGAGGCATGTATTGATGACACATGTAGTTTGAGTAGGCCTGTCACAATAACAAATTTTGCTGGGTGATTAATTGTCTCAGAAATTATTGCGATACATGATAATATTATTTGACATTTAACAATAATTGTCAAATTTTAGAAAAAAATGTGATTGTTTGGTGTGTAGTACCTCTTTTGACCACCTGATGGCAGTATTAGACTGTTTGAACCAAAGGCTGGATAGTTGAGCAGTGTGTCTCTTTAAGAAAAATGGGAGGGAGGGCCCTTGACATGACATGGGCTGACATGGTGACATGGCGGATGCTCGTCAATTTGAGCACTTTAGCATAGCATTTTTCACACAAAGCTTTTTTAAAAATAAAAAAAAATCAGTAAACAAGTTCTCAGCTTTTTTTGCAGATAAAACAACTTTTTACACTAAGGCACAGGTTTCAACCGTGAATTTTGGAGCTCGACAAGACGGACGTTTATTCCTGAGGTCGGCCTGTTAGCTTAGCTTCTCAGCTTAGCTGCTTTTAACCATCCAAAAACACAGTTTTGGATGGTTAAAACAGATTTAAAGAGAAAGGGAGGGGTCAGTGAAGAGCACCAGAGTTGAGCCATGTCTTCAGAGAGAGAGACGCGACAAAACGATAAAGCCAGTAAATTGTTATTGTTTATTGTTATCGTTGATCATTCATATCATGTAAATTGTTATTGTTTATCATGGCAGGCCAAAGTTCAAGGCCTCGCTAGCGGGCTGTACCACGTGACCAATTCAGGAATTGGCTTGTTTGCATGCGCAAGATTCGAAATATAAGGGGCAGACAGAAAAATCCATCATCATCATCATCATCAAAAAGACAGCTTAAGATAATTTGCAGATCAAATTTAGACTTGATTTGAGGTCCTCACAAACATGATTTATTTATTTATTCAGCTTAACACTTCACAAACCAGTTATCTTATTATAATTCATCTACCTGTTTTACATTTATAGTCCACTTGATGGCGCAGTAGAGCAAATGAAGCACCATGGCACGTTGGATCATGAGTCGAGCTATTTGATGGAAATCCTCAGTGCTTCATGAAGCTTCATCTCGCCATCCTTAATTAGCATATACAACACTTAGGAGCAAGGTTTAGCTGGCCAGAAGCTTACTACCATGAAGTGTGTAATGCTACAGCATTGAACTGGAGCCTCCTGCAGCCTCTTATATTCCCACCTCTCATTAGGGGAGATGATCTTGAGGTGTGGCTGGTTGGCACCGTCATGAGATCTTGAGCTGAAGAAAAAGGCTGAACTCCTACAGCCTCAAAGGGAACATGCAATGGGTTCTCATTTGACCAGCTGTTAGGACAACAATTTATATCCTTTTTCCCCCTCATACTCCATATAAAGATACTAAGTACTGATAATGATTTGACAGAACTTAACTTCAAAAACAACCAGACTATCCTGTTAAAGGAAAAACTGGAACTCACTGAAAAGAACTGTGACAGGTTTAGTACGAGTGCTATAAAATCTTGAGATGATCAGCAAAAAGTGGAAAATATCATGTGCAATTATGTGGATGATGGTGGAGTGATGGTGCTTAAACATTGGGGAGACAAAGAAATCCATGTGTTTAAGATTGTTTTGTGCTTTAATTTGATCATCTTTGCAGCTCACATTAATGAGATTTTTTTATACTTACAGAAATGTTACAAAAACATAGTTTCTGTTTTTTTTTTGTCAATCTGACATAATCAGAGAAGTGGTCGACAGTGTAAATGTTGAGTCAGGTGCATCACACCTGGACTGAACCCCCTCTCCTCTTTGCTTATCTGTCTTTTGGGTTTGTTGTCTCATTTGCTCACAGGATCATAATGAAGTTACAACTCTGCAGTCAGTTTCCACTTTGTGTACACAGCTTTTATTATAATAAAAATATCTTAGTTCATAATAAAAGAAATACTAAAATATATCAGTTTTTCCGCCCACATAATATATTTCTCCATTTTTTTTTTTTTTTTAATTGACTGAGATATAATTTTCTTGTATTTAATAAATGAGGGATGGTGCTGTAAAAATATACAAAAAAACAAAACAAAACTTTTTTTATTATTTTTATTGTAATATGCTAATATGTAAAATTAGCTGTATAATCTTGAGTCAGTGAAGCCGGTCCAAAAAAAAAAAAAAGTTCAATACAAAAACAACTGGACTTTATTTGTAACAAGACGTTTTGCTCCTCATCTAAGGAGCTTTCTCAATTCAAAGAGCAGAGAGTGAGGGGTTCATAAGGCTGAGTGAGATAAGATACACATACATACAGTAAGTAGATTGACAATTCACACATAAACACCTTAACAGTAGGGGTTTCTTAAGGTCTTTGTTACTCTAATTCACAGATGAGGCCCCTCTGTTCCCATCAGGTGTGAGAACTGGCTGGGAATCTGTCAAAGTTGCATAATATGTTTTTGAATGTCGAAATCTGAGGCTTCCTCCTCTGTTAAGAGATGTTTTTTCTCTTTTTACATAAATTGCTTCCTTCACCCCCCTCTCAAACCATCTGTGTTCTCGGTCCAAAATGTGCACATTTTGGTTCTCAAAAGAGCGTCCCTTATACGTGAGGTGGAGGTGAACAGCTGAATCTTGTCCAGAGGAGGTGGCTCTCCTGTGTTGACCCATGTGTCTGTGAAGAGGCTGTTTATTTTCTCCAATGTAGAGGTCTGGACAGTCCTCGCTGCACTGGACTGCATACACTACACCACTCAGTTTTTGTATGGGTGTTTTATCCTTAGGGTGGACCAGGCTCTGTCTGAGTCCTGCTGGATTTGAAATGTACTGGGATGTTGTGTTTGTTGAAAATCCTTCTGAATTTCTCTGATACTCCAGCAACATAAGGGATGACAATGTTTTGGTGAAGCCTGTCCTTTTTCATAAAGCAGTCAAAAAAAGGACATGAATTTGAATAATCACTCCTCCAATCAAGGCCTCTCATATCTTTCCATCTGTCCCTTAGTTGTTGTTTTTTTTCTGCCCATATTCCAAAAGTACAATGTCCTTTATGCTCTCCTCTGATAACACTAATCCCCCTCCTCCTCCAACTGCCCTTTGTTGCCCTGACTCTTCCTGTTCTGCATGGAGCTGTCGTCTGCTGCTCTCTTCACAAATCTTTTTTTTTTCTAGCTTGTTTTTTGCAAAGGTGTATTGTTGCCATCTGTCTTTGGCACAGACATGAACATTCACAAGCATGCACTCTGGCTTAACACCAGATTCTTATCTGATCAAGTGTTTTTTCTACTACAGCACATCTTGAGCTTACACTGCAAGAGCCCAATATTTGGCTTAGTTTATTTAAGGGATTTGGATCTTAGGTATACAATTTCCCTCTGCGGCAGCCCATTGGATATTAGCACAGCAAATTAATCATCCTATTGCTCTAAATCAATACACCGAAGCCTGATATAGTGATAAGTAAATTTCTTTGTTCATTTGTTTATTTTTTCCAGCTCATTAAAAAGACAAGTAACACAATATTGAATCGCTCTGAAATACATAACTTTTAATCAGTTTTTCTCACAATAAAATAACATATTTGCATATTTAATGTTTTTGGTTGTTTTACCTTACACTATTTTTTACTGTGTGTAATGTAATGTTTTATATATTCCCAATACAGGAGTCAGGTTTTATGTGGAGAGCGTTTTACTGACGAGCGCTACGTGCCTGACAGCCTGATGAGAGCTGATGAAGGCCTGTGCAGTATCTCATCCTGTTTTGATATGCTTTCTCTTACAGCATCTGGCAGCGTAGCTCATACATGATGACTCATCTGTGCTAAGAAGCTGTCAGTGCTACAGAAGCAAGGCTATAAAAAGATCTATTACAGTCGCACCAACAAAAGATGGGTCATTTTACAGTGAAGGCTCAATGATGGTTGCAGACTGTGGGAGATCTTCAAATCTATATTTATCTAATTTAAATTCAAAGTTTGAAAATGAAACTTTTGTGTATAATAAAATAAAAAAATATATAAACACATTTTCTTACTGTAAAATGAATATTTACTGTTGTATTGTGTCGAGTTATGGCGCAAAGTCTTCAACTTGTTTATCGCCGGTAACTACAATGTCAAAGAAATATTTGAGCCTGCAAAAGCAAAACATTTTTATCCGTAGTAGGCACAACTAACCAAAATGTTAGCTTTGCTAACCCATATTCCACAGAAAAAGAAAAAAAAAAAAAAGCTTTGCTAATGCTAAATCGCTAAACAGTTATAAAAACTTGTTTTGCAGAAGCTAATGCTAATCGAAAAATTAGTTCCACTATTAGCTGTTGGCAGATTAGCAGAATTCAATTCACAATTCAAAAATACTTATTTACCCGTAATCCCAAAAGTAAAATTAAATGTTGTTTTAACTAATCATCCTGGTTTCATTAAAGAGTTGTTCTAGATGCTGATGGCTGTGGGCAGGAAGGATCTCTTCTAGTGGTCTGTCTTACAACAGATCTGAAGAAGCCACTGACTGAATGTTGTTGTAAGACAGTCTGATGAAGAGGATGCTGAAGGTTGTCATGAAGAATTCTTCTTTGTACAATCATCTCCAAAGGTTCTAGAGGAGTCCCCAGAACTGAGCCAGCCTTCTTTATGAGCTTGTTGATCTTTTTTTAAGTCACTTGCTCTGGTGCTGCTACCCCAGCAGATGATGGCAAAATAGATCCCGCTCTCTACAACAGACTTATAAAAGATATGCATCTTGCTGCAGACACTGACAGACTTCAGCTTCCTCAAGAAGTACAATCTGCTCTGTCCCTTCTTGTAGATGGCTTCACTGTTGCATCTCCAGTCCAATCTGTTGTCCAGGTGAACCCCAAGGTATTTGCACTTCTCCACTTCCACTTCTTCTCCCATGATGGAAATAGGGTTGGACCTGTTCCTATTTCTCCTCAAATCTGCAGTCATCTAATTTGTTTTGTTCACTTTCAAGATGAGATGATTGTTTCCACACCAGGCTACAAAGTGGTCCACCAGTTCCCTGTACTTAGCTTCCTGTCCATCTCTGATACAGTCGACCACTGCAGAGTCATCAGAATATTTCTGCACATGACAGGAGTCTGTTTTGTACTGGAACTCTGAGGTGTACAGAGTGAAAATGAATTGTGAGAATACAGTACCCTGTGGTATTCCTGAGCTACTGACCACCTGATTAGACATACAACCCTTCAGACTCACAAAATGTGGTCTGTTTGTCAGGTAGTCTTTGATCCAGGTGATTGTTGAGACTTCCACCTGAGTCTTCTGGAGTTTCGGACAAAGCAAATCAGGCTGGATTGTGTTAAATGCACTGGAAAAATCAAAGAACATGACTCTCACAGTGCTGTCTGCTTCGTATCCTCCAATGATTTTTATGACAAAAAACCCCCAAAAACATGTACAATTGCACTTTTACAGTGAGTTGTAGCGCTGCAAACCTTAGTTACAGTTATAATTTAAAGATATTATTGGAGAAATGCTTTCATGTTTTCCTTCTTTTTAAAATAACTAGACTTCTAGCTTTAAGACATTTCCCAACCTTTGCTCACAATATCTCAAGTCGGAATTCTGATCTCTGTAACGGACAAACAACAACAAAAGACTTGCAGAAATATACTTTCCCAGTTAGTTGACATGTTGATGATAGACAGATGACTGCAATGCTTTTCTTGTTCTTGAATGTGTAAAGTATAAAAAAATAACTTTTTATTTTTTTAATTTTTTTTTAAAACATTTGTCTTAAAAACATGTCTGCCTGCTGATGACCAAACAGCCATGACATTTTGGAGCATGCACGTTGAATGGCTAAATATTTTTGGAGGTGTCTAACCCTGGAAATTTAGAAGCAGGTCAGACAGATTCTGTCGGTTAGGCAGTGGGTTCTTCATTGATTGGACTGGTTCCATCAAACCTCAAGGATTATCCTTTTAGCCTTTGGTAATGCTGTTGGATCCTATGATATGTGACTCGGTCTAAATCTAAAAAGTTTTTTTGTTGTGTGTGGGCAGACTTTGCTGTATATGTAGTGTGAGGCTGACAAAGACGGTCTCTGCCTTGGGTGTCTGCACAAACTCCCCTTGCAAGACTTTAGGGTCATTTTTTACTTTGTTTGTTTATTTATAACATCATGATACATATATTATATTTATAAAAAGAGAGTGTCTGACTTCATTTAATTTCATTTCATTCAGCCATCCATTATATTTACCTCTTTCTTCCTTTTCCTGTCATGGGGTTCACTGTCTCCCATATCCAGCAGTCACTGTGTGAGAGGTGGGGTACACCCTGGACAGATCTCCAGTTCATCACAGGGACACATAGAGACAAACAAGCATTCACTCTCTCACTCACACCTAGGGACAATTTAGAGTTGTCAATCAGCCTAACATAAGTTTTTGGTCTATGGTAGAAAAGCGGAGTGCGGGCCAAAACCCAAGCATGCATGGTGAAAACATCCAAACTCCACCCAGAATGGCCACCGGGCGGCAACAACTCTACCAACTGAGTTACATTGACGTCCTCCGCATATTACTGGCCTTCCCTGTTTTTAATTAATCATCACACCGGACTCAAATTAATTCCTTCGAAGAAGAGTAGTTACATTACATTTATTGCCAAGAGATGTAGCTGTTGAACAATAAATGTTCAATGAGCATTATCAAACGCTATTAATCTTTCACCCCCACCCACTTTCTCTTTCTAATCATGCTTTGAAAGCAGAGTTTTTGTGACTGGAAGAACTGCGTGAAATATATTTATTGGATAGCTTGACAGACATGTTTGTTTATGAGTTTTTATTAACATTGCCTAAAAGGACAAAAACAAACACTATGAAATGATGGATGAAATGTGTTGCTCAGGAAATTATGAAGAAAAAAGTAAGCGTTTCATCAAGGTGTTTGTTTTTACAGAGTATTTAGCAAATAATACAAAAACAAGCAGGCTTATATGGGTTGATGCTTTACACAGAGAAAAGAAATACGAGTGATTTACAGTATATAGTGTATAGTTAGAGTAACAATGTTATTAGATTTTTAGGCTACATAATATGGCATATTAAATAGTTTATTTTTTTTTTTGCAGTTAACATTAAGCAACTGATTGACCAGTTGTCAAGATAGTAACTCGGGGTCAGCATGGTGCGTTTAATGACCAGCAGGCTGTACTTGAGGGTAGGCCTGTCACGATAAATTTTGCTGGGCAATTAATTGGCTCTGAAATTATTGCAATAAACAATAATATAGTTTGAAATTTGACATAATTAGTAATTATTTTCAAATTTAAGAAGAAATGTTTAATTTGTTTTGCATGTAGTACCTTTTGTTGACCACTCGATGGCAGTATAAGACTGTTTGAACTGAAGGATGGATAGTAAGGGAGCAAGCAGCGTGTCTTTTTTAGAAAAATGGGATGGGAGGGAGGTCCCTTGATGTGACATGGGCTGTTTCTCTTCGGTTTTCAAAATGGCTGATGATCAGAAGCTCTTCAGAATAGCATTTTCCACACAAAGCATTTAATAAATAAATGAATAAAATCAATAAACAAGCTCTCAGCTTCTTTGCAGAAAACAAACCTTTTTACACGAAGGCACGGGTTTCAACCGTGAGTTTTGGAGCTTCGACAAGACGGAGATTTTGTTTTTTCCAGAAGATGGCCCGTTAGCTTAGCTCATAGCTTAGCTTCTCAGCTTAGCTTCTCAGCTTAGCTGCTTTTAACTATCCAAAAATGTGATTTTGGACGGTTAAAATGTATTTTAAAGAGAAAGGGAGGGGTCAGTGAAGAACACCATAGTTAAGCTTTTTGTTATCCAGTGTCTTCAGAAAGAGAGAGACGAAGAAACAATAAGGCCGATAAATGAAAATGGGTTGATTATTTTCATTGATCATGCAATTAATTGATTTATTGTTTATCACTGCAGGCCTACTTGAGGGGCTGCAAAAGACCCTGAGAGGTGTTCAACGCTGTTCCTGAATAGGTGAAAAGAAACAGGGATGTTGGTGGATTTTATTTGTAACATGTCTTTTTCGATCCACAGTACTCAAAAATAACAGTGAAAATCATCATCTACAAAGAGTAACCCCAATGAATGACCTCCTTCTAAATAAAGCTTTCAGCAGTGGAGGATAAAACTCTTTGTATAACACCGCTCTCATTTTTTTTTAGGAGGAAGCAAGCACTCTGCCCAAAAGACTGTTTTCCGTTTACCGGTGCCATCCGTTTGAATGTGTGTTCAAGTTTAGGGTGGCGGCTCATTAAAAAGAAAAAAAAGAGCAGTCTGACAAGAAATAACTCTGTATTTACTTTCTGTTGAGCTCCAGCAGAGAGATGCCCAGATGGCCCAATCAGGGAATAGTCTGGCACATGCATCTGGGGCCAGCAGGCCAGATGGAGAGCAGAGCAGATATGGGTTGAGTCATAAGAAGAAGATAAAACATCCCTGGGTGAAGGACAAGTGTACACTTATTATGATATAGTTACTTGTGTTTTCTCTTTTCCATCTTGCTTGGTGATGCAACATTATCAGATAGATGATTAGAATAAGCTGATGCAAGACTTTAAGTAACATTCTGCTGATGGTAAAGTATGGTTTTCTGAGAAAAAATATGGGTTTTTGCCTGCTTATCCTGTCATATCACTAAGTTTTGGTTCCAAACGTAAACTGTTTCATTACAAAAAGTAATGGAGGCAGGAAACCTGCAGCACAATGGTCATTCTAAACTGGTATTGTGTTGTGATTAGATAAAATGTATAATAATCTGTTACAAATTTCAAAAAGTAATGAGCATAGGGGGAGTCAAGCCATTCATTAGATTTGAACCAGCAGTTGTCAGCACCAGGATGAAAAGCCTCATTTCATGCTGTGGTTTCAAGCTGGGCTTTATACTTTTGACCACAAGATGACGCCATTGAGGACAGTGTCATAAAGCTTCAAGCAATTAACCTTTTTTTGAAACAAGCTTCAGTGCTTCAGAAAAGCTGTTGCATTGGGGTCCACAAAAATCTGACCCGGCCCCAGCCCGTAGCCATCATTTCTGAATCCGATCCGACGAATTAACAGTAATTACAGGTCTGAACCCCCCCCCCCCCCCC
>NC_056499.1:20561690-20566331 GCF_014905685.2 Nematolebias whitei | reverse complement strand
AATTAAGCTTTGGCTGCTTATATAGTTCTTAACGGTCGGTGGACATGCGCAGCTGAGTAAAGGAGGCAGAAGATCGGAGATGAGGGGGTGTTTGTCCGTCCATGGCTGTTAAAGGCTTCCCGTGCTTCTGCATTCAATGGACCCTGCTCTGACATGTCGGATATTTTGTAATCTCACCTGTTTGGGTCATTGGCCGTGCACGTCCGCTGAGTGCACTCACCTGAATAAACGTCCATTTTGGTTGATGGAGTGCTGGCTGTAGTCCATCTGAAGCTTAACTTAACTTTTTACCTCTTTCAAGGCTGGTTAGCATACGGTCAAATGGCTGCATGCGGCTGGTGAATATATGACAAGCCATGTTGCCATATTTTTCGATGTTCAGCAATGTGTGTCCACTGATGCAATCAAAAGCCCAACACCGACCCTGTTCGCACATTAAGCACATTATGGACTGGCCCGGCCCTAATACGGGTCGGGCTGAGCCAGGCTCTGGGTTCGGGTTAGAAATGACAGCTCTGAGGAGACCCAGATGGCATGGAAAAAATGCTTAATGCTCGACTGACTTGGAACTAACACAGGTAATTTACGAAAGCAGATTAATCAACTAAATTACCAACAGCTGAGCAGAATGACAAAACTGGAGCAGGTCAGAAGTGGGCATGGCGGGTCCGAAGAACAGGAAAACTAAGCAGAAACATGGCAAGTAAGAGAAAATACAGGGGAGGACCAAAACTGATCATAATCAGAACCAGAGGAAACTACACTGTTGTAGATAAAACTCAGAGACAGATCAGATAAACAACACAAATAACAGAACTAAACACCTGGATCCTAAGATACAGAAAAGAAAAGCATAATGACTAAAACAGAACTGAACCCTGGTCTCAAACAGAAAGATCAAAACACACATCCTAACACTGATAAATGCTACATGTATGATCTGAAACAAGACTGTTTCAACTCAAAGCAGAGATGTTTCACAACAACAAACAGAAGTGATAACCTGTTAAGGTGAAAGATGCACTCTGTCCATGTTGCCTGCACATTTTGTTCCCTCTTCTCACATCACAACATTATCAGTAAAGAATTTATTTCTCATTGCTTCAAAAAATACCTGCTGGTGCCAAAGCATGTGAAAAGGGTTCATTGTTTTGATCTCAAAATCAACTAGTGAGAATCTGCAGCCTGGCCAGCAATAACTCTAAACTTAAGAGAACTTTATGTTAGTTAGATGAGTGCTGTACATACAAGTTAAGCCCTATTCGCACAGGATTAATTTTACCTAGGGACCACATGCTATTTGTAATAATTACAGAGATTGTCTGTGTTGTTAATCCCATGTGAATTGGCCATGTCAGTAATTTGTAAAGTAAAATTTCTCTCGCAAATTACCTACTATATTTTGCTGAACTCAGAGGTCCTGTGATAATACTAATCCAATGCGAATAGGCATTTCTGTGATTTGGACAGAAATGAGTGGGATCCGATATGTAATTAGGCATTTTTTGTTTCCTGGGCACATTTTTATTTGCTTTTGGCAATGGAGGCTACAATGGAGTGCATAAATAACCTTTTGTGTCCCGGAACAGCAAAAGCCTATCGACCCGTAACAGTCGCCAATAAAAAGAAAAGGCTGAAGAGAAGGAGGACGTTAAGTTACAAGCGGATGTTACGCAATACGCAGTGCGTTAACATCATATTTGTAAGATGTCCGTAAATTTCAGCTAAAGCTCAGGCTTTAGCTATCCCATGCGAATGTGCCACATAAAAAGCAGACGTTAAGGAGTAATTTATTTATTACATGTGGTCCCTAGGTAAATGAATCCTGTGCAAATAGGGATTTAGTTAAAGTTAGGTGTGTGAACTAAATAACTAACTAACCAGAACATGGTTATCATATTACAGGTTATCATATTACATATTTAAGAAATACAGTCCATTAAGGTGGGCTGGGTGGAATACAGTTTCTGTCTTTTCTGTTAATGTGAACAGTTGATAAAAAAAATGGAAAAAGACAAGTTAACTTATTGAAACAAAAATATAGAGGTTTGTTTTATTTTGATACTGCTGATGGATGATATGGATGTTTTTTTTCCCATTCATTCATTCATTTAACCTTTATTTGTAAAGGTTGGTCTCATTGAGTTGTGAGGACTCATTTACATGGGAAACCTGTTTGATGTAAAGGCTAGAACTTAAAACTGACAATTTGTGGTTTTGAGTTTACTTATGTAAAGCTAACAATATACAAAGTAAAATACATTTCTTTTCTCCACAGTTTCTAAAGTTAGTTTATAAAATGAAAAGAGTCAAAATAAGCATCTTTCATGATGTTTTATGAATGGTCTTCAGTCATCTTTAAATCTCAATGCGAACTATTTCTTTTCTCCCAATAATCCCTTCCAGTGAAAACAAAACAAACAAACATACAAACAAAAAAAATTCAAGCCTGCAGGGATAACGGTTTTATTTTTATTTTTTTCATTTTGTTTGTCCACTCCATACTGAAAAGGTCAAGACTTGATGCTTCACACGCCCACATATACCTCCTAGTGCTTGTTGCAACAAGCACTAACCCACAAGCTAATTAATCCAACCTGTCTTACAACCACCTGTCGACCACTTCATCAGCTCCGGTCAGTAGCTGCGGTAAAGGGTCAGTAGCTCCCAAACGGCTGATCTACTGAAGCGTGAACAGACCGCTGTGGATGCAATTGCCAGCAAAGAGAGGTGTCTGACGTATAAAGGCTTTCACACACGCATCGCTGTAGCCACAAAACATGATATGGGTAAGATCATTTAACAGAGTTTGTGTTCAGTTTTTTTGTGCTCATCTCTTTGAGTTTTATTCCTTTACAATAAGAGTTTAATGGCTAAATCTTTGAATACAACAAATTTGATCACAAAATGATATTATGCAAAATTTTAATGTAGTTCTGTTCTATCAAATGTAACTGGACTTCTTTTTTAAACATGACTCACTGGAGTGTCTAGTATTTTCATAATGACCAGTCACAGTTTATTCAATGCAGTTCAGTTTATTTATATAATGCCAAGTCACAGCAGAAGTCATCTCAGGGCACTGAACAGAAACATTCATATGTAAAAATAACAAGTTAACATAAACATTCATAAAAAATAATAATTTAACACTATTTATCTGAGGAGCAGACTGCTTTGAGTTTAACTTCATCACATAACTCTCATCTTGAGCAAGCATGAAGGTGACAGTGGAAAGGAAAAACTCCCTCATGAGGAAGACACTTTTAGCAGAACCAGGCTCAGGACAAGAGGCCATCTGCTTCGACTGGCTGAGTTTGGTAGGAACAGATGGCAGGTCAAGAATCACATGTTAAGACAGAAATAGTATCAAATGAAAGCTATTCAATTTTAACTATTATTTTAGGGAAATGAGGTCAATTTGTCCTCTAGTATTTTAAGCGTATATCAGCATAACAAGCCGATCCAAACTGTAGGATTTATCAAAAAGGAGAGTCTTAAGCCCAGTCTTAAAACTGGACAATGTGTCCATCTTACGGGCATAAACTGGAAGTTGGTTCCACAAGAAAGGAGCCTGATAACTGAACAATCTTCCTCCCATTCTGTTCTTAAAAACTCTAGGGACCGCGAGTAAGCCTGCAGTCTGAGAGCAAAGTGCAAAGTTTATCCATATTACCACCACACACTGTGACTGATATCTATCTGATACTTTCTCAAAATCAGTTCAAAAGTACAGATTTATTCTGTTTTACACTAAACATAGTAATGTGTCCAAACCTGATTAAGCATGAAAACATACAGAGCATGCAAGTACCATTATTAATTCAAACTTTATTTATACAGGTTAACCCCATTGAGCCTTGGGACTCATTTACAAGAGAGACCTGTGTTTTGAACAAAGACTGATGACAACAGTGGGCAACAATGACAACAACAGGCAATCATAAAGGATGTGTACAGTTAAAAAAAAAAGTTAAAATAAAATGGCAACCAAAAGGACAATCAAAAGGAAAAGTAGCAAACAAAAAACAACAGATAGATTGTAAGGAAGTGTAGAAAACTAAAAACAGGAACATGTCTGCATTGGTTTTTCCCATGAACTTAGCAGGTGTTTAAAGACACTTAGGTCAAGGTCGAGAGCTTCAGATCTTTTTGCAATATATTCCAGGAAACAGGAGCAGAGTAGGAGAAGGCCCTTTTGCTTAGTTCAGTCCTCACAGAGGGAACACTGCAGGTAATAATGTCCTGAGAGCTCACACTGTAGCTGCACTCATGCAGAGACAAGGAGGAGATGTATGAAGACAACAGACCAAGATTATGTCTTCTTCTACGCTGTGGTGTGCTGGGACAGCAGAGTGAAGAAAGCTGATGCCAACAGACTCGAAAAGCTCATCAAGAGAGCTGGCTCAGTTCTAGGAGTGGAACTGCAGTCTCTGACAGAAATGTCTGAGCTCTTACCACAGCACCTTCAGTCGTAGACTGAGACCATCGAGGTGCTCCACAGAAAAACACAGGAAGTCCTACCACTCCTCCCCCTTTCTACACATAGGACAATAAAATTAATCCTGCACCACAATAAACACTTTAATGTTTCTATCTGCACCTGACCTGTTTTAGAACTTAATTGTTGGTATATATATA
>NC_056499.1:20543562-20556690 GCF_014905685.2 Nematolebias whitei | reverse complement strand
TAAATAAATCTTGTAGTAGTTTTATTTACATTTGCATTCATTGAGCAGGTTTAGAGGAACCACAAAGCAAATTTTTATCTTTTTGCTCATGAAAACAATGTAACACTAAAATACTTCCCTAAAATAAACTTGATTTTGTTTTGCAGGTAAACGTTCCAGCCTATAATGCTTGACACCATATTATTGGAGTGAGTTGTGCTACTTTGGGGAACACAACTAAATGTTGTGCCATCATTATTTTTTTTATTTCATCATCTTTGGTCTTTTTTGTCCTGCCATTAGAGTAGCGCTACTGCTTTTCTTGCATGTCAGTGATGAATAAAATATTTGTTTTGATGAGCGCAGCGGCCCCGATGTGAATCTTAATCAGTATGACAATGTCAGATTGTGAGGAAAAGTTCATTACCATTTCAGAGCTTTTAGACAGCGCACTATATAATTTGTATAGCTTGTATATTGGGTTTAATTACCTCATGTATAATAATAAATAAGCTACGCACTGACAAGGACTGTAATAAAAGTAAACTCAAGTCGACTGTCACTTGAGATTAATAAAAATAATAATACATGTTATAATATATATTAACGGTCTCATTTAATTTGAGTATTTTCATCTTAAATTCTGCCAATAACTGACTTATTCGTTAAGACGTGTAATAAAATGATATGTTCACATAAAAATCTACATTTATTCACACACATAAGTCGCATACAGTCCACATCCACTCCTTCCTTTTTTTCCTGTCCCTCCTTTTTTCCTTTCCTCTTTTCTTCCTTATGTCTCTGTTTCATTCTCCCCAGCTGGGATTATTTACCACCACATCCAGCAGTCTGAAACTCCGCTGCTGCTCTGCCTGAGGAATGCCTGCAGCCATGCAGCAATCAAAGCGAAACGTGATCCTCTACCACCTGCACCCATGGGAGCGCTGCAACGAAGAGGAAAGGATACAGCAGAGGGAGAGAGGGTGAGCGAAGGTATTCAGACGAGGGACAGAGAAGGAAATAAGGAAGACAACTGTCTCAGACTGATGGAGTTGGGAGAGAGTGAAAGAAGCCGTGGAGGTGGAAGTAAAAGAGAGACTGGCAACAAATGCTCCTTCTCCTCGTGAGCTGTTTTGGGACCCACAGAGATGGAAGCCAGAGCGGAAACACGAAGAGACAACAGATGGAGACAGACGGGGATGCAAAAGAGGATTAGAGGATGGGAGGCAGCAGTGTGTAGAAATGTTAAAGATGAAGATGAGAGGAAGATAACGTCATCTATATGATTAACAGAAATGCAATAAATATATTGTTTAATATAGAATATGGGGGTAAAAAAAAACAAACACTGAGCCAAAACATAAAATAAAAAGTGAAAGAACAAAATTAAGTTCATTACACCTGGAATCCTATTCAAAAGAATAAACATGAGAAACAGGACAATAAAAAAAAGAAAGAGAAAAGTAGAGAGAAAGTAGACAGAGAGATGAAGGGACACATTTGACTATGATAAGGTTCACCAATTAAAAGAGCAAAATGAAAAAAAATAAAGTGATAAGTTCAAGAGATGAATTTTGTTTGAACATATATAATTAAAACATCCAGGGTGAGCAGAATAAAACTAAATAAACAAAGATTTAAAAGAATAAAGGTATACATAGATTATGACAAACCAGAGAAAAAATGTGAATAAAAAGCTTTGTCTGTTAACACATTTACTCCATTCACCCACTCATCCACCCATCTGTCCATCCATCCGTCCATCCATCCGTCCATCCATCCATCTGCCCACTTCGTCCTTTTTGTGTCGCCGGGGTCATTGGTGCCCATATCCAGCCATCACTGTGTGAGAGGCAGGGGACACCCTGGACAGGTCTCCAGTCCATCACAGGTATACATAGAGAAAATTCAATTCAATTAATTTTTATAGCATCAATTCACAACAAAGTTGTCTCAGGGCAATGAACAGAAACATTCATATACATTTGTACATAAAAAAAGTCAATTAGTAAAGTTTTCTATCTAAGGAGGCCAGCAGACTTGTTGAACCTTCACTTCGTTGCAGTTTCCCATCGTGAGCAAGCACACTGGCAACAGTGGAAGGGAAGAACCAGGATCAGGACAAGCTGGCTGGGTTTGAGAGGACAGGAAGTAGAAACAAACAGAATGGCAGGTCCAGATGAGGTGCAGGTGTACCTGAAAGACAAAAACACATGTCAAGGATAGAAAAAATAAGATAAACGAGACAAACATTCACTTTCTCTCTCACACCTAGGGACAATTTAGAGTTACCAATCAGTCTAACATGCATGTTTTAGGTCTGTGGGAGGAAACCAGAGTACCTGGAGAAAACCCACACATGCACGGAGAGAACATGCAAACTCCACCCAGAAAGGTCCCGGGCCAGGATTTGAGCTGGCGACCTTCTTCTTGAGAGGTAGCAGCTCTACCAACTGCACCACCATGTGCAGTATTAAAATACAACCCAAAGACGGTACCTTTAGAAAAGCATTTAGTTATTGCAAATCTCCTCTGCTGGAGATATTTTATTAAAAAACAAAATCTTAATGGTTAAATAAACAGAAATGTAATTGCCTCATTTGCAGAAAATCTGTACTCTTTAGTAGTACTGAGTTACACAAGCTTCATACAGCTGTCAACAATATTTTATTCCTTTGATTTAACCTTTTGAAAATACACGAGTGTGTCGAATCAGCTATTAACTACTGAAAACATCTGTCGAAAAACGTTTATCTCTTTTTTCTTTAACTGTGTGTTAAGTTGTAAATCGACTGATCAGAAAAATATTTACAGTAAGACCGACTTTTTAGGTCCCAAAGAGAGCTTTAAATTCCATTTTAAAATGTTTAAAAACTTGGTAAAGTCTTTTTTGGAGATTTTCCCCCAAAGCAAAGAAAAAGTGTTATTTGGACAAGCTAAAAATGATCAAATTCCACTAAGGATCACACATACAAAGTTGATTAGAAATGTTTTAAAAGCTTATATTTCAGGATTAGGCCAGATCACATAAATGTGAAAAAAATTTCAGTCGTTTTAAAAATATTTATTGATATTTTTTGCACAGGTTTGTAAAGATTTTTTTTTACAGTGTAATAGCGTTAATATTATTATAATAGTCGATAATATTCTCTGAAATTGACTGGACTGACACGACAACATGGAATTGCAGAACAGAAGGAAGAAGTTGCAGTCTATTCGCGAGGGATGGTGCATTTGTCCTCACTGCTTCTTCTGGCTCATAGCTGCTTTTTAAGTTATATTGTTTATTTCAACTCTGCTTTTCAACAACTTATCAAGCCATTTAGGAAGAAAAAAAAAGCTTGTTTCATGCCAACAGTATACACGTAGGTTGTTCATTTATTTGAACATACACATGAAAAAAATGTGGGTGAGCTCGACTGAACATATCAGTAATTTCAAAATAAACAGTCTGGTTCTCAGATGCTGTAAAGTCAGAGAGTTCCACCTCGAGCGCAAGCTTTACTCCAAATAGCAGCCAAAGCAGAAAGCTCAGTCAATCCCCAATTACGCCACGATAATGTTAGTTCCGCTTAATTGTCCATTAACATAATTATCACAGGCGGTAATTACCTTTCATAGTAATGGGCGCCAAAATGGCCCAGTAGCTGAATTTTGATAAGCGCTATACCTAAATTAGACCCATGATGTTTTACCTGAGAGATAAAAATGCACCGGGGAGTGTTTAAACCACAGAAGTAAAACATTTTGGAAATAATTAAGTGCTTAATCTGCACTGATTTTTTTTCCCTTTAAAACCACATAAACAAACAGAAAGTAGGCAGATCTGTACACTCAGATGAATCGAACGACAGTGAGAGGGGCCGTTGTTGCTTCGGCAAACAAACGAGGCTCAAGAAAGTGAAAGAACAGGTTGAGAACAGAAAAAGAGGAAAGGGGTGCACAAAAAGTCGTTAGCTAAACAACATGGAGATATAACAAATGGAGAGGGCCAAGGACAAGGATGATGAAAACGGAGTGTCAAGACGCCTGCTGGGCCTCCTCCAAAGTGACAGCCCGATAAACACCTGAGACTCAGACGATGATGATAGGCATCAAGGAGCAGAATCCAGCTTGGCTTTTGCTCGCTGCCTCTCTGCTGGTGATAATGGTAATAAACAGCAGCATAAGTAATCTTGCCACCTGCATTGTGTGTGTGTGTGTATTTGTGGTGGGAGGAGATGAGTATGTGTGCATGCGTATGTTCTCAGCATAGATGAGCAACCCTCTTTAATTTGACAGGGCTTTAAGGATGGTGTTTGCGCAACGCCAGAATAAAAGGCAGATCAATCTGTGCCTCATATTTGATGAGTGCATGGGTGGCCTGAGTTCTTTCAGCTACCCTCGTTCTCTCATGCTTCTTTTCCCAATTTCTTTAAACATCCTCCTGGCTTTGTAAACTTACTTAATTTCCCTCCATATGCTTCCCTGGCAAGGCTTTTCTTTTTTCTTGTCACCTCAGCTATCATCTCTTTTAACAGCTTTTTGTGTAAAATATGTGTCTCTGTCCTCACTTTCCCCTTTTCTACATTCTCAAAGGTGCAGTCCAAAAACCACTGAGCATAAATGATGGAACAAAGTGTGAAAAAGTAAAATATGAAGCAAAGACTTATTATTACTGAGGAGCTTTCACTACAATAGAAAGAAATAGAATCCAAAGGCATTCTTCATTCTGGCAATACAAAATGCTCAATGATTTGATGTTTAAATAGTTTGCATAATTGGAGCTAATGAAAAAAGACAGCATGGCCATGAAAAGTCATTAAGATCTTTGAATTACATTAATTTGTTCAGTTCAGTTGTGATCGTGTGTGTTTGTGCGTTCATATTATGATCTATCAAAGTAAGGAGGAATGTTTGACATCACCACATATTACACTCAAACATGCTGTTGCATAAGTTAAGCAGATATCAGCAAAGGGTTGCACAATTATGACTAAAATACAGTACTTAACAAGTTTAAAGTTAGCTTGTTAAAACATGGATCAGGCTTTGGTGTTGTTGCCCTTTGGGTCCAGTTGTGGGGATGTGAGGGGTCTATAATTGGAAGGCTACATACTGTAACTGAGCTTTACAGTCATTACAAGGAATCTGGGCCTGCATCAGCAGAATTTGTGGATTAGCCTGTAAGCAAAGAACTGGCTGACCTTAATTATTAATAATGAGCTGCATGCATGCTAATGCCCAAGAAGTCCTGTAGCTTATGACAGTTTGTAACAGTGATCACATGTATGAGCACTTTAGAAGTATACTCTATCACTGCAAGTCACTATAGATTGAATAAAGATAAACTATAAAGGTTTTCACCCATTCAAAATCTATATGAAGATCAATTAGGATTAATTTATTAGCAATAAAAGATATGCTGTATTGCACTCCACTATATCTTGACTGTAAAAACCATTATAAGAGTAGGGCAATGGAGTTCTACTAGTCGAGTGAAGATCCGTTGTCCAAAGCCTCAAAGTCCTCATCTCAGTGAACCCAGTGTCATGTCTCAAACTGGCTCTTCTCATTGCACATCATCTTCCTATCTCTGTCCTAAGTATCCTCCATTTGTCTTAGATTCAAAACAAAAAGTCTAAAAGATGAGGATCCTAATTGTATTGGAAGGTTGTACATAGAGGTAAGACTCATTTTTCCAATAATGTTTTTTGTTGAGGACCAGTTTAGTAAAGAGCAGTGTGACTCTGAAAGCAAGTCTTTTAACTCACTGGTGCATTCAAACTGAAATAAACTGCACTTTAAAATGACAGACACGTTCAAATACAAGAGATCAAAACTGACCATTTTTGTTAGGGGGGAGGGGAACTTAGTCACTTTATGAGAATGTCACAGAAGGAGTGTCATGCTTTTGTGTTTCCACACTGAAAAGTAGTGATTTTGGATGTGACAAGTCTTTTAGTGGGATACATCCTGGTTGCTTCCCTGTGGAGGTTTTTATTTAACAAGGAGAACCTGAGGCAAAAAAAGAAATCAAGTGTGGGAGTAAAAACAATCCCATCTAGTTTTAGAACAGCTACAGTGTTCCACAACAAAAAGCCTGGGGGCGTATTTAGGAGTTGTTACTTCCATGCATGAAGCAAATAAACATGTTTAACACTGGTCAGCAACACCTTCAGGCACCAAACTCAGAAACAAGACATAGACTATGACGATCATTAAAATCATCAAGCTGTCTGATGAAACTATGTCTCGTGTGTTTGTCACATCATTTCAGTCGCACATCACTGCTGAAACCTGTTAAACTTTAAAAAAAACAACAAAAAAAAAACAGCTGTCATTAAACGTCATTGTTTTCATATAAATAAACTACGGTTTGTACTCACACCTAGGGACAATTTAGAGTTACCAATCAGTCTAACATGCATGTTTTTGGTCTGTGGGAGGAAACCGGAGCACCCGGAGAAAACCCACACATTTATGGAGAGAACATGCAAACTCCACTCAGAAAAAAAATTATTTTTGCCCAAACCACAACTCAGTGCCACTGGACAAAAAAGAAAATGCCACTATTCAACATGTTTACTGTTTCTACACTGATGCAATATTTTATGCAAGAGTAATAATCTCAGATTAGTCAAATAGCCAAACTTGACTCAAAAAGGGAAACTATTTACTGTAGATTAATGATGCTATTTTGGCTGCTCCTTTCTTCAGAGGTTGCCACAGCAAACAAATCTGACACAGAATATCTGACCATTGTTTCACACTGGATGCTCTTTCTGATGCATCTGGATTGAAACCTGTGGCCTCAGGATTATAAATCTGCAGCACTGACCAGTAGTTAGAGCAATGACTGAAGGAGATATTGATGGGTTCCCTCTGCTCGTTATTCATTCATTTCATTCAAAAATATAATGAAACCCTTCTAGCCCCCTCATCCCTTTCTCTTTAAGCATGTGCTAAAGGCAAGGCAGAGTCACTGATGTGATTTCTTTCGTCATCCAGATAACTTAGCAATTTGGAACCAGAGTTCATTCACAGTCTATGCACACAAGTAGCATTTTAGTTAAATGAGGCATCAGCAAATTGGAAAGCAATTGGAGAATGATGAAAGGAATAGCCTCTCTCTCCTCCCTTACATTACATGTTGCTCATCCTTTAATGTGATGTCCCTGATGCCTCTGATCTCTTATATGCGCTGACTGGGCAAGACAGTGAAGATGAAGGTAGGTGAAAGATTTTCTCTGCACTATCTGATCTGAGATTGTGCTGTGTGCTACGAAGCTAGGCTACACCTTGAAGCATCAGTGCCTACAACAAAAAACTGATCGATAAGAAAGATTAAGCATCCATCCATCATCCATCCACCATCCATCCATCCACTTTCTCCCTCATTCTGGACTCCCTTATCATGTTCAGCTGAACTCATCTGTCATCAGATGAGTGGCAGGATGCTCACTGTACAGATCCTCAATTCATCACTCAAGATGAAGTCATTAAAGGTAACACTGATATATGGTCAATAATGTTTGACTGGATTCTTAGTTATTCTTATCATTTACAATAAATGTTATTAGCACCACTAGACACAGTGCTTTTCTATCCATCTTGTGTGCAGCAGTGCTGAACAATGAGCAGTAATTATCCATATTATACTGTGAAGCAATGTCAAATATTGCTAATTGACTCAAACATGTCACATACACATCTCATAGATTTTTGCTACAACAAAAAGCACTTGAGTATTTTATAATATTACCATTTATTTCAGAAGTTGTCTCAATGAAAATCATGCTAAATTTTGAAATTCACAAAGAAAAATGGATGTAATTTAGTGCAGAAATTAGATGATTGGCTCACATACTGTAATGGCACCTAGTACTGCTATAAATACTACTCTTACTGCTTCTAATAATAATAACAATAATAACAATTGTATATACTATATATATTTTAAAAATTGTTAAAAAATACTTGTATATATAATGTGGATCTAAAAAGTTAGAATATTGTGAAAAAGTTGAATTATTACATATCACATATCACATATTAAATATATTCATTACACAGAGTGAAATATTTCAAGCCTTTGCTTCTTGTAATTTTGATGCTTATAGCTTACAGATAATGAAAAACTATGTATCCCATGATTTGGAGTTAATTAGCTGATCAGGGTATGACTCCATGAGTTTTCAGTATTGAACAATCTGATGACTATCCATGCTGCTGATCTCACACTGCTGATCTATTTCATGTTGTTGTATTCATTCGTGCTCATCTGCTCACATAGACTCATGTACGTGCTGTTGTCGTTCGGCGTATTGTTTTTGTACTAATAAGTGTTTAGCATATTCTTAGTTTAGCGTATTTCTTAGTTCATATCTTGGATCTTAGTACCGTTTCTTTTACAATTTAGACTTTGTTGGATGTAACTGGGACCCTGTGTACACAATTTTGTTCCACCACATGCACATGACAATAAAACAAACCTTGACCTTGAACTTCTCCAGAATACTCTAATTATCTGAGACTGAATTTTCGTGTTTTTTTTTTTCAGTATTTGTAAGCCGTAAGCATTAAAATGACAATAAATAAAGGGTTGAAATACTTCACTATGTGTAATGAATCTGTCATATATGAGTTTCATTTTCTGAAATGAATGACCAAAAAAAATTGAATTTTTTTCACAATATTCTAATTTTTTGAGATGCATCTGTAATAGGTAACATTCTGAGTGTATAAAGTAGTAGTTTTCTGCAACTCCTTTATAGTTTGTGTTTATAAATATACAAGAAACAGTTTGTTGCAGGTAAGTGCAAAATTTGTTCACACAAATAATAAAAGAATAAGAGAAATATTGTTAAAGTAGATCTGGTTGCAAAAAGAACCACAACTCAATCACTGAAAATATGTTTTAACTTTGTATGAACAACTTCAGAGCCTCCTGGCAGACCTGAGTTAGCAGCCACCTGTCTCCACAACTTGAATTCCTACAGCGCTTATCACGGGGGGACCCCTGGATCTTCCTTCCTGTGGTGGATGGGCTCGTTGGAAACATCATCTACTGACAGAAAGCGAGAGAGCGTTTCCTTCCCTGCAAAGGCAGCACGCTGAGATAAAGCTACAATTCTGATGTAATTCTCAAAATAGTTTCACTCGTGCTGAACCTGCAATGGTATGTTTGGTGTGTTAAAACCAACTGCACATCTTAGTTGTTTTTTTTTGTTTGTTTTTTTCACCTTCTCCATTTCTGGACACATTTGGCCACAGCCAACTTACCCTCACTAAGACTTGGCAAATATTTTTACACCGGATGCCCTTCCAGATGCAACCACAGACCTCCGAGCTATACAGCCCTCTGTGTGGCGCAGAGAGCTGCTATCTAGGGCACCCGAGGGAGCAGATGGTGGGGGTTAAGGGCCTTGCTCAAGGGCCCAGAGTGGGGCAAGTGAGAGTGGAGGCAGGTGTGGGAGCTTCACCTATTACACCTACATTTTGATGTTGCTGGTCCAGGGAGTTGAACCACCAACTTTCCGATCACAGGCTCACCTTCTCTATCCTCTGTGCTACCTCCCCCCCACCACCACCACTCTCCCTTAGTCTCATTTTTTAAGTTGTTCTTTTCAAATTATTTGTATTTTTTTGTGAAAATGCATCTACACACAAAACATAATTGCAATCTGTATGTAATGTTTTTTTTAATTAGTATTCAGTCAGCTTGTAAACAATTTTATGGCATTAATTTGTTTATTCAGCAGACAAAGTATAAGATTTTTCTTTATTAAATATGGAATTATTGTGTAAAACCTGTGGTGCATTTCAAGATCCGATTGTCAGAGTATTCTTGAATGCTGCTGTGTAATAAATATACACTGTCAAGATATGCTCGATCTTTGAAAGACTCATTGAATCCATGCATTTTACTTGTCCATTCCACAGGATTTATAATGTCCTGTGCATTTCTAAAATCGGGGCTAAAGTAAGGAAAGTGGCTTAAAATTCAGTTACCTAATACTCCAATAATAGGGTTGTTTCTCCGAACATCAGCAAGATCACCATGCAAAGTGCTGAACTCAAATAATGACACACTACAGATGGAGTGTTTTCTACATGTGATAAATAGATTTTAGCATATTGATGGGGAAATACTCTTTGCTTCAAACAGAATCCAGATACTCAGCAGAAAGTCAGCTAACAAGCATCTGGGATTCAACGTTTCTCCCAACGATTACACTGATTCACTGCACGTCTGCAGCCCGTTTGTGAGAATGACGTCTCCAAAAATAAACAAATAAATCTGCTCTATGTAGATCTAAAACATAATCTATGACTGTTTTTTTTTTAGATAAGATGTGCTTTGATACAAAAAAAGGGAACAACTGCAAATATCTTTATATTACTTTTTTATACGTTGTTAAAAATCCAAGTTAAAAAACTATTTTATGTCAGTAAACATGTCTCATGACATATGTTTGAAATATGTTTTTGAGTTTAAATCATTCCCCACTACCTAAAACATATTATTAAACCTTGCTGGATATATGTTGAAGCATTGTTACTTAAATGCATCGTTAGGTTCAGGACTTTTTTGGATTCTCCTTTTATTAACCTTTATTTAACCAGGCAAATCCCGTTGAGATCCAAGATCTCTTTTGCAAGGGAGGTCTGGGCCTGAAGGCAACCTAACATGCATTTTTTTTTTTTAGAACAACCTCGGATTATTTGTTTAGAGAATTTTCCTCTGCCTTCTTCCAAGGACTCGTGTGTTTGTACAGTCATATGACGTCACATGATCTAAGTTGCCAGAATGAATGTTGCCGTTAGCTTTAGAAACTATTAAGCCCCAAGCAACATATAGACTGAAAGTACAACAGTGATAAAAGTTGGCTTGAATATTGTCTGCCTTTCACTTTACTTCCTAAAAACTGTGTACTGTAAGTGATGCATAAAACACTTCACCGTAAGTGAACAGCAAATGTGAAATCTTGTCTATGAAACTGGATGTTTTCAAGTGTTTTTCAAATTAAGAAATTAGAAAAAAAAAATGGGCAAACTAATTCTAAGTAAAATACAGAAATCACCCGGATTCAACTTTGAGCTTGCCACTTTTAAAGCACTAAAAACTCCTAAAAGTATCACTTCTTTCTCTTGTTAGTTGGACACGTTGAAGATTAGTGGCAGAGTCTGTGACTGTAATCCACTAAAGCCGTCACATATCATGTACCAAGACTCCTTGGGTGGCTCTGGATGAAAGATTATATTACCCATTCTGTTGTCATCCGGTGTCATCGTTTGTATTGATCCAGTGAAAGATTGGGCCCTGGGGGCAAACAGCATTGGAAAATTGCATCTGTTTCTTGTTTTTATCTCTCACTTTCTTGGTATGATGTAATTGACATAGGGTGTATTGATTGGGCAATTATTGAAACACTCGAGATAGCTCAGGTCAAAGGCGCTGGAAGAGGAACACATGGTGGTGTTCCAGGAAAGAAAGAAAAAAAGTTTGGTACTGATGAACGCTTTCCCCAGGATAGCAATTGAATATCTTCAACATAAATGGTTTACTGGTAACATGATAAAATTGATTCCTACTTTTCCTCATCTCAAATAGTTGTTCATTAAAGTGGCCGGCAGCAGTAGGCGTTATGTTGGTGTATCAGTATCGATTTGGACCTCAGTGTGTATAGGCTTGCTGAGCAGAGTAAAAGACCATGTAAACCAACAATGAAAAGCAAAACTCTTTGTTAGGAGAGGGATCTGTTTAGAGCTTAATTGCTTTGTGTTTAGAGAAAATGGTTTGCTCAAATAGACCTGAAGAGTGTGCAAAGCTGTTAAGTATTCATGTGGTTACCTAGAAGAAAACACCCTGGTCCCTTGCCCCACCTTGTCACAGATGCAAAGGCAGCAAGAGTCTCTTGACTATAAGAGTGTATTTTCACCATGTGGGGATCGTATGCCTGTACTAGACCAAACTTTCATCATCTCCTAAGAAGCCTTTTGTCCAGAGACTCTTCCAAATATAGTGGCTGTCTTAACTTGATGTTTTAATTGCCCTTTTTGCTTTAGCAATGCTTAAAACTTGATTGGTAGTCTCGAAAAGTAGCTTTATTTTTTATTTTTTTTAATCTTCATATATATGGAGCTCAGTGAAGAACCTGACCTCATGTAGGTCTTAGTTGAAAATTGCTCTTCAAAAGAAGTTCTGAAAATGAATCAAAGCAACTTTGTTCATTGTGGTGACAATAAAAACAAGAGATAAATGTAATGTAATCGTGAGGATTTTTTAAAATCACTTTAACATCATTTTTATTTCAGTTATTAGAGTACCAGTAGACACAGGAGAGTTTCTTATACATTTTTTACTCTTGATTCTTGAGCCTGGCTACAAAAGATGGAGCAAAGATGTTCAACATGAGCAGCATTAATATTTACAGTACTTCCTAGAGACCTTTAATGACTGTAATTAATATTGTATAAACTACCGGTGTGGAAGGGAAAAAAAAGAAAATAGGTGCGTCACGGGCAGACTACAGACTAATGAAACAACACTCACATCACAATGCACATATATGTGCATTATATAGTCTTTATTCATTTCAGACAGAAAAAAAAAGAAAAACACGGATCTAAAGAGCAGGCTTACTCCAATATGCTTACTTCCACACACAAACCTGCACAAAGGCAATAGGGGGCCCTGCTCCAGACACCTTCTGAAGTATGATGGGGGTAAGGGAGACAGTGATGGATTACCGACACATCTGGGCTGTAATAAGTAGGTCCCTCAGTGCAGCTGCATTCAGCAGGAGGGAAAAATCCTGCATAATGGTTTCACATGGAAGGCCAGGTAGTCTGGGCTGTATAATGCCTTGTCAGCGTGTGCATCTTGTCATTACTGGATTTACTGCTCAGGGCAGAATAAAAACAGCCCTTTGTGGTGCCGGAGCAACAGTCCTCCGAGGCATTACACTTAGCAGCTGAACTGCATCAGCTGGAAACAACAGAAAACATCCGAGACTATTGGCTGAAGCAAGGTGTGGACAAAAAAATATTCATCTTGTTTATTTCTTGTTTATTTAAGGATTCCCGTTTGTCTCTACCGTCGTAGAGGGGGTCCACACCACAAACATTGCAATTAAATGATGCTTTTACAAACATACAAAA
>NC_056499.1:20534494-20543462 GCF_014905685.2 Nematolebias whitei | reverse complement strand
TCCACAATCATCTCCTTTGTCTTCTTCACATTGATGTGAAGGTTATTCTCTTTGCACCAGCTCTCCAGGTGTTCCACCTCCTGCCTTTAGCTGGACTCATCATTGTTTGTGATGCATCCCACCACCGCTGTATCATCTGCAAACTTTACAATATGACAGCCTGGATGGGTAGGGACACAGGCATGAGCAGAGTGAGCAGGAGAGGGCTCAGCACACATCCCTGAGGAGAGCCAGTGCTGAGGTTCATGGTGGAGGAGGAGAAGTTGTGAATCCTCACAGACTGTGGTCTGTTTGCTGTCTAGGACCCAGTTGCAAATGGAGGGGCTTAGTCCTAGTTCGAGTAGTTTGTCCATCAGAGTTTGGGGGGTCCTGGTGTTGAAGGCAGACTGAAGTCCACAAAGAGCATACGGCCGTAGGAGTCCTGCACCAGGTAGGTGAGAGCAGTGTGGACCACAGAGGACATGGCATCCTCTGTTGATCGATTCTTGCGATATGCATACTGATGAGGGTCCTCGTTGATGGTTGTTTTGATGTGGGTCATGACCAGTTTTTTTAATCATTTAGCGACTATCGGGGTGAGGGCTACTGGCCGATAGTCATCCAGACCAGTCACTGTAGAGCTCTTTGGGACTGGGATGATGGTGGTGGTCTTAAGTCCACACAAGGCTGAAAATAAAGTGTTTTGTTGCCATCTTAGAGAACTAGTTTGGTCATTTTTGAAGCAATGATCTATAAAATACAAAGTAGTTTTCAAGATAGTGTCTTATCATCAGATTATATATCCCATACATTTACTTTGTAACACAGATGTTGATCAGTTGAGAAAAGAGAAATAAACTAACCAGTGCAATGCACAAATCTACGACTTTATTCTTGCATTCTTCTATGTCATTGTTTGGATTAACCTGGCCTGGACAGACTTCTGCCCTTTTCTCCATCCTTGTGTTTTCAGCTGTCACAGCTGACAAGTTACTATCGATAACTATTTAAAAGAACATCACTTAAAAAATGATCAAACTATTCAAATTTTTGTTTTCACGTTTTCAAAGCTTCACAGTAGTTTATGCAAGCACAACTTTAAATCACTTTTTAACTCCTTTAATTTCACATAACAGTTCTTCCCACAGAAACTTTATTACATTCTTACAGGAAGCGTCTCTGGATTATTTAGAAGTTCTACAACAGCTCCTGCTGCCACTATTAAAGTTTGCATATAACCATTAATTTTATGTGATTAATTATGTGATTTAGTATAGATAAATGAATAAAGGTTGACAAAGTAGTGTTTGCAAAAAAACATTAAAATATCTTTGAAGCAACTCATTTTTAATCATGGATTAAACGATTACACTCTAACCATGTTTTGAAACAGTCAAACTTTTGTAGTTAAACTATTCTAGAGTTTAGTCCATAGCATTGACCCACCTGCCACCTTTTTGTTCCTACAAGTAGAAAAACCTTCCTCTATCTCCCATATTTCAGAATGCCTTGTCTGACTGCATCCTAATCCATATCCTCAGGCCCACACTGAGAGTAATCTCTCCTCTCTTCTTTTACATCAGCCCCTTATCCTGATATTCCTCAAAGCTTCCGCCTACCTCCCCAGCCCTGTCCTTATTTCTCCACCGAGCTCAAGTGAACCATTGTCCTTGCCCAGCTCATTGACGGTCCTCCTAAATCATGCTGGATTCTTTCTCACACTGTGCATTTCCTTACCTCGTCGTCGCTGCTGGCATCGGTCCACTGGCAACCGGGGCTTCACTTCATTCTGCTAACCGCTCCCGTGCTTCCGCCACGCGCACATATGGAGACACAGACCAATTCACATGCACTCGCACACCCTAGATTATTCTCAGCATGCTGCAGAGGAAATAAATGGCTCCTATGTTGGCCAGCCACTGGTTTGCAGAGCCAGGAGGGAAAATGATCCATCTGAGAGCCCTGTGACACGGGCCGGGGTTTGGGGGGATAACTGTTGAGGCTAGAGGCTGACTAAAAATTGAGTCATGACTATTTCTAGAAAACATGCCACAGAAAGATTATAATGTGAAACGCATATAGTGAATAATGTTGTTTTAGAAAGTTTTTATATATAAACAGTAGTGTAAAGATGGCAGTTTATTAATATTGAAAGACAAAAATAAAACAGTTTACTGATTTTTATTTCTTTTTGTTTCAAAACTAAATCATTGTGAGTGTTTAATCTGACGACAAAAGTTTATCATTGTTCGTAAGTATCTGATTAGCAAGCTGACAAGATGAGGCAGACAGCAACATTATGTCCCGGTTAGCACCATCTGCTCGACAACAGGAGGATCTATCTGCCTGGAAATTACCTGCTGATGGGCAACACCTGGAGGGAGATGGGACCCTCAGTTTGAGAAGCTGAGAACACTTGTCATGGTTTTTTTTTTTGTTTCTTTCTTTCTTTTTTTTGCTGCTATTAAAAAGAATTAAATTCTGAATGATTGGGAAGTTTTAAAAAATTCCAGCTTTTCTTAAAATTAAGACATTACTGTCTTCTTAACCTTAACTTTTTTTTTTTTTTTGCTACTCTTTGATGAATTTGCTGCTTTAAATATTTTAGCTTTCTTTTATTGAATGAAGAGGGGAAATAACATTTATGTGAGAACAGAACAAAAAACGTTGGTTACATACTGTAACCCCAGATTCCATGAGTATAGGTTTCACCCTTTAAGGCTATCGCTAGTGGGTTTATCCCTTCGCGCGCAGTGCAGCACTGAAAACTTTAGTCCTCGCCCACCTGCTGTGTGGGCCTCACCCCCGGTCCGTATAAATTACAGTGAGACCAGGTAATCGGCTCCCATTTTTTTCTTCAGCCAGCTAGCTAGCACTGTCAGAAGAACTAAGAAGGAAAATATCTCCAGCTTTGACCGGCACAATCTTTGCTAAGGATGCCTGGGTCTCCACCACACCACCCTACTGCTGTCCCGGTGAGCTCTTCCTCCCCGAGGAGAAGCAGAGACGAGTAGCCCTGTTCAAGGTAAGTGCCGAGGAGTGTTTTTTCATGGCAGGCCGCTACCCGCTGGACGACGCCATCGCCTTTTCAAACTTCTTTTCCTCGCTGTGAATCGGATGACTCCCTCGAAAAAGGCGATGTTAGCAGCAGCTCATTTGACAGTCCATGAATTACCGACAGTTGAAGAGAAAGACATGAAACTGTATTTGCATTTGATAAAATATCCAATGACCTATTTTCATCATTATCATGATCTTATCTTCTTTCAAGGTAATATAGTATCATAAAGTATTAATACTAACGCGTGAAATTTATGTGACAAAGAGCAAATGATTATAAAGATTATAAAATGACCTTAAAGACTGGTTTCCTTTAACTGTTCAAGTCATAAAATGTAAAAATAATAATAATAAAAAGTCTTCAGGAACAGACACAGACAAAAAACACACTCACTCTGTCTGTCTGTACCTTACAGTACAAATGTTTAAGGACTCCATTTCAGATATTTCTTTCAATAAAAAAAACAATCCCAGTACAGACAAAATCTTATAGATAAAACAAAGTAGAAATATTCATATCAGGACAGTAGCAAGAATATCAAAATGACATGTCAATATACAGAAAAAATAATTTTTTAAAGTTCAAGTTCAAGTAGGTTTATTGTCATTTCACCACATGTGGTACATGAGGTGGAACAAAATTATGCAGACAGGGTCCCAGTTACATCCAACAATAGCATGTCCAGCGGATGTCCACTTCGAGTCCGCGTTGAATCTACCTTTAGTACAAGTGGATCTCCGTCGAGTGAACGTGCAAGTATGTGGAGGCCATTAGGCAACCATTGTTGCCAAAATCTATAAATCACAATTTAATGTATTTTATTTTAGCCCTGGTTGTCAAGTTTGAAAGGTAACTGCGTTCTTATTTCAACCTCTCATCTTTTGTACACTCAAGTATAAGCATCTGCACATTAATACTCTTTTTTTTTCTCTCTCTCTATTGACTTTTTTGGCACTCAGATTGTATTTTCATATGACACAGTTTGATCGTTGAGGATCGTAAAATATTTTCAAGCCCTGCAGAACAATACTGGCAGCGCCTCGCAATAAACAGGGCTGAAGCAGGAGACGGCAGAATGTGGTGGGAATCTTAGCGGTTATTAATATTCTGCTGGAGTGTTTCAGTGTCTGCAAGGAGGCCTTCCACTCTCCCGCCCTCTCACCAACTGTCTGTTCTCTTAATTGGAGCTGGGAGTCCAGAACCCCATCTGACCACTGCACACACCCCTGGGAAGCAGCTAGGTACAACTTCTTTCTGTGTGGGTGAAAGTGTGTGAGTGTATGCGTTTCAGTAAAATAAATAAAAAGGTATATAAGAGATTTGGAGTGAAAATTAAGCCATAAAGGAAGTGAACAAGACTAACAAAAGGCATTTTCTGAAAACTGCCTTGCTGTGAGTTTGTTTTAGGATATGCTAAAACAAAAGAGGACCATGATTTGATTTGAATCATAACTTAATTATTTTTTTTTTTATTTTAGAAAATCTTTAGAGGTTTAAAGTGCAAAGATCTTTAAAAATCTAATCATATAGTAATTGTTTCATATGCTGCATATGTCTTGTACAGTTTAAACCAAATTACTGAGCATTATTATTTGTTTCAAAATAGCCATTTTGAATATAAAGAGTGTGGTTATGAAACTGTTTTAATATTATAAATTTTACTTTAAGATCATACACATCTACACATAATATGTTAGAGTACATGTATATCACAAATTAGGATAATTTGTCTGAAACAACAACAAATAAAATAAGCCATCAAAAATAACATTTTTATGTGACCTAGACCAAATTTACATGATGCAGATTTAAAATGAAACTAACATTTCTAGCGTGTTTCAGTCATTTGTGTGCACAGCAACCACAAGCATGTTCTGACACTGACACTTTTTAAAAACCGTTTTTTGGAAATGGCTGGCTTCTGTTTGAAAGTGTGCATACGCACCAGGGACAGCTGCAGTCATTGGGGTTTTGCTCTTGAAGTCGATGAACTACAGTTACAATGGCAAATAGAGTGATTTTTGTCCCGCTCACCTTTTTTTTTTTTTTTCAGCACTTATGGAAAAAAAAAACGTTTTACAAATACCATTGGTCCAAACAAACGTAAAAACTTGCCATTTTGGGTCAAACTGTTTTTGTGCTTGAGACTGAAGTGTTTGGACCCATGTGAGGGTCATTGAAATCCAAAAATCACAGCCCAGTGAATTCAGTGTCTTTTGTAGTCTCATTTAAACAGCACTTGTGATATCAGCATCACTTTAAAAAGGTGCAACATTTTAACAATCAATATTTTTTTTAATTGTTTCCTGAGATAGTACACATGGAACTAGGGCGTGAATGATGGCCAAATTTTTGTGACCTTTTTAGACCTTTGGTCTGCCTTACAGAGTAGATGTATCTAACACACCTTACAAACATTAGGGATAAAATGTGTTCACTACAGAAACACAAAGATACTAACTCACCTAAAAAGTACCTGAAAGGTGTTGCAGGTCACTTGTTTGATGTGTTGAATGATGTTGTTAGAGCAGCTGGAGGATCCACTTTTATAACTGATTTGTTGCTAAAAATTAAAATACATATATACAGTATATATAAACTAAAAAGCCACCAGTGTGCAATTTTATTTTATTTTTTTCTGAAGTATATTTTCATTTTAAATATTTATATCAGGGCTATTCAACTGGTGGCCCATGGGCTATTTCCAGCCCGCAGGTGTCTTCAATCCGCCCCATTTAATTTTTTTATTTTATTTTATTTTTTTATTTTTTTGTGGGGGTGGGGTTTGGTTTGAGTTTTGAATTCTGTTTATTGCATTTATTATTCAATGCAATAAAATAAATTTTAAATGTAACAGATCATTGTAAAACTTGGTTTGTTTACATAATGTTACATAATCATATGCTGCTGATCTCATGCTGCTGATTTATTTCATGCTGCTGTGTTCATTCATCCTCATCTGCTCACACAGACTCGTATTCATAGCTGCTGCTGTTCGGTGTATTGATTTTGTACTATTAATGTTTAGCATATTCTAAGTTTATCTTATTTCTTAGTTCTTATTAGGCCCGAGCAGCTAAGCGCTGCGAAGGCCTATTGTTATTGTGTCGTTTCAAATTTTTTTCCGTCAAAGAGCGCTAATTTGGAGGCCTTAACATATTCGAAAACTCACCATATTTGACCCAAAATTGTCCCCCGTGAGAAATTTGAGGTATTTAATGGAACCAAAAGTGGGCGTGGCCAAACTGCTCCACAGCGCCCCCTAACGTGAGATATGACAACTGGTAAGACCTAGAGAGCTGAAATTTGGTACACATGTACAACCCACTGAATCATGAAAAAAAGTCTCTTGGAGGTATGCCTTAAACCCAACAGGAAGTCGGCCATTTTGGGTCAAAGGGTCAATTTTGGCTGTTTTTCGCTTTTCGTACACGGCGAATTTGAACGAACTCCTCCTAGGGATTTCGCTCAATCGGTTTCAAACTTGCGCCATTTTGCTCAGTAGGCATGGGGGACCAAAAGTTATCAAAACGGTGCAAACCGACGTATGTTGAGGGGGCGGGGCCGGACCTCAAAATTATGCTTCACGCCAAAAATTTCCAAACGCTACAACTTTCACGTTGAAAAACAGAATTGCACCAAATTTGGCACGAGTCATCCCTGTCCAATGCCCGACGATACCCTGAGGTCAAATTTTGACGTCATCAAAGCCCCGCCCCCTAAGAACAGGAAGTGACTTTTTTTGCTTGGAATGCTCCTTCCCTGACACTCTGGACCCAATCACGATGATCCTGTGTTAGAAGGCAGACAACAAGTTGGTCTGACTTGCTTTGAAGCGCAAAGCGTTTCCGCTGGAGGATGTGGGCGTGGCGGCGTGGCGAAGTCAGAAGTGACGCCGTGACAATACGTTTGGCTCTAAATTCCACAGATTTGATCCGAGGTTCATCAAAATCACTACGATCGATCATTGCCCGCACCTTGAACAGGAAGCCATGATGATTGCGCAATAGCCTTTATAGCGCCCCCTAGAATATTTTAAAACCTCGGCCCCAAGACATTTTTCGACCGATAATTCTGAAACTCGTTGAACATGTGTATCTTCTCAGGACCTATGAAAAAGTCTCTTGGAGCTCAGGTCCAAAACCAACAGGAAGTCGGCCATTTTGGGTCAAAGGTTAATTTTTGGGCGTTTTTAATGGCGAATTTTAACGAACTCCTCCTAGGGATTTTGAAGGATTGCCTTCAAACTTGGTTAATAGACCTTTAAGACATTGGAGAGTAAAAGTTATCAAAAGCTTTCGGTTTCGTTTTGTTAAAGGGGCGTGGCCAGGCCTCAAAGTTGAGCTTCACGCCATAAATTTCCAAACGTTATAACTTTCAACTTGAAAAACAGATTTGCACCAAATTTGGCACGAGTCATCCCTGTCCCATGCCCGACGATACCCTGAGGTCATATTGTGACGTCATCAAAGCCCCGCCCCCTCAGAACAGGAAGTGACTTTGTTTAATTGGAATGCTCCTTCTTTGACACCCTTAATCTAATCAGGATGATCCTGTGTTGGAAGACAGATAACAAGATGGTCTGACTTGATTTAAACTACAAACAGTTATAGCTGGAGGATGTGGGTGTGGCGCCATGGCGAATTAAAAAGAGACGCCGTTGCAATACGTTTGGCTCTAAATTGCACAGATTTGAGCCCAGGTGAACCAAAATCACTATGATTGATCATTATCCACCTTTGAACAGGGTTCCATGATAAGTGGCCATGAGCCTCAACAGCGCCACCTAAATTCTTCTTACAGTTATATCTCAGTGATACAACATCCAATCTGAACCAGATTTTTGGTGCGTCATTACTGAGAACTGATGGACATTTTAGTTTTGTTGTTTAATATTTGACTCAAGTGTGCCCCCTACATTATTCAAACTGTTTTGTCTCAGTGATATATCAGCCGATCTGCACCAAATTTATGGTGTGTTATTATTTAGCCCTGGTGGACACAGTAGTAATGTTTTTTAAATTTTGACTCTACAGCGCCCCCTAGAATATAGCAACAGTTATATCTCAATGATAAATCATCCGATCTGCACCAGATTTTTGTGGCATAATGTGTGACCACGTCTACACACATTGTTATTGTTGTTTAATATTTGACTCAAGTGCGCCCCCTAGATTATTCAAACTGTTATATCTCAGTGATATGTCATCCGATGTAGACCAGATTTTTGGTGTGTGATAAGTGAGCACT
This sequence comes from Nematolebias whitei, assembly GCF_014905685.2. Taxonomy (NCBI): domain Eukaryota; kingdom Metazoa; phylum Chordata; class Actinopteri; order Cyprinodontiformes; family Rivulidae; genus Nematolebias; species Nematolebias whitei. The sequence goes on along the minus strand of NC_056499.1, from coordinate 20,535,172 downwards.
TAAACACGCAATGGTATTGTTGTTTTACTTTTGACTCAAGTGCGCCCCATACATAATTCAAACTGTTATATCTCAGTGATATATCGTCTGATCTGCACCAGATTTTTGGTGCTGGACTAGTGAGGACTTATGGACACAGTTGTGTTGTTGTTTAATATTTGACTCAAGTACGCCCCCTAGATTTTTTAAACTGTTATATCTCAATGATATATCATCTGATCTGCACCAGATTTTTGGTGTATTATTATGTAGTCCTGATGGACACATTAGTAATGTTTTTTAACTTTTGACTCTAGAGCGCCCCCTATAATATTCTAACACTTGTATCTCAATGATATACCATACGATCTGCACCAGATTTTGGGTGCATCATTAGTAAGCAGTTATGGACACATTAGTAATGTTTTTTAACTTTTGACTCTAGACCGCCCCCTATAATATTAAAATAGTTATATCCGCGGTCGCAGCTGATGTCAAAGGTTCGGCGAATGCACATTCCGGAGAACGGGCGCGTGACGGTAGCGTGAGCGTTCTCGATGGCGACCGGGAAGGGTCGCTGGAGTTCCCACGGTCGCGGTAAGGCCGCAGCGGCGCTTCGCTGCGAGGGCCTTCAACGCTGCTTGCAGCTTTAATATTGGATCTTAGTACTGTTTTTCTTTACAATTTATACTTTTGTTG
>NC_056499.1:20533994-20534394 GCF_014905685.2 Nematolebias whitei | reverse complement strand
ACACTTTTTGTAAAATACTTCAGATTTAACATAAAATATCAAATAACTCTTCAGACATCCTAATCTAAAATACAGGCATAATATTCATGGCAGGAGGTAGATTAGTCCGATAGAAGTTCAGATATTAAATAATGGAAGAAAAAAAAAAGGCTAGGCAATATTTGATAACTTATTTGTTCAGTCATTTACCGGCACAGCAGGGGTTACCATATTGCTGCTTTTATATACATACTGCTTTTATAAAAGCAGTGCTCTTATTTCTTTAAAATTTGTCTGCCACATGTCTAAGGTGGGTCCCCTCCTATTCTCTTTATACCTGCTGCTGCTTGGTGCTATTTTCTGGAAACACAACATGCCCTTCCACTTCTATGCCGATGACTGTCAAATTTACTTCCCCCCC
>NC_056499.1:20533308-20533894 GCF_014905685.2 Nematolebias whitei | reverse complement strand
TATTGCTGCTTTTATATACATACTGCTTTTATAAAAGCAGTGCTCTTATTTCTTTAAAATTTGTCTGCCACATGTCTAAGGTGGGTCCCCTCCTATTCTCTTTATACCTGCTGCTGCTTGGTGCTATTTTCTGGAAACACAACATGCCCTTCCACTTCTATGCCGATGACTGTCAAATTTACTTCCCCCTAATTCACAATGGTACATGCTCTATTCAACCGCTGCTCGACTGCCTGGCTGACATCAGGGACTGGATGGCTTTAAACTTCTTAAGTTTCAATGAAAAGAAATCTGAAGTCATGTTGTTCCCTCTCAACGACACGATCACAAACCACTGCATCGACCTCTCCGCTCTAATCCTGTCAGAAAACCAAAGAGTCACTAATCTGGGTGTGATAATGGACCCTTCCCTGAAACTTAACAATCACGTAAACATGATTGTTAAATCACGTTTCTTCCAACTGAGGCGGCTGTCTAAACTGAAGCCCATATTGTCCAAAAATAACATGGAGACAGTAATACATGCATTCATTACATCTAGGCTTGATTACTGCAGTTCGCTCCTGTTTGGTATCAGTCAGACCTC
>NC_056499.1:20531635-20533208 GCF_014905685.2 Nematolebias whitei | reverse complement strand
AATCCAACGCATGTTTTATTCTTTTGATCTGAACTTTGATTTAGAGAACACGGACAAATCTCTCTCAAAACCTAAACCAACCTGTCATGTTAATAATCAAAACACAGCGTTGTTTTGCAACAAGAGGTTTGGAATGTGCTAACTTCTTCAGATTTTGTGTGATTATTGTTCACACTAATTAACACATTAATTTCAATGAAAGCTGTTGAAATTTAGCTCTTGTACAAATATCATGTTGAAGTTTTGTATGCAGTAATTCTGTTTACTCAAAGATTTGTTTATGTAGCCCATGAATGCTAGATGGAGTTTTGATGTCTTACTGTAAAACACTCAACCAACTAATCCACCAAGCATCCGTGTCTACATGGCATGTGTGCACCCATGCATATTTACCCATGATTATTTCTGCACGTTTTCACACAGGCTTGTCAACATAACTTGACCACATGCATGCAAACACATTGTGCTTATTTAGCCTGTGCAGATGGTGTACACACCCTGCATGTCTAAGTGCAGGAACTGCTTATTTAACAAGAAGAAGAAAAAACGATTACTTGTTTGATTAACATCAATTCAAATTCAGTCTCTCATCTAACTAACTAAAGCTACGGCCACAGTGTTTTCTTGTCTCCCTCAATTTGAATCTCAATGCTCACTCCTTTCCACTCGGCGGCATCTTTAATAAAGGCTGCTGCTTGTCAACGAGGGTGTCCTGTCTCTAGTGAGATGTTTAATAAAGCAGAGATGTTCTGCCCACATCCAGAGGCTTGGAGAGGGAGGGAGGGATGAGGACTATTATTCAGTCAAGAAAAACAAGAGGCTTTAACATACAAGCGGCGCTGCAGAGAAGCAGCAGTGAACTTTATTCCTGTTCTTTTTTAATGTGTTTTTCTCTCCCAGAGTCTAATAGCCTTCCTGGACCCAGACAGCTTCACATTAATTGGCCAAAGAGGCAATGCCAAGGCTATTCTGTCCAGGTCCTCTGGTGCTGCCACCGCCAACTCAATATAGACCTTGAAGTTCATTCTTTTTCTCTCTGTTTGACTATTTTGTTCTCTCTCCTTCACACTGTCTAACCTCTCTTTCTCCATCCCCTTTATCTAAGCAGAGCATCCTATAGTCTTTGTCTTTCTATTTTCTCAAACACAGTCTTCTGCACTTCATCCTCCTTTTTTTTTTTCTCGATGCCACATTGATTACTTTTGTTTTGTTTTTTTCCAGCTCATCTTCTACAACCTCGTGAAGTTTCTTCTCTCTTTCGTCTCCCTTTCCTCTGTGTAGCTCTCCTTCAATCTCTCAGTCAGGAGCATATTAAGCAGGGGCTTAACAGCAAGCCACAGCTAATTTAAAACAGTGCTCGGTGAGACTCAGAGGCCAACTCAGCAGGATGGAAGCACAAGAGGCACCCTGAGGACCTCTTCCCTCCCTCCCCTTCCTCTTTGGAAGCACGGAAGTGCAAAAGGTTTTTGTCCTTTTGTGTTGGAAGTAGTTAGACGACACACGGTAGATAAAAGTTTATTTGTTGCCTCATGTCCATGAATACTCCTTACCATACCATACCACTTTATTTATA
>NC_056499.1:20513415-20531535 GCF_014905685.2 Nematolebias whitei | reverse complement strand
TCTTTGGGTTGTATTTTAATACTGCACATGGTGGTGCAGTTGGTAGAGCTGCTACCTCTCAAGAAGAAGGTCGCCAGCTCAAATCCTGGCCCGGGACCTTTCTGGGTGGAGTTTGCATGTTCTCTCCGTGCATGTGTGGGTTTTCTCCAGGTACTCTGGTTTCCTCCCACAGACCTAAAACATGCATGTTAGACTGATTGGTAACTCTAAATTGTCCCTAGGTGTGAGAGAGAAAGTGAATGTTTGTCTCGTTTATCTTATTTTTTCTATCCTTGACATGTGTTTTTGTCTTTCAGGTACACCTGCACCTCATCTGGACCTGCCATTCTGTTTGTTTCTACTTCCTGTCCTCTCAAACCCAGCCAGCTTGTCCTGATCCTGGTTCTTCCCTTCCACTGTTGCCAGTGTGCTTGCTCACGATGGGAAACTGCAACGAAGTGAAGGTTCAACAAGTCTGCTGGCCTCCTTAGATAGAAAACTTTACTAATTGACTTTTTTTATGTACAAATGTATATGAATGTTTCTGTTCATTGCCCTGAGACAACTTTGTTGTGAATTGATGCTATAAAAATTAATTGAATTGAATTTTCTCTATGTATCCCTGTGATGGACTGGAGACCTGTCCAGGGTGTCCCCTGCCTCTCACACAGTGATGGCTGGATATGGGCACCAATGACCCCGGCGACACAAAAAGGACGAAGTGGGCAGATGGATGGATGGACGGATGGATGGACGGATGGATGGACAGATGGGTGGATGAGTGGGTGAATGGAGTAAATGTGTTAACAGACAAAGCTTTTTATTCACATTTTTTCTCTGGTTTGTCATAATCTATGTATACCTTTATTCTTTTAAATCTTTGTTTATTTAGTTTTATTCTGCTCACCCTGGATGTTTTAATTATATATGTTCAAACAAAATTCATCTCTTGAACTTATCACTTTATTTTTTTTCATTTTGCTCTTTTAATTGGTGAACCTTATCATAGTCAAATGTGTCCCTTCATCTCTCTGTCTACTTTCTCTCTACTTTTCTCTTTCTTTTTTTTATTGTCCTGTTTCTCATGTTTATTCTTTTGAATAGGATTCCAGGTGTAATGAACTTAATTTTGTTCTTTCACTTTTTATTTTATGTTTTGGCTCAGTGTTTGTTTTTTTTTACCCCCATATTCTATATTAAACAATATATTTATTGCATTTCTGTTAATCATATAGATGACGTTATCTTCCTCTCATCTTCATCTTTAACATTTCTACACACTGCTGCCTCCCATCCTCTAATCCTCTTTTGCATCCCCGTCTGTCTCCATCTGTTGTCTCTTCGTGTTTCCGCTCTGGCTTCCATCTCTGTGGGTCCCAAAACAGCTCACGAGGAGAAGGAGCATTTGTTGCCAGTCTCTCTTTTACTTCCACCTCCACGGCTTCTTTCACTCTCTCCCAACTCCATCAGTCTGAGACAGTTGTCTTCCTTATTTCCTTCTCTGTCCCTCGTCTGAATACCTTCGCTCACCCTCTCTCCCTCTGCTGTATCCTTTCCTCTTCGTTGCAGCGCTCCCATGGGTGCAGGTGGTAGAGGATCACGTTTCGCTTTGATTGCTGCATGGCTGCAGGCATTCCTCAGGCAGAGCAGCAGCGGAGTTTCAGACTGCTGGATGTGGTGGTAAATAATCCCAGCTGGGGAGAATGAAACAGAGACATAAGGAAGAAAAGAGGAAAGGAAAAAAGGAGGGACAGGAAAAAAAGGAAGGAGTGGATGTGGACTGTATGCGACTTATGTGTGTGAATAAATGTAGATTTTTATGTGAACATATCATTTTATTACACGTCTTAACGAATAAGTCAGTTATTGGCAGAATTTAAGATGAAAATACTCAAATTAAATGAGACCGTTAATATATATTATAACATGTATTATTATTTTTATTAATCTCAAGTGACAGTCGACTTGAGTTTACTTTTATTACAGTCCTTGTCAGTGCGTAGCTTATTTATTATTATACATGAGGTAATTAAACCCAATATACAAGCTATACAAATTATATAGTGCGCTGTCTAAAAGCTCTGAAATGGTAATGAACTTTTCCTCACAATCTGACATTGTCATACTGATTAAGATTCACATCGGGGCCGCTGCGCTCATCAAAACAAATATTTTATTCATCACTGACATGCAAGAAAAGCAGTAGCGCTACTCTAATGGCAGGACAAAAAAGACCAAAGATGATGAAATAAAAAAAATAATGATGGCACAACATTTAGTTGTGTTCCCCAAAGTAGCACAACTCACTCCAATAATATGGTGTCAAGCATTATAGGCTGGAACGTTTACCTGCAAAACAAAATCAAGTTTATTTTAGGGAAGTATTTTAGTGTTACATTGTTTTCATGAGCAAAAAGATAAAAATTTGCTTTGTGGTTCCTCTAAACCTGCTCAATGAATGCAAATGTAAATAAAACTACTACAAGATTTATTTAAATTTCTCTGACAGACACTATATATATATATATATATATATATATATATATATATATATATATATTTTTTTTTTTTTTTTTTTTTTCCTTTCTTTCTTCAGTGTATTTCAGGAACACTATCTAAGGGATAAGACTGCCAGAAGTATCCACTTCCTGAGTGCCAGGATCAGACAGACTGACAGTAAAATAGTAGAAAAATGCATTTGGCTTTCATGACTGAATATGGACGACATCAGAATGATACAGTTTAGCTGCTCAAATCTCAGCCACGGGTAATGCACTGTAGACAGCTGCCATGCAACGTTTGAGAAACTAAAAAGAATTCTGATGCCGTTCTAAGGTACAGTAACACTGAGGCGTCACTGTGGCAGCAACAAGTACAATTTAAAGTTTTCTAGTCCTTTTTAAAGTTTTGGTAGAATTTTTCTTTTTCCATTTTTTTTTTTTTGACAAGAATGAACTGTTTTTAGTGAGTTACTTAGTTTATCACTTCATTTCTCTCATGTTACAATATTTTCACTCTAAATTTTTACATCATTGCCAATATTAGAATATCTTTTGGTTTGATTTTTTTCTAAACTCGTCAACAACAGTGTCTATGCTGTATATATAAAGCATAGACCGCTTTATATATTAAATATATATAAAAAAAATATATATATATATATATATATTTGCATGTATATGTGAAAAAAATACTTATTTATTTATTTAATTTTGTCACTCAGACTTTGATTTCCAGAGAGCAGCCTTCACCTTTTCTCTTCATATGAGTTATCTCATAACCACCATTATCTTACTCTCCTCTAGTTTCTACATAGGCTCTGTTCTATTCTATATCCATTTGGAGCTGTTATGCTCATAATAACATTTTTATGTAAATGCAATTTTTTAATCTAAACTCATCTTATTTTTTGCCGTTGGTCAGTTAGACAATGTCCTGAACTCAATGTTGGAATATTTTTCTGATTTTGTAATGAACAGTTTGATCTTCAGCACATTTCTATGCAACTCCTTTAGGTTCAGGCATCATTAAACTGATAAGCTTGCACTTTTTTAGAAGATAAATGGTAAATGGACTGTGGGAGGAAACTCGTGTATTCAGATAAAAACACACATGCACAGAGAGAATATGCAAGCTCCACCCAGAAAGCCCCCCTGACCAGGATTTGATCCGGCAACCTTCTCGCTGAGAGGCAAAAGCTCTACCACTGTGCCACCGTGTTGCCAACCTAACACTTCATAATGTACAAAAAAAAAAAAAAATGTTTTCCTGTTCTTATTGTCTTGGTAATTATTTATAAATTGTCTGTTTGGAAATCTTTACTCTGATTCAAGTCCTAATTGGACAGTTTAGGAATATTATCTGCATCCTTTGTGGGAAGACTCAACAGTGTGCTGCTTGGGCTTCATAATATGAGTGAAGTAAACTATAAATATACTCACATAATCTGACAATAATAATACCAATTCAATAATTAGCAAATATGTCCGTCATCACACACAGATATGTTCACTTATCTACCCTCTGTTTTACTGAGAAAACACTTAACTTTGATTTCAAACAGACCCTGACCTAAACTGGATTTGGGCTGCTGTGCTCTTCATTCTGTATTCTGCCCCAGCACTGCCTTCACAGGCCATTTTCCCCATAGGAATCATAAATGTGTGAATGTTATTCTCCTGGCTCCTGTTCAGCTCATCCACTAACAGCTGCCTGTACCACCTGATGATCATAGAATCTGCAAACAGCGGTTTTACGGTAAGCTGCAAAAGTACTACATTTATCATACCTAAGTCAGGGCTAATCTTGTATTAGTGTGATCAGTGCTGTATAACGTCACTGCTGCGTGATCTGTGTTCCAGATTAAACCCGAGTTGTTTGAGTCCACTTTATACACTTTCTGTCATTGCAGACTGGTTGTTTTTGCTCACGTCCATTTGATTAAAAACGTCCCTTCGGGGGTCTCGATCAAAATGTTTGACATTGTGCAGTCCATTAGCAATTTGAAGTAATACTGAAGAGGGCTTAAAATGAGTTTATTCTTTGCAGTTTGGAATTGGAGTCTCAATTAGAGTCTTACTAAAAAAGCCATTTTGATTCTTTTGTTGCAAATTGCATTCTATGAGCAGCATAAGGGTAAAAAAAAAAAAAAAAAAAAAATCAGTATTTCATTCCTACTTCTTGGTTTTCAAGATCTCAGTGTTTTAATTAAAACATTTTCAAAAACTCTACTGCCCTTACTGGACGCAAAGTTACAGAAGAGCAGACACAATATATGTTTTTAAATACTATAAGGCTGAGGAATGTAATGGTCACATCATTATGACTAATACGATCCTTCTTTATGCAGCATTCATGTCCACAATAAACGTGTCTGAATAAAGTTTTATTCAAAATATAAACCAAGACAGAACATATAAAACACAACTGTGACTTGTCTGGCCCCCATTTTGTTGAAACGTTGTTTCAACTAGGCCACAGCAGGAAATAAAATGTGATAACGTTTGATTTTTATTCTTTATAGCAACCATCTAAAAGCTGTAACAACCCCTTGGATTCTGCAGGACACAAGCCAGAAAGTAAACTTACATTAAAAAAAAGAATAAAACAGGACCCTAAAGGTAATGTTAATCCAAAAGTGGAACTTTTATAGTGCATTGTGGATTTACTGTCATGAGCGGATATTGTTTTTAATGCAAAAACTATTGGAAGCCAATCTATTTTTAAAAATGTACACACCAGTAGGCCAATTGAGCTGGGTGAATAAGTTCAGGTGATAGTCATATGCAACTTAATAGATGAGCGTTTTCTCTGAAAACACAACTAAACCTTTGTAATGTCACCTTTATAAAAGGAAGGACCGATCAGGTGAGCTCGTAACAGACACAGAAGGACTTATGAGGCAGCAGTGAGCTGTAGATTCACTTCATGAGCTGGAAACCATATTTTTGAGAAGATTGCTTAGCCAAGTTTTTACAACCATGTATTTTATCCTCTTGATCCACTTCTTTGGTTTCCTATGACCTAGAAATAAGTCAAATCTTCATCAAGGACAACAAAATCAGCCAATGACTTTAATTTTTATTATTTAAAATATATTTAAAAAACATTGCTATCCCTTGTGTTTTCTGTTTGGTACAGATGTGCTGATTTATTGCAAAACTCAGGCTAGTCACACATTTTTAATTTGATTCAATTCAGTTTATTTCTATAGCTCCAAGTCACAACAGAAGTTGTCTCAGGGCACTGTACAGAAACATTAACATACCTTAAAAAAGCCAATTAGTAAAAGTTCTCTAAGGAAGCCAGCAGATTGCATTGAATCCACTTCATCGCATTCTACCTTACCGAGCAAGCACAAAGGCAAGAGTGGAAAGGAAACACTCCATTTTAACAGGAAGACACTTCCAGCAAAACCAGGCTCAGGATGAGCAGTGATCTGCTTCAAGTGGCTGGGGATGGAGAGGACAGGAATCAGAAACAGATACACACAGAATGACAGCTCCAGATGTTCTTTGTATTGGAAGAAACACCCCCCCCCCCCCCCCACATGGATATAAATAATTACAAATACAAACAGGTGGAGTAGAGCAAATAATGACAGCAGCAGAGTGAGGAAATGTGGTCAATTTGTCCTCCAGCAGTCTAAGCCTATAGCAACATAACTAAGGGATAGCTCAGGAAACCCAAGCCAAACCTAACTTTAGAATTTATCAAAAAGGAAAGACTTAAGCCTAATATCCTGATGCATGCTCAATAATCCAGGTAGAACAATCTAAAAAAAGTTAAGTCTGGTCCTCTGGACATAAAAAAAAACAACAACAACAAAAAAACAAAGCAAAACAAAAACAAACAAACAAAAAAGTAGAAACGTTTCGTCTTTCATCCGAAAGACTTCTTCAGTCTGAGGGGCTGTATTCAGCTCAGTCTTACAAATAGCACCTTCTCATTGTGGAGCAACCAGTTTGCTTCTGACAACCAAAACCAGCTGATCACATAATCAAGGAGGACCATCAGCCTAACGGTGACTTAATCCCAGTCTTAAAACTGGACAATGTGTCAGCCTCACAGACAGAAACTGGAAGTTGGTTCCACAAGAGAGGAGCCTGATAACTGAAAGATCTGCCTCCCATTCTGCTTTAGGAAACTCTAGGAACCACAAGTAAACCTGCAGTCTGAGAATCAAGTGCTCTGTTAGGAAAGTTTGGAACAATAAGATCTGTAATATAAGATGGAGCTAGGTTGTTGAGAGCTTTGTAGGTTAGAAGTAAGATTTTGAATTCAATTCTGATTTTAACAGGGAGCCAATGGAGAGAAACTAAAACTGGAGAGATAGGATCTCTCCTATCTCATTAAAATGGTGGCAGCAGCATTTTGGATCAACTGAAAACTTTTAAAATAAGTTTTTGGACACCCAGATAATGTTTAAGTGTATGTATTTAAATATATAAGAACACAAAGCACAGTTATTTAACCAAAAGCCACAATGAACGGTTTTACATAGGAGCTGTTTTGTATACAGTAAATGCCATTGTTTTCCCTCCATTTAAAATTTTTCATTTATGTTTTTTTTGTTTGTTTGTTTTGTAAGATTGACACATTACATCAAGTAATTTGTGGATGGACTTTCATGTTTTACTATTAAACATGAGAAACACGTAGTCTAGCTGAGGTTAAGAAATTTTGATCCCCAAATATAAACACATTCCAAACTAAATTTTCAATGACAAATAATTAAATTGGAGATACTGTAGTAAACCATCATACTTCATTTTTATGCCCAAGAAAGTGAGAATAAATGTTGATCTATTATCGTGGGTATTTTTAGCAACTGCTTCAAGTTTGACATTGTTGCCCTGAGTGATGCTGTTGCACTTGCCAACATTTAGTTCTTCAATTGTAAAGAAAAGCTGCAGTATGAACTTCCCCTTTCCAGTCATATTTAGCACAAGTGCATCAGTGAATAACATCTAAATCAGGACTAAAGCCACTGTCTGGCTGTGACTAGCAGTTTGTTGCTAAAATAGATGGTAACCCAAAGTTAACATTTATTCAAAGCATTATGTTTACAAAGCAAATATATGTCGGGCTAACTTCCAGTGTCAGTTCCTTGGAAACCATGCAAGGATGTGTTAGCTAAATGGGCCCCGTAGGCTGTCCCTGGGGGCCCAGTTTGCTAAGTAGTAAACCTGTGTTCTGTCAGGTGTCATTAAGGTCCAGCGGGAGTCTGAGGGGACCTGTCATGACAAGGAGTAATGGATGTCTTCTTCACTGATTGCTAGCAGGGATGGAGTCAGCACAGACAGCAAATTAGAAGTGACATCTTGATCGAGGCAAAGCAGGAGGTACAGATGGGTACACAAAGTGAACCGAGAAAATGGAAGGTTTACGAAAAGAAAGAAAATAAAAAGAGAAGCGAGAAAGAGAAACCTAAGAGGTGTGAACAGGGAGAGAAAATAAATGCTTTAGTAGAAAAATAATGAAGTATGATTGGTATACGCAGAAAGCTGTTTTCAATATTTGCTCTGTATAAAAAAGAAAAGACATTTTGAACACAAACACTAAAGAGCTCCCCACCACTGATAAATTCTCCTTAAGCAGCTGGGGGTCAAGTGCTCTGCTTTGGGTTGCTATGAGGTGTATGAAACAAAAGACCATTTTTCACTCTGCATGCACCACATTGTGTTTTGGATATTACAAACAGCCGATAAACAACAGTAATTAAGCTGTTGCATTTTTTGCCATCCTTCAAATTGTTGTTTGTCTTTTTAAATAATCTACAAACAAGAAAAAAAAAAAGAAGCATCCATGTTCTATCAGGTTCATTACACATGATAATTAGTGCTGAAGGGCAGCAACAAGGTTGTATCACACACAGCGTTACTGTACCACCAATGAAAACAACTAACCAAGCAACAATCACAGCAACATCCTTTGTCACTTCAGGCTAATAACACAGAGAAAGCAACATCAAGGGAATCGCTGCGCGTCACTCAACAACCTTGAGGCGAGATGAGCACGGAAGCCGACGTTATGAAATGGATTAGATTGAGACCAATTAAAAATGAATTGCTTGAAATGAGCGCTGACCCTCACCGAATTGGATGGCAGTGATCTCATTAGGCCGGTTCCTCAGTCTGTGTGAGCCAGCAGCTGGAGAACAGGCCCACCTCACTCTCTGTCAGAGGGTGAAAACCCAAAGGGCTGCTGCCCGCTCTGAGCTGAGAGCTGGAGCTCCTCAAGAAATGAAGCATGTGTACTGAATTGTTCATATGTGTGTTAGAGAGTGTGTGTAGGCAGACCCTTTCAGACTGTCCATGTCTGTGTGAGTGTGTACAGTTTTTGTTCATTTACACAACACCCTGCCACTGCATGCTAATGTGTAATTAGACTATGAAGCTATGAGTGCAGTCAGTCGCCTGTTTGTGTAATAGACTATAAAAGCTTTCACTGTAAATTGCAATATTTAACTGGCAGCAGTTTCACTAGCAGAGGAGCAAACGGTTTATAGACTCCAGTGCAATGTATTGCATTATTAACAGGTCGCACAGGGCAAGTGTGTATGGGAAAGAAAGGAATGAACAAATAAACCCTTAAAAAATATACTTTTTTTGCTTTACCATCTTGTTTTTCCACGTGAAAATCTTTGCCATCAAGATTGTTGGTCAACATTGTTCGGGTTTTTAACAACAATGGGGATGGCGTGCTTGACAGAAATTGGATGATGCATAAAGAAAACAGAGGTGAAAAAAAAAAAAAAGATAACTTTCAGTTCAGTATAGAAATAAAAAAAAAAACTGGTCAGAAAAAGTCAAGTGAATGTTAAATGAACATTTCATGATATCTGTTATTCAGCCGTCTGCTCCTGCCTCAGTGACACCTGGTGATCTTGGGGTCCTGAGTGCATGATACGGTTCACTTCTTAATAGCTACGTTCACTTACTGTGAACATGCTGTGAAAATTTGATCAGCATAAGTCATTGGATCCAAAATGGAGAAAGAGAAAAGCATCATTTTTATAGGTGTACAGTCTTATTTGTATTTTTTTACTGGTCTAAACTGTGGTTTAAAAATATGTTTGACAGTTTTTATAACAATTGTGAAACTATATGCAACAACCATCTCCAACTCCAAACTACATTTTCTTTTATTTATTCTATTCTCTTGGATGTGTGCGGTTCAAAATGCTTATGCTCTCCTGTCATGTGAGCCCATCACTGATGGACACGTCTGAGTCCCTTGGGAGCATTCTTAATGGACTTCCAAGGTCGTCTGCTCTCGCTCTGAGGAGCATAGATTGCCAACAAGCCCTGACAGCATCTCTGGTCCAACGGAACCTGCATAAGATGGTTCCTGCTCTGGGAAGCATAGGGCCATTAAAAATGGATAGATCAATACATAAGAAACCATGTACCTCCGGCTCTCTATGCTAATTTAGAGAGCAAGGGGAGCAGCAAAGGATGAGAGGATGGAACAGAGGGGACATAAGATGAAAGGACAAGAGAGAAAAGAGTAGCTGAGGAGTTTACAAGCGAGAGGTAAAGGAAGGTAAATAAATGAAGGTAAAAGAGGAGGGAAGTTATGGGAAAGGAAAATGAGCAGTAGAATTGTTAGAAGACGGAGAACCATGAGGTAGCAACTGAGTTTAAAGGAGTGAACAGATATGCAGCATTACACTTGTTCAGCCTGCAAAAGCTCACTCTTTTAACAGTGTTGTGAGAAGGGCAGACATTCAATTCAATTACTGAGGGAAATAAACAGGTAGATTTACCTGAATAAACTTTGTGGGGGATGTAGATTAATAATAAATAACAATGTAACTCCCCGTCAAGAAATCAAACTCTGTTCTTCTGCGGAACATGTGGAGTTACTCATCACTATACTAACCAGAAGCTGTCATAAGCTATTTATTCATGCTAACTTCACCGCTTCAATTCTCAGGCAGCCTCCCACATGTCTTAAACAGGCGTACAAAGAAGGACTAAACCACTGTTAGGCTGATGGGATGGGGGCATGATTGTTGTAAACAAAATTGCATTGATTTCTCTTTATAAATGTCGGATATGCCTTTGTTAAATTTAAATTCCAGTATAGACTCCTCAAATGATTTAATGGGGGTTTGAGTAACTAGTATGTTTGTCTTTTGTGAAAGTAAAGGAGATAAATCCAACAATTAAATCAGGTCCTCTGGACTGTTTCTTTTTTTGTTGAAACATTTTGTCCTTCATCCAAAGGACTTCATCAGATCGGAGGAGCCACAACAAACTCAGTCCCATGAGTGGCTTACTCACATAGTGGGTCATTCAGTTTGATGGAGATAAGATGGTTTCTGGAACTTCGATGTTTTGAACCACTTTGGCTATGGCTGCTTCAGAGGAGTTGACGGTGGAGAGGGCGGACTCCAGAAACCATCTTACCACCATAAAACTGGTTAGCCCACTATGTGAATAAGCCACTTATGGGATTGAGTTTATTGTGGCTCCTCGGACTGATGAAGTCCTTTGGATGAAGGATGAAATGTTTCAACAACAAATAAACCATCCAGAGGAACTGACTTAACTGTTGGATTTTTTTTTTACCTGGATTATTGAGCATGAACTTTGATAAAGGAGATAAAAATTTGATGCATATTTAAATGTAAAATGCTCTTTTTGAGACTTTATTGTGGAATTAAGTGCCACATTCTGACAACCTTAGAGTATTTTAAAACAGGCTGAGTTATATGATACGTATCAAAGTTTGTGTTTTACTTCTCACAGTGGGGGGCAACCAATCTACATCATTGACACTAATTAGAAATGACTAATTTGGGGTATATATAATCCTATAGAGAACATATTTTAGGTGCTACAGTGGAAACTTTACCCAATTCTTTTGATAAAAAATTTCACATTTGTAGACTATTGGATCACAATGTAAATAAAGAAAGTATCTTGCAGGTGCATTGTAAAAAAATCCTAAGAGAAGTATAGGCAGTTGCTTCAGAGCAGCAGCAGCTTTACCACAAACAAAGTGAAGTCCAACCTGAAGCCTTTCAGGTAGCTCAGAGATCTGTTTGTCCTTGAAGTGCCAGAGAAATATTGACTCCTAGATACAGTCCCAAACAGTGTGCTGCAAATGCAACATACTTCCCTCCATTTTGCTAAGACAACGATAAGCTAGTGTTTCAGTCAAAGATGGCAAGGCATAGATTAAAAAAAAAAATTAAGATTAAACATTTAAACATTTTGATAATTCGACAATTTTCAGTCAGGTCATCTGGACAGTTTCTTTTTTTTTTTGTGCTGACACTCTCAGGCCACCTCAGCTTATAGACACATTTAAACTTGGACTCAAAACAATACATTTTAACAGATTTAGATTTTTTTTTAATCAGAAAAGTACAAATATTTTTGTTAGTTTACAGCTGAGCAAAATTTACAATATTTTTTCTATAAAGTATCTAAAAACTTTGGTCCATCAATATAATAAATCCTTGTATCACAAAAATTATGAAATTGTCAGGATTTTAGTTAGTCTTTTTAAATTATTTTGGACAAATATTACAGTTTACTATCAATGCTCCTCAGCAGAGAAAGAATAAAATAACAATGAAAGACATACAAAACAACTGCGCTAACAAAAAGAGCAAATATTATCTTAGTTAGGATTTTTTTAAGTCAAAGGGTGGAAATTGCCAGCATTGTTATTTAAAACGCATATAATAAAAACATGAAAGCCAACAAAATTAATCATAGTGGAAGGTTACAAATCAAAAGTTTACAACAGCCATTTTGAGTTTCTGTTTTTTAAATAATTTGAGTTTTTGCAACGCAAAACAAATTGTATCTCTTTGTTTCGATCAGTGCTTCTTGTATTCAATCCTATTGGATTTGTAGAGAGGTGAAAGGAACAATATGTGAGATGCAGAATAGGTTTCAGAAAATGACCGTGTATAATTTGTGACACAAATTTAGACACTACTGAACTGATTCAGCCTTTCCTAATTGCATTTAATTACTTTTAATTTGTGTTTTGTCCACATACTGCTCCTGATGTTAAATGTCTTCTATTAACTTTTACATTACAATCAAAAACAAAGAAAATATATTCATTTTTATTAAACATTAAGCTGTCCCTTAGTTTTACTCACAGTAGAACTAACTTCTGCATTATCATATAAATGTCCCAAATAATGAGACCATGCAGTCTGGAGTTTCTCTAACTAGCCAAAGGAGGCGAATAACAATGATTTAAAATTTTATTGCCTCATGAATATTCCGCACACATTCCATGAATATCTTGCCCTGTATTAATAGTCAGTAAAAGATCAATTAACATATCAATCAGGAGGTCCTGTGGGAAATTTGACCAACACTTAAGAAAAAAAAATCTTTATCTGTTCATTTTATTCACACATTATCTTTAACAATCTTGTCAAATCTCATCTATATGTGCCTGGCTGAAATTTGACCAACTGGACTAGTTAGCATTTGAATTTTTAAATATGTCACTAAGTAATTACAATTCTTGGCTGCACAGCGGAGCAGTGGTTAGAGGTGTTGGCTCTCAGCAAGAGGGTTGCAGGGTCGTCTCCCAACCTGGGCCCTTTCTGTGTGGAGTTTACATGTTTTCCTCGTGCTTGTGTGGGATTTCACGATGTACGCAGTTTTCCTCCCACAGACCAAAAACGCTGATGTTTTGGTAATTAAATTGCTGTGATGTGAGTGAGTGTGAACGGTTGTCTCCTTAGTCTCATGTGTCGCTGTGATGAACTTAAGAGAGTGAGAGAAAGAAGATGAGTGTAACCAAATGAAACATTGACAAGAGAATCATAGGCATTAATGTTAACTCTAACCAGTATTTTCCACAGGCAGATGTACATTATGCATCATGGAAAGAGACTAAGACCCCATCTATTTTTTTTCTAATAATTTGATCATTTGTATGTATTGCTTGTAGTGCAGTCTTTAACCAGACTGAGTCCAGCTCAACAAAGAGACAAAATGTGCAGCAATGAAAACTGAATCCCACTGAGTTCAGTAGCAAAACTTAGAAAATAATGAAACAATATATAATAGAGAATGAAAGTTTGCCATTTTGGTAAATACACCACCAATGCCCATTCTTTAATTGCTAATCATTTTAACCACTGCTCATTAATCATGAGCAGTTATAGTACAGTTTTCCATTATTTCAAGTTCTGATTTCTTAATAGACATGGAAGCTGGCTCCTGTTGTACTTGTGAATATGTTCTTTAATTTTCACTATGGAAACCCAACACTTAAATACTATACATTAGGGGTAACTAGGACAGTAATGTTCCTATATCTTCAATGATAATAAAACCAGCTATAGCTTAGAAAACAAAACTCCTGTTTAGTCATTACAACTGAATAATCCTCACTGACGAGAAGTGAAAGAACCTAGTAAAGGAAGAATCTAAGATGATGATGACCTGGACGATAAAAGGATTTACACAAAGATGTTCACATTTAAACAGTAGCATTGGTGGTGGGCTGTTGAGTGGCTTGTTATACACAGCTGATAATGAAATATCTATAAACTGTCTGGCTGCTGCATATCTGCACATTATTTTGTGTTTCCCATAATGATATTAACAATAAATCTTCTTTTTCTTTTTTCGGCTTTTCCCTCTTCAAGGGCTGCCCTAGCGAGTTATTGTCCTCCATCTCACTCTGTCCTCTGCATCCTCTGTCCTCCCTCCACCTACCTCCACGTCCTCTCTAACTGCATCCATATATCTTCTCTTTGTCTTTTTCCTGGCAGTTGCATTTCTAACATTCATCTACCAATATACCCACTGTCCCTCCTCTGGACATGTCCAAACCATCTCAGTCTGGCCTCTCCAACTTTATCTCCCAGTTGCTCAACCTGTACCTTTGATGATCTCATTCCTACTGTAATCTTATCCATCCTTGTCACTCCTAAGGAGAACCTCGTCTTCATTTCCTCCTCTTCCAGTTCTTTCTCTTGTCTTTTGGTCCATGTCTCTGTCTCCAGACCATACAACATAGCTGGTTTCACCACTGTCTTGTAAACTTTTCCTTTGACTTTTACTAACATATTTTTGTCGCAAATCACTCCTGAAGCTTTTCTCCATCCACTCCATCCTGCATGGACTCTCTTTTTTCACCACATTACCCATTTTCTTGGACAGTGGACCCCAAGTACTTGAGCTTCTGCACCTTTGTGACCTCTAATGTGACCCCTAATTATATTAACATTACATAATATACAATATTTTAAAATTAATTTAGAATTGTTTATACCTGCATCAAGATGTGTCAAAAAATAGGAGTTTAACCTCTACCCCTAGTTTGTAGCACCACTAACTTAACTTTAAATAATCAGTATTTAATCTTCTGTTTATTCTAAAAGCCACCTTGCTAACTTTACAACCAAAGAAAACAAGTCTAAACTCCTGGGTAACAAAGTTTTTGTTGGTGTTGTCACTAAACTCTGGACTGCCTGAATGTAAAAAAAAAAAAAATCAATGGCGCTCCAAGAGATAGAATGGTTCAATTGATTTGGCCTGGTTACAGGGCTTATAAAATATTTTTAAAAGACCCGTAGTGACAGCAAAGAAATACAACAAAACAACCAGCTCTGCTATTTATGCATAGTGCCTTGTTAAAAACAGGACTTGCACCCACAATCCTGGAAATGTTCCAAATAAATTCATTTGATTAGCTTCCAAGTCAGAGAGGGAAGGTAAGTGAAAAGCTAATTAAGTTTTCTTTGTGGGTTAAAATGATTGTTTGCATTGAAACTTCAAAAACTGACAGTCTAAATACAGTTTACAGTGATTGATGTTAGCAGGAGGTTCGATGAAATTCACACAAAGTTTATTAAGAAAATGGAATAGGATATTGTAAACCCAGACAAACACATATTGTTACTTGGTTTGTTTGTGTTTTTACATTGAAACCTTTATGTTGCTCTGACCAGCAGTGTCATATTTGTGCTGTTCTGTGATTGTATTTAGTTGTTTTAGTTCATCTTTGTAATACCTTTAAAAGTTTTATTTTTGTCCTTTGGCTTCTGTTGTTTTCCTGTTTAGTTTAGATCTTTTGTGTGTTTTTGTATTTCATTGTTAGGTTCTATTTATTATTCTGGTTTAGGTCTTGCTTTGTTTCCCAGTGTTTCTTGTGCAATTGCCCACCGACCCTCAGTCAGCTTCTAAAGTGTTTGCTCTGTTTGGTTGTTTTCACACCTGATAGTCCGGTAGACTCAGTTCGGGACCAATATTCATGAGCTTTTGTTTACATTTGAGCTGGTGCGTTTGCATTCACACTGCACTGTGCAGAGTCAACCTGTTGAACCAACCTATTCCCCCGCTCGCCTGTGGGGGCACTGCACCAAGAACTACTGAAAGAAACGTCACAGAAACCTCTGAAGACATGTCCTTCTTCTGGAAATAAAATCAAAAACGGAGTGGCATCAAGTTTTAGCAGTTTTAGGAGTTATATTTTGTCATTTTTCAAAAATGGACAGCATGAGCAGAAGATGAGGCAGAAGACCATGGAGAATATTGTTTTCACACAAGGCAGCTGACGGCTCCATATGAGGTAAGAGAAATGCGTGTTTGTTTGCCCTGCACTGTACTCCACTTCTTGCTTGTGGAGCGGGGCCCGGTCTGTTTACATTCACACTGTACTTGAACCGCGCTGGAGTTCTCTTCTACAGGACCGAGACCTAGGTTTTAGCCCGGGCCAGAGTTCGCCGTTTTGTTCCGTGACAGAGTTCGATGGCGCGTTCACACCTCCCCAAACGAACTGAACTTTCTAGGAAAACGAGCTAGAGTTCGATTAAAGCGGACTAAACAGGGCTGGTGTGAATGCACCCTGTCTGCCATCCTCACCTGTTCCTAATTAGCAATCGGGTGTCGCCACTTTCCTCTTTCCCTCAGTTTGCTACATAACCAGTCTCCAGTCACCACCTCGCCAGCAACTCGTATTTGGTTAACTTAATGTCCCGGTCCTCCCTGTGTTTCGTTGTGCTCCCATTTTCTTTTATTTTCTTTGTATGTTTGCAGCTACATAGACTTTTTGCTTTTATTAAAATAAATAGTTTTTTTTTTTTCCATTTTACGCAAGCTTCTTCGAGTCTGTCTGTATTTGGCTACTATCCACCACCAATTACAACAAGTAAATATGAAACAACACAAACTGTGCTTGAAAACAAACAAAAAAGCCAAAGTAAAACATAGTCAACATACACAATATGCAAATAATGATCCACCCTGTTTTAGAATTAAAAAAAGTATAAACTAAATTAAAACTAAAATGTATTGAATAAAAAAGATAATAATAAATGTTTTTAAATGCAAATTGCCGTACTTGCTACCGTACACATCACACTGCCGTACAAGTCATATCAGTCCAAATATGTCAAATAAAATAAAAAATAAAAAAACCCCATAAATAAGTCACGTCACCATATAAGTCACATCTATTGTGCGTCACCGCTGACCACCTGGAAACGTGGGCCGGTGTTGTGCCAAAAATTGATTGGCTGCCAAATGGCAGCGACGGGAGCATGCGCGGGAGGACTTTAACACAAAGTTAACAAGATTAACACTTAAAAACCATTATTTGTTTGCTCGAAATTATAGCAAAGGTGTGTCTCAGTTTAACTTTTCCTTAATAAAAGGACTTTAATGGTCAAATCAGCTGCATTTCAAAAGCCAATTCGCAGCTGTGGGAGCGTGCACAGGAGAACTCGCTTTGCATTTCTTCAGAATTGACCAAGCTAACCACCTAAATACAATTATTAGCTTGCTCAACATTTTAGCAAAGGTGTGTCTCAGTTTAACTTTTCCTTAATAAATGCACTTTAACGGTCAAATCAGCTGCATTTCGCCTGGGCATCGCAACAAAATGCAGCTGATTTGACTTTTGCTCCAGGAGTTTTGGAGCGAGACAAAGGTGAACCTGTGGCAAGCCAAGTGTCTCATTAATAGCCACTTTTACCTATTAAGGAGACACTTGGCTTACCAAATTAGTCCATCGCCCTCTAGTGGCTGAAAATGGTAGTGTTCAATATTTTCCATGTCAGAATGAATGAAATCAGCACATTTCATCCCAACATTTGGTTATAAATATGGGGGAAAAAACATAAGTCGCTTTGCTCTATTAGTTGCAGGGCATGCTAATTTATGCAAAAAGCTGTGAATTATACTGCAAAAAAATACAGTACCCCTATTGTTTTTCACATGATCAAACATTTAAATACAAAACAGTCTCATAGGAAATGTTGCTTTTGCTCTTTCAGTTGTTTTTTGATGTAAACATTTAAAAACAATACTGTAATAAAAGAGGTAAAATAATTGAAAAGTATAAAAAGACTAACATTTATTTCGTAAGCAGCAAAAAATGTCCATACAAGCTTTAATGTAGATGTTTTACTAAGGCTGTATACTTTTACTTGTACTTGTTGCATCACATTTATGTTCTCTTTAGGTCATAACTACTTGTTATTTCTAATAAAAGCTGATTTTGTTAGTTAAAAAGTATAACATTTCTTTCTTTTCCTTTTAAGCCGCCTGTATCTTTTACAAAGCCTGATTCTATTTAGTGATACCAAATATCGATAAGGTAATTGTAACCATTGTGCTGTAAGCAAGCTGATGTTTTCAC
>NC_056499.1:20511189-20513315 GCF_014905685.2 Nematolebias whitei | reverse complement strand
TGGAGAATATTGTTTTCCACACAAGGCAGCTGACGGCTCCATATGAGGTAAGAGAAATGCGTGTTTGTTTGCCCTGCACTGTACTCCACTTCTTGCTTGTGGAGCGGGGCCCGGTCTGTTTACATTCACACTGTACTCGAACCGCGCTGGAGTTCTCTTCTACCGGACCGAGACCTAGGTTTTAGCCCAGGCCAGAGTTCGCCTTTTTGTTCCGTGACAGAGTTCGATGGCGCGTTCACACCTCCCCAAACGAACTGGACTTTCTAGGAAAACGAGTTAGAGTTCTATTAAAGCGGACTAAACAGGGCTGGTGTGAATGCACCCTGTCTGCCATCCTCACCTGTTCCTAATTAGCAATCAGGTGTCGCCACTTTCCTCTTTCCCTCAGTTTGCTACATGACCAGTCTCCAGTCACCACCTCGCCAGCAACTTGTATTTGGTTAACTTTATGTCCCGGTCCTCCCTGTGTTTCCTTGTGCTCCCATTTTCTTTTATTTTCTTTGTATGTTTGCAGCTACATAGACTTTTTGTTTTTATTAAAATAAATAGTTTTTTTTTTTTTTTTTTTTTCATTTTACGCAAGCTTCTTCGAGTCTGTCTGTATTTGGCTACTATCCACCACCGATTACAACAAGTAAATATGAAACAACACAAACTGTGCTTGAAAACAAACAAAAAAGCCAACGTAAAACATAGTCAATATGCACAATATGCAAATAATGATCTACCCTGTTTTAGAATAAAAAAAGTATAAACTGTAAAGTAAAACTAAAATGTATTGAATAAAAAAGATAATAATAAATATTTTCAAATGCAAATTGCCGTACTTGCTGCCGTACACGTCACACTGCCGTACAAGTCATATCAGTCCAAATATGTCAAATAAAATGGAAAAAAAACCCAACCCATAAATAAGTCACTTCACCATATAGGTTGCATCTATTGTGCGTCACCGCTGACCACCTGGAAACGTGGGCCGGTGTTGTGCCAAAAATCGATTGACTGCCAAATGACAGCCACGGGAGCATGCGCGGGAGGACTTTAACACAAAGTTAACAAGATTAACACTTAAAAACAATTATTTGTTTGCTCGAAATTATAGCAAAGGTGTGTCTCAATTTAACTTTTCCTTAATAAAAGGACTTTAATGGTCAAATCAGCTGCATTTCAAAAGCCAATTCGTAGCTGTGGGAGCGTGCACAGGAGAACTCGCTTTGCATTTCTTCGGAATTGACCAAGCTAACCACCTAAATACAATTATTAGTTTGCTCGACATTTTAGCAAAGGTGTGTCTCAGTTTAACTTTTCCTTAATAAATGCACTTTAACGGTCAAATCAGCTGCATTTTGCCTGGGCATCGCAACAAAATGCAGCTGATTTGACTTTTGCTCCAGGAGTTTTGGAGCGAGACAAAGGTGAACCTGTGGCAAGCCAAGTGTCTCATTAATAGCCACTTTTACCTATTAATGAGACACTTGGCTTACCATATTTGTCCATCACCCTCTAGTGGCTGAAAATAGTAGTGTTCAATATTTTCCATGTCAGAATGAATGAAATCATCACATTTCATCCCAACATTTGGTTATAAATATGGGGGAAAAAACATAAGTCGCTTTGCTCTATAAGTTTCAGGGCATGCTAATTTATGCAAAAAGCTGTGAATTATACTGCAAAAAAAATACAGTACCCCTATTGTTTTTCACATGATCAAACATTTAAATACAAAACAGTCTCATAGGAAATGTTGCTTTTGCTTTTTCAGTTGTTTTTTGATGTAAACATTTAAAAACAATACTGTAATAAAAGAGGTAAAATAATTGAAAAGTATAAAAAGACTAACATTTATTTCGTAAGCATCAAAAATGTCCATACAAGCTTTAATGTAGATGTTTTACTAAGGCTGTATACGTTTACTTGTACTTGTTGCATCACATTTATGTTCTCTTTAGGTCATAACTACTTGTTATTTCTAATAAAAGCTGATTTTGTTAGTTAAAAAGTATAACATTTCTTTCTTTTCCTTTTAAGCCGCCTGTTTCTTTTACAAAGCCTGATTCTATTTAGTGATACCAAATATCAATAAGGTAATTGTAACCATTGTGCTGTAAGCAAGCTGATGTTTTCAC
>NC_056499.1:20509788-20511089 GCF_014905685.2 Nematolebias whitei | reverse complement strand
ATAAGGTAATTGTAACCATTGTGCTGTAAGCAAGCTGATGTTTTCACATCCCCTTTGTGCACTGATGGTGATAACAGTGATGCTCATAAATATAGCTGTGGGTTTATACCACACTTTAACAATCCTGGAAAGAGACCACCACAATCATTACTTTGATTTTACAGATATAATATAACTTTGTTTCCAAACACATATTTCTACACAGAAATATCAAAGACTATACTTATTTCGAGTGACATGTCCTTGTTTTGGGAGTGCCAGTGCCCTTAAATGATGCAAGCAGCCTGCAAGGCATGATTCTAATCTG
Source organism: Nematolebias whitei (assembly GCF_014905685.2). Lineage (NCBI taxonomy): Eukaryota > Metazoa > Chordata > Actinopteri > Cyprinodontiformes > Rivulidae > Nematolebias > Nematolebias whitei. The sequence goes on along the minus strand of NC_056499.1, from coordinate 20,510,782 downwards.
CTGTTGTAACTGAGGATTCATGAACAAAACACTATTATTTTGTGCACCAATGTTTGCTTTCATGTTCAGCTGTTTGCTGGAGTTTTAAAAAGCAAATAAAAATAATATTTCATTTATGCATTAAGGGTAAGAATGTCTTGCTAAAGTGTTCTGAAGGAACCCATTTGTGCATGTGTTGTGAAGAATACTCAAAAAAATATACAAATATTTGTGAAAAATATATGTAACATCACATTTAATGATCTCCTTTTTTGGAAATATATGGGTATGAAACAAAATGGGATGCTAACTATTACCTTGATAATTTTTTGTTTAAATAAACCAGAAGAGATATTACGATTAGATATATTTCTCAACCATTACACTGTCATTTAACCTGTTATGTTTACTGGCTGGCACAGAATGGCTTGGGGCAGTCTCTGCAGCATAATCCTGGATGATTTAGAGGCATAAACCTTGAAAGAGACATTTGGGGCCTCTCTGAGGGCATAAGATGGCATTTACTGTCTCCTAAATAAGGTGCCTGTTCTTTTCAGCTGATTCACATCACTTGTGCTGTCAAAACAGTCATACTTCCATACTTGTTTTAAAGGTAATAAACTGTTTTACAGTGCAGCTTGTTTGTTTTTGAATAGAATTGTCTATACAACACTTTTTTGGAAAGAGTCATTTATGACGTGGACTATGATTACAGAGAAACCCCACTTGGTGTAAATCTTTGTCACTTAAAAGTGTAAAAATGGAACTGTGAAAGTGGTAGGGGATACCCTGCGTTTAAAACATAATCAGTAGGTTAAACTAGAAAACAAAAGTAAAATCACTGACAGTTTAATTTAGCTGCTATCTGCTATCAGTTAGCAGATAGTAGCCAAACCATACTTAGACTTACTCCATGCATGTTTATTTTTTTTTATTATCTTCACGTTTTTATTTCTGCTTGAATCAAATGTAGGTAATAAATCCTAAATAATTTAAAAATTACCTTTTTGTATAC
>NC_056499.1:20508284-20509688 GCF_014905685.2 Nematolebias whitei | reverse complement strand
ATATATATATATATGTATATATATATGTATGTATATGTGTGTGTATACATGTAGAGCTCTCATCTTGAGCAAAAATGAAGACAACAGCGGAAAGAAAAAAAATATTTTATGAGGAAAAACCTTTATCAAAACCAGGCTCAGGACAAGCAGCCATCTGCTTCGACCAACTGGGTTTGAGAGGAACAGGAAGAAGGAACAAACACACAATGGCAGGTCAAGAATCACATGTTAATATATGAATAGTATCAAATGAAAACTATTCAACTGTAACAATTAATTTAAGGAAATAAGATCAATTTTTCCTCTAGTATTCTAAGATTAAGGCAGCATAATAAGCCAACCCTAACTATAGGATTTATCAAAAGGAAAGTCTTAAGCCCAGTGTTTAAACTGAACAATGTTCAGCCTTACTGACAGAAACTGGATGTTGGTTCCACAAAAGAGGAGCCTGATAACTGAAAGATCTTCCTCCCATTTTGCTGTTGAAAACTCTAGGAAGTGCAAGTCAACCTGCAGTCTTAGAGCGAAGTGCTCTGTTAGGAAAATATGGAACAATAACATCTCAAATACAAGATGGAGCTAGGTTGTTGAGACATTTGCAGGTTAGAAGTTCAATTTTGAATTCTATTCTGGATTTGACCAGGAGCCAATGGAGAGAAGCTAAAACTAGAGAGATATGATCTCTCCTACCAACTCCATTTAAGACTCTGGCAGCTGCATTTTGGATTAACTGAAGATGTTTTAAAGAAGCATTTGGACACCCAGATAACAAACCATTGCAATAGTCCAGTCTAGACATGTCAAATGCATGAAACAGTGTTTCTGTATCATTTTTACATAAGATGTTTCTAATTTTTGAGATATTACGCAGGTGGAAGAAGGCGGTTCTAGTAACGTTTTTAATGTGGGGGATAAAAGACATGTTGTTATGGCCTGAAGCCATATGTTTGAGTGACATTATAATTGCAGGTTGATTCCTGACTAAAGCTGCCTTATCTCATTATTTTGTTTTGTTTTTATCACAATCACTTTAATTTTTCTACATTTCTTCATCAAACCCAAACCTTTCCTATCATACATGGTTAGCAAGAAGAAGATAAACTATCACTGCATTTGTGTTTTGTTATGCTAAAGTTTCCTCTCACTGAGGTGGCAGTAGGGGTTAACCAGATTGGGTGGTGTACGCATGTGATTTTTCTGAGTATAATTGACTTCTGTTCAGATAGACTTTGCTTACCCCACTCAAGTACACCATCATTCACAAAACAATCACAAACACAGTAAAATAGATGACAAATCTAGTGGATGCCGATAAATTGGAACGCTCATATTTCATTTGCTCTGGCAGAACACTGCGGACACCCCACCTATTCCAACAGATGTCCACTCAGCCTTGCCGGAGCC
>NC_056499.1:20497627-20508184 GCF_014905685.2 Nematolebias whitei | reverse complement strand
GACACCCCACCTATTCCAACAGATGTCCACTCAGCCTTGCCGGAGCCGGGCCAATGACAACTGCTGATTTTACAGGGACAAGTTTCATACTTTCATACAAAAGCAAAATGAGACTCTTTGTACTGTTTTTGGAGTCTGTTATTGTTTTGCTACAAAGTGAACTTGATGATGCATTTTCTGTAAAAGAAAACTGCTGCAAAAAACACTTTGATGATGGAGAACACATTTTTCTGTCATTCAGTACAAGATTGTCCGGTGCACAGACAGATTATTGGTCCATCAGTTTGTGCCCCACAGAATTTTGGCCTTCTCGTAGTAATTAGAAATGAGAATTAGTTGTTTCTGAATATGTATGTACATATGTATGTACGCATGTATGTATTTATGTACTGGCGGCGCACAGAAAGTGCAGCAGCTTCTCATGCTCCTGGGCTTAAGCCTTATTTTAATTCCTATGAAGCTGATTTAAGTACTGGTTCAGTGCTGTATTCACGGCTCGGGTACAGCTCAACCAAGCTAATGGCCATCAAAGACAGTTCGGTTGAGTTCGGAAATCCGCATTCAGCAGACAGCGGCTCCTGAAGACAACAGAATGGCACAGAAGAGGGCAAGGAGCAATGGCCAGGAGGAGGAAAGGAAGCGGTGGGGTGCGATGGCCCAGCTAAAGGCAAAAAACCCACTGATTTCTTTTCTCTTTCTAGCCAGTGTCCACTCACTGGATAACAAAGTGGACTTGTTACATTTGAGGATGAGTGTTTCTACAGAGATGAAGAACTGTGTTGTTCTTTGCCAAACAGAAACCTGGCTTAACAAGAACATGCTGGACTCCGCCTTCCAGATCAACGGTCATCAGTTATTCTGAGTGGATCATGACCATCGGTCGGGAAAAACATGGAGGGAGGACTCTGTGTGTGTGTTTGTGAATGAGGGAAGTTGCGGAGAGCTGGACTTGGAGCTCTGTCGTGATGAGCTATCGCTGTGTGGTGTAGAACCTTCTCTGCATCTGCATCAACTTGTGGCACGGCAGAGGGAGGCTGTGATTGGGGAACAGCCTTCCTACCACCTCGGACCTCTACACATCACGATGCAGGAGGAAGGCGTTCCACATCATGAAGGACTCCACTCATCCTGCACACAATCTGTTCCAGCCCCACCCCCTTCCTTCAAGCAGGCAGCTGAGGGCATTCAGAGCTGCTGTCAGTGAACTTGAGCTGCACTTAATTCAGTCTCATCTTACTTTTTTAAACTTTATTTATTCACGCATGCATGCACGCATGCACGCACACACACGTGTGTGTGTGTACATGTGTATATACCTGTATATTTATATTCTTTTGTATTTATTTGTTCATTGTTAAGCTTCTCGATCTGGGACCTGAGTCCAAATTTCGTACAATAAACATGCAATGTGAGCTGGTATGACAGTAAAGATCCTTGAATCCTTGAATGTATTTCAACGTTAGACTAATTAAATACCATTGCTAAGATTACTGTTAAAATCAGACAAAAAGTATCACACTTATTTGTCTTCATACAAGAAAGGAGATATGAGTGTGGAAATCTGCAGATAGGTTATATACTAGACGGATGTTTAAAAAGTAAATTGCCAATCAAGAATATATTTCAACAATTATATTGTATTCATTCATTCAACCTTTATGGTAAATCCCATTGAGCCTAGAGGACTCACTTACAAGAGAGACCTGATTTCAACAAAGAATGATGACAGCATTGGACAACAGCGACAACAATAGACAGTTCTAAAAGGCATACAGATTTTTTTTTACAAATAAGATGGCGAAAAGAGTAACAAAACAGCTAGATTATAAGGCAAATGTAGAAAACTAAAAACAGGAACATGTCTGCATTGGTCCTTGTCAGCAGGCCAACATATTTTTAAAGCCACTTAGAGAGGTCAAGGTCGAGAGTATGTTTTCAAGTTACTGTACACTTTCCACTTAAGTACACAAGATTTTGTGTTTGAAAGAAGCCCTTTTCCACCACTTCACCCTGTTTAAATGTCTTTTGTTGGCCTTATGAAATAAGTTTTATTATAGAAGATCTGGTGTCCACAATTACATGTGGAGGTTTGAAAACGTATTGGTATGTAAGTTCTGTGAGTTCTGTTGTTATAAGTTCTGTTGCAGTGTGCATAAAAAAAACACACCTTGGATTGTTTTCTGTAAATGCTTTTTGTTGTTGGATAAAAATATCCTTTTATTATCTGCTTACAAAAAAGGAGCCACACAAAGACAGGAGAAGATTTTTAACCAAGTTTAATTGCAAGGGCAGACGCACAAAACAGGCTTTTACAGATGTTCAAAGTTATATGCTTAGAGCCTCATCATGAGGCTCTGCAACCGGACAGTGTGCAGGAAGTGTTTTTTATAATGCTTATCAGCACAATGGCCTCGCCTCTTAGACTCGGAGGCGTCAGGTGCCTGCAGGCTCTTCTCTGAGAGAGAAAAGGAACTCTCTGCTCCTCGCACTTAACATTAACAGTGATAAACATCCATAAACCTTTACCTAAATTCCCTTGACAGTTACTTTGTAGTTTACCCAGTAAAGTACAAAATGCCATTTTAACCTTTAGCTACAACACCAAATAAAAACTGGAACAAATACAGTAGAGTTCAGAAGCACAACTGGATTCTTTTTCTTGATTTTAATATTGACATATTGAATTTTAAATGCAAAACACAAAACCAAAGACCTTCACCCTCAGTGATTGCCGTACATTTCCAACATAGATTTGAATATTACAATTTTAAATATGTATATCTTATTGTTTTACGTGGACAGGTATCATGAATTTATCCATGCTTCAAAGTAAGTATGATAAAAACGATCAACTTCTTTGGTTTCACAGCACATTGATCATGACTGCACTCTCTTGCCTGTCTTCTTTAAACCACATGCACAGGTGAATCCAGTCACGTGCCCACTTTGGCATTTTTACAAAGTCAAAGCTACGTGGTCACAGTCACCCTGGCTGCCCAGCTGGAACGTTCACGGCTCAACCTCCAAGCTCTGCTCTAATCTCTCAGTGATGCAGCTTGAGTCATGATAAAACAGCTCTGATGGAGACAAATCCTGTCAAGGGATGGGGACAAATATTGTTTCAGGTGATACATAGGCTCAACAAATGAACCAGAGTTTGGATTTCAGGATTAAAGTCATCAGTAAGACTGAGAGGTACCCGCACATGCATCATGTTTTAATAGAGACAGAGTTTTTCATTTCAGTCATTTCCCTCTCACCTTATTGTGTGTGTTTGTGTGTTTATTTCTCAGACACACACACACATATACAAACTTCACAAGTGAAAACAAGCTCAGAACACATGTTGAGTTGAGGGAGGTTGTGTCCTAATGGAAATACATTTCAGGCGCTGCCACACCTGATCATCTGTACTGCTTTTTCATTGAAACTTGGCATCTTTGACAGGAGGAATAGAGCTTTTGCAGGGTTTTGTTCCAAACCTCTTATCTTTTGGAAGGACGCAGTAAGCCTTTATAGAAAAATGCTGGCACATTATTACTTCTTTATCCCATTTCACACTGATCTCTCACACTCAGATCTCGTCAAAAGAGACACGAGGAAGGCTTTATGCGATCTTACTTTTAGTGGCGCCTGACAGAAAAATAACCGAGGAAGAGATCAATATGTCTGAGTAGAACGTTTTTGTTTCCTTTTGATCAGTTGTTGAATATTTGTTGTTTTTGACACACATATGTCTTTTTTGTATGAAGTGAGCACTGACCCCCTAATAGAGTGGGATGGAGTCCCTTTATTTGTCAGTCATGAAGAACAGACAGCATGACATGAAAAAAATAGCAAAAAAAAAGAAAAATCAAGAAAATGACTCAGAGTATGAATAGATCTATTTTTGCTGCTTAGCTTATTGTAAATGTATCTATCCCTTGCTTCCAATATTACATAATAATAATGATGATAATAATAATTTTACCAATGTTCTAGAATTGCGCCGCTCCAGGTGGCTGCATGTTGAAGCAGCTCTGTTACTTTCATTCTGAGATTTTGCTTTTGGAAACTTTAATTCCTGATTTTCTGGATGTAAATCACATTTTTTGGATAATTGTTTCCTCTGGTATCAGATGCTGTGCAGCCGGAAGGATTTTTACTGAGAATTTTTTGGTTTTGGACATTTGTTATGATGCGTAACCATGGCAACAAGGCAGTTTTCTACAATCAACAGCAACTGATTAACATCTCAAAAGCTCAAAGAATATCTCATTTACAGCCCCAACTCTCAAACTCTCAAATGAGTTGAAAAGGATGTTCTGTGGACGCATTCTCATCTACCTGCCAGCTGTGCTCGAGTGCCTGACCACTGAGAGCCTGGAACTAGCAGGAAACATGGCTCACGACAGCGGAAGGACAGGATCGTCCCTCAGCACCTACAGTTGACTGTCCACAGCTATGAGAAGCTCAGCAGACTGCTGGGAGGAGTGGCCATCGCTCGGGAGGAGTTCTGCCCAGCATTCAAGCGGTCCTACAGTCCAGGGGAACCGAGAGGCCAGCAGAGTCTGGGTGGACGGATCGGACTGCATCTGCAGCCAGTTTCTTAGGATCCATGGTGGGATGGACCTTTACAAGAGATCCTTCCTGTCTACAGCCATCAGTATCTAAAACGTCTCTTAATGAAATGAGGATAACGAGTTACAACAACAAAATAATTTCCCTTTGGGATTAATAAAGTATTATTGAATTGAATTGAATTGAATTGAATTGATTTGCCTAAAAACAAAGGATGATAAATTAAACTTTGCTGTAAAACTTCATATCAAGTTAGTATTTGCAAAATGTAGCTCCTGAAACATAAATAACAATATTAAAAATGAAAAAGTTCCTTCTGTTTGTGGAAAAACACAAGAGCACATTTTTAAACGTTAACTTTTATCAGTTGCATTTAAAACTAGTCACTTTTCAGTTTTACCAGGAAGTATGTACTCAGAGTCAACCGTTATCAAATGTGAGACTCTTATATTAATGCTAAACATACTCAACAAGATAACTGCTTGATCATTTCTTTAAAGCAGTGGAATGACTGCAGAAGACTAGATGTGTCTAGCAAAAGGTTTCTAACCTTAAATAATCATTTTTTAAGGACTAGACAGTAAAATACTGGTTCAAAAATGGCGTTACACTATGATGTGGCGGCCACTCTCATTTCATAATTAATGCACAGTTTGTTTTCCAGCTAGGAGTTGCCATCATTTTTTAACAGTGTCCCTCTTTGAATGACAAAAAATACTTTTTTGAATTTGGGCTCGTCTCCATAGCAACATCTCCGGCTCAACAGCGCAGCAGGACAGGTTGACATCTTCTCATCCAGACGGAAGCTTTCTGTGTAACTCGAGTTTCCTGGATCCATATGAGCTAAGCCATGAGACTGTGATGAAAGTGGTGAGGAAATGTTGAAAGGTCAGCCTCAGTTTTTAGGTGGAGCATTTTGTGCTGCTAGTGATTTGCAAAAATTGCTAAGATCAGTGGGTCATGGGCAACAGAAGATGTGATGCTTGCTGCTCCGCTCTTAAGTGTTTTGTTTCTGACATTTGAAATAGCATATTGTTTCATCAGATTTTAGATTCATGAAATACAATTTAATTTCATTATGTATGTTTTATATGTATGCTGTTATATGTATACAAACAACAAAATATTTCTTGAAACTTGTTCAAGTTCAAGTTTAAGTAGGTTTTATCACCATTCGCATCACATGCGGTGCATGAGGTGGAACGAAATTGTGTACACAGGGTCCCAGTTACATCCAACAATAGCAAAAATATAAATTGTACAAAGAAACAGTGAATAAGGATCTAAAATTTAAATTAGGAAACACGCTAAAATAAGAAATACTCTAAACTTTAATAGTGCCAAACAATACACCAAACAACAGCAGCACAAACATGAGTCTGTGTGAGTAGATGAGTATGAATGAATACAGCAGCATGAACTAATCAGCAGCATGAGCTCAGCAGCATGGATAGTCAACAGCACATATCACCATGGCATTACAGTGATTTTTTTTTTCTTCACAGTGATAATCCTGATTGGGGATTTATGAGTCTAACAGCTTCAGGGTATAAGCTGTTCCTCAGTCTAGTGGTTCTACACTTAATGCTCTTCAACCTTCTGCCTGGGGGAAGCGGGGCAAAAAGTGTGTGTGCTGGGTGAGTGGGGTCCTTCATGATGCAGGTGGCCCTCTTCCTGCATCTGGAGGTGTAGATGTCTGTGATGGTGGGGAAACTGACTCCAACAGACTTCTGTGCAGCCGTCACCACTCTCTGCAAAGCTTTTCCTTCTGCAGCTGTGCAGCCTCCATGCCACACGTTGATGCTGAAGCACAGGATGCTCTCCACTGCACACCTGTAGAAGGAGGTGAGGACTGAGCTTCCCAGACCAGCTCGCCTCAGTTGCTTGAGGAAGTAAAGTTTCTGATGAGCTTTCTTGATCAGGCTGGTAGTGTTGTTGCCCCAGCTGAGGTTGTCATTCAGGTGCACGCCCAAGTTTTTGTAGCTGGAGACCACTTCCACCACACATCCTCCTATATTCAGGGGTGGTTTGTGGGGTAGGTGTGTTTGTTCCATCTGAAATCCACAACCATCTCCTTCATCTTCTTCACATTGATGTGAAGGTTCTTCTTCCTCCACTAGCTCTCCAGGTGTTCCACCTCCTGCAAGTAGCTGAACTCATCGTTGTTTGTGATGCATCCCACCACCGCTGTATCATCTGCAAACTTTACAATATGACAGCCTGGATGGGTAGCTGCACAGTCATGTGTGATTAGAGTGAACAGGAGGGGGCTCAACACACAGCCCAGAGGGGAGCTTGTAACTTGAACTTGTAAAAGGTTTGTTCAAAAAAAGGAACAATATAAAGAAAATGGGCATGTCAATCCTCATTCATTTTATTTTACCTATTTTATCAAAATATACTCAAAAAGTATAGTTTTGAGTATACTCAGAAAAGTAGGAAATGCTGCACAGTGAACAAAATGCAAAATTTTATAACAAACAATTTAGAAATCTCCCATGTAGACATTAATGGACCCTAAAATCAAACAAGCTAAAGATGGAATAAAGACACTTGTTAATTCAGCATGATTGCACTTGCTCTGTGTGCTTGCTTCTGTTAACTGGAGGCTGATAGCCAGTGATTATCCTCGAGCGCTGCCATTCACTGACACAGGCTGAAGGCCAACCAATTAGCCTTTGCCCTACATAAAATGGCACTTTGGCTGATTTTGTTGTGGTGTGGTTATCTGCAATAGCTAACTGTGAAATACCCTCATGGTGTCAAGAGGCTGTAGGGCTTGTTATGCATCCTGAATCCACTGCTGAGTAAACAGAAGAGAGTTAAGGACACAGACGAGAGCAAACAAGAAGATAATTTGCTTTGCCATGCAGTTTGGTCCTCTGTCAGATTCATACCAAGTGGTTTTAAGCATAATCAAGTTGTTTTCTGGTGTTCTTTAAACAATCATTTGGCACTCCTTTTTTCTTACTTCTGTTGACAAAAGTAAATACTGAAGGCTGCATTCAAAATAGACATTTGAAGAGTAAAACGTGCATTAATGAATCAGTAGGAAATGGTTTAATCCAGTTTAGAAACATGAAATATAAAGCAGCTTACATCGAACAAAACATTTGTAATCATTTTTTTTTTTCTATAATCCTATACTGGGGCATGCTGCTCTTGCATGCTTACTTTTTGATGAAGAGCGCTCCAAATGAAAATGTGTCACCTGTTCCATAATCCTAGTGAGGAGAGTATATTAAATGTTAATCCCTTACATTTATTTGGAGAATAGCGGATTGGAAGAAGGACAGAAGTAAGAGGTAGGGAAGAGCTGCTGAAGAATGAGATGAAGTGTGTCACAATGTATAAGATAAAAGGTAATAAAGGCTTGAAATGATTGAGATGTAACACTGTTTCATTTTTGTTTGTTTCCTTAAGCTCACTCACAGCATCACAAGCCCCATGTTATTAGCTCCATCTTTTAACTTTAAATCCTCTGAGGAAGTCTGAGATTAATCTTAGATCAGCAGTCCACCTTCTGTGGCTGATTTGTAGTCACAGGCAGCAGTCTTACAGGTAAGAGCACAGAAGAAACAATTAGAGCCATGAAAGCTGGTAGCTTGGGGCTCTCCAGGCCAACTCTGTCATTACTGGGTTATTAGACCATATGGGCTGGGAGGGGGACTTCAAATAGAAGCATACACTGAGGCAAAGGAGATGGAGATAGGGACTGAAAAACAACACAAGGACAGCACAGACAAAGATTGGAGGGAAAAACGGTGGAATGAGAGGGGTACTAAAAATAAAATATAAAACATGGAAAATTAGACTAAAAAGTGAAGTATTGGGATACAGTAAGACATCTGTTAAGTTCCTGGCAAAAACCAATGCAGCCATGTTCCTGTTTTTAGTTTTCTACACCGCCATGTACAGGTAATCTAGCTGTCTTTTCTACTATTTTGCTTTTTAATTATCCTTTTAATTAATATTTTATTTTCATTTGTTAAAAAATAAAATAAAATTGTACGCATCCTTTACGATTGTCTATTGTTGTTGTTGTTGTTGTTTTCCACTGTTGTCATCATTCTTTGTTAAAAATCAGGTCTCTCTTGTAAATGAGTCCTCGTGGCTCAATGGGACTAACCTGTATAAATAAAGGTTGAATGAACAGTGAGTGGGCAGCACGGTGGCACAACTGGTAGAGCTGCTGCCTCTCAGCGAGCAGGTCCTTGGTTCAAACCCCGGTCTAGGGGCCTTTCTGGGTGGAGTTTGCATGTTCTCTCCGTGCATGCGTGGGTTTTCTTCGGGTCCTCCGGTTTCCTCCCACAGACCAAAAACATGCATGTTAGGCTGATTGGTAACTCTAAATTGTCCCTAGGTGTGAGTGAGAGAGTGAATGGTTGTTTGTCTCATTTGTCTCAATGTGGCCCTGTGATGGACTTGCGACCCGTCCAGGGTGTCCCCTGCCTCTTGTGAATGCTGGACATGGGCACCAGTGACCCCCGTAACTCAAAATGGAAGAAGTGGGTAAAAATAATTGATGGACGGATTATTATTATTATTTTTTAATAAAATTTCCTTCTAATGGCAAACTCACAAGGTGAATGGTGGGGGAAGGGGTTACTGGCCATCCCTGGCATCACCATGGTGGTGCTGCTGCTCATATTGTGTCAGAACTATTAATGTTTAGGACCCTAGTTCTGTTCATCATGTTTATGGCATGCCCTTTCTCTTTTTATCCTCTGTTATCATTCTTTCAGTTTAGCAGGATATGGCTGCATTTGCCTTTTAATTGCCCATGTTTCATTCCCTGAAGTGAAATTCAACACCTCATTAAAGCCTTGGGTGAAACTTGTATCATTCAGTAAAGATTAGGTAATTAACGGGATGCTGGCACGGTGCTTGTTTTGGCTGATTTATCGATTAGCTACCTGCAGTTGGTTCAATCTTACATTCAGCTTCTTTGTTTATGGTATTTTCAAACAATCATTTTTGGAATCGAATAACAATCTGGTTTATTTGTGCTACCCTGAGACACTGAATGATGTATTGCAGATTTAATCTAATACTTGAAACACCAGAGTTGGCAACTGACAGAGAGGACTTGAACTCAAAGGTAAAAAAGTTAAGTGACGTTTTATTGTTGAATGATGTTAGAGGTTGAGGTGGATTTGCAGGGAGATGACATAGAATAAGAATCTTGTGTTGAGAAATTACCATTGTTCATAAAAGGGAAATAAATAAAAGTTTTCTTCTTACAGGTGTAGAGGCTGTAGTCAGCATGGAGAGGTAGATGGAGATTCTTAGGAGCCTAAGGAGGAGGTGAGATGTATTTCAATGAAGAGTGACAGGACATAATCTTTTTAGTAGTGAAGGGCCATTTGAAGTTGAATCTCCGGGGCATGTATTAAAAAACAAAAATAAAAATAAACCTGTGTAACTGAAGCTTTGTGTCGAATGGCAAATATCATGTAATCAATGGCGTCCGAAGCTTTGAAAGTCCCAAAGTGATGTCGCTTTTGTACCTGATTCAAAGCTTTAGGAAGTTCATTCAACCTTTATTTATACAGGTTAATCCCATTGAGTCTCGAGGATTCATTTACATTAGAGACCTGAATTTAAGTAAATTTAAGTAAATCATTGGCCAGTTTTGTTTTTGTGGCACAATTTGTGCGAACAAGAAATCATTATAACCAGCAAGCGACATATTGAGACAGCCAGCTAGTTCTATGCATTTATTTGATCAGTTCTTAAGCATTTTTATCCCCTTTAGAAAAACACTATGTATGAATAACAAAAAAGGTTGAATCATGTCATCTGGACTTCGTTTTTTTGTTAAAAAGAAACGTTTCGCCCCTCATCCAAGAGGCTTCGTCAGTCTGAGGCCTAGCCATCTGGTATTACCCAGAAGCCACCCTGACTCTTGTATTTCAAGCCTGCCTCAGATACCCCTGAAGGCTGGCCTTTTCACTAATGGTTTCAAAAACACAAAGTTTGTTTTCTCAGTCATCC
>NC_056499.1:20496440-20497527 GCF_014905685.2 Nematolebias whitei | reverse complement strand
AACTTTGAACATCTGTAAAAGCCTGTTTTGTGCGTCTGCCCTTGCAAGTAAACTTGGTTAAAAATCTTCTCCTGTCTTTGTGTGGCTCCTTTTTTGCAAGCAGATAATAAAATGATATTTTTATCCAACAACAAAAAGCATTTACAGAAAACAATCCAAGGTGTGTTTTTTTATTCACACTGCAACAGAACTTATAACAACAGAACTCACAGAACTTACCAATACGTTTTCAAACCTCCACATGTAATTGTGGACACCAGATCTTCTATAATAAAACTTATTTCATAAGGCCAACAAAAGACATTTAAACAGGGTAAAGTGGTGGAAAAGGGCTTGACTTTCAAACACAAAATCTTGTGTACTTAAGTGGAAAGTGTACAGTAACTTGAAAACATACTCTCGACCTTGACCTCTCTAAGTGGCTTTAAAAATATGTTGGCCTGCTGACAAGGACCAATGCAGACATGTTCCTGTTTTTAGTTTTCTACATTCACCTTATAATCTAGCTGTTTTGTTACTCTTTTCGCCATCTTATTTGTAAAAAAAAATCTGTATGCCTTTTAGAACTGTCTATTGTTGTCGCTGTTGTCCAATGCTGTCATCATTCTTTGTTGAAATCAGGTCTCTCTTGTAAATGAGTCCTCTAGGCGCAATGGGATTTACATAAAGGTTGAATGAATGAATACAATATAATTGTTGAAATATATTCTTGATTGGCAATTTACTTTTTTAAACATCCATCTAGTATATAACCTATCTGCAGATTTCCACACTCATATCTCCTTTCTTGTATGAAGACAAATAAGTGTGATACTTTTTGTCTGATTTTAACAGTAATCTTAGCAATGGTATTTAATTAGTCTAACGTTGAAATACATTCAAGGATTCAAGGATCTTTACTGTCATACCAGCTCACATTGCATGTTTATTGTACGAAATTTATACTCAGGTCCCAGATTGAGAAGCTTAACGATGAACAAATAAATAAATACAAAAGTGTATAAATATATACACATGTACACACACTGCGTGCATGCGTAAATAAATAAAGTTTAAAAAAGTAAGATGAGACTGAATTAAGTGCAGC
>NC_056499.1:20494853-20496340 GCF_014905685.2 Nematolebias whitei | reverse complement strand
TAATATGCACATTAGATCTTAAACAAAATGTTGGAGACATTTTTTTTCTGTTTGTAAGTTGTGAGACTATTAAATAAAAATATTTTGCTTATTGCTAGTTGTTCCAGACATTTGACCTCAACTATCAGACTTAAACATTTAGATATGAAGTTTGACAACCCCTGATTTATGTCAAGTTCTTCAACTTTTACAAGTTGTGTGTGGAAGCTGTCTGTGCATCATTTTCTTAAATATGAAATCTAGCTCCTCACCTGCATGCCTCCAGACTGTTGCTTCCATTTGAGACCTTCACATTCATCACCACTATAAACAACTGATATATCTTAAGAGCCCTTAGAGCAGACCAAATGTCTTTAGTGTGGGTATGAATAGTCTGTAGTCTGTAAGATTTTTCACGATACCCTTTTACTGATTTCCCTGGAATAAAAGCAAACACAGACACAATTGAGGCTTTTTAGTTGGAAAGGGTGGCAGCTGTGAAGAATCTGAAAGAAGAGTGTAACACTCAACTATGATCTGTAGTCTTTGTGCAGTTATTTATCAAACACCTTGGCTTAAAATTACATTTTACCATGAGACCATGTGTTGTTTCCTCTAAATGTGCAGGCTGGACTTCTGCGTGTCCATGTGAGTCAACAACAAAAGAAGAAGAAAAAACATCTAGGTTTTCTTCAACTAAATAAATCATTGTTTGTGCCTGAAAACACTCTCACAAAGACAAAACTAGAATAATAGTTAAAATTAATCTGCTTTTTCAGATTTGTTTGTTTTTGTTTGCGATGCCGCTGCCTGTATTTTATATTTGTTTGACTCAGTTTCTTATAAATAAAAACTATTGCTGAAACAAAGTGTTAAAAATCTCTTATACAAGCATTTTTTCCATGAATGAATAAGGCATGTACATAGCTGACATGGAGCAGCAGAGTATACAGGGAATTCTTCATCTTTTAAGTTATGTGTATTGAGCTGGAAATTTGAAATATAAACCATTCTAAATGTTTTGTATTTTTCTTTTATGCTAACATTCAGGGAAGTGACTCCTTTCCAATAGCTCCCTAGTGTCTGTGGCCCTGTCCCATGCCACGCCAGCAATCTGCTTTAAATGAACTGTTTGTGTTCCTCTGACACATTTGGTGTTATTTTAATGGCCTGGAAACCACAGAGCAATATCGTAAAGGATTATTATACCTTTAAATCACCTTTGAGAACCAATCTGAGTGCATAGGAAGTCCATTAATCATCTTTGCCAGTGTAGAGCTCAAATTAAAGACCCTGCCTTGTACTTGCAGGCACAGAAAAGGAAAAATACTGCTGTTACCTGGGTTCTTTTTTCTTCCTCTTGTTTTCAATCATGCGTATGCCTATTGTTTCAACTATGTAATTAAAATCCTTAAATTGAATACTTGCACACATGTTTTAATACCATAAAAGCCACTGAAAGTAAATGTATGTATATATATATATATATATATATATATATATATATA
>NC_056499.1:20491449-20494753 GCF_014905685.2 Nematolebias whitei | reverse complement strand
ATATATATATAATGTTTTTTTTTTTTTTACCAAGCAGTTCCTGAAAAGTTAAAATGTGCTCAAAAAGTATTCACAGAATGAAACTAAAACAGTGTGTGATGTATAATTTGTCTACGTCTGCTCTTCAGTGACTTCCAACTTCTGCAGAAAGGTGCCTCTGCAGGATCTAAATGAAAAAAATAAAAAATAAATGTTCGAGTTGTGCAAAGAAAAAATAAATTAATCACGAAAGCACAAATGCCAAATAGAACACGGAGTGCCAAGACTACGGTATATTAGTCATTCTGAAACAAAGTCATGTTCACTACAACACTTGAGTGTCTAAAAGCAGAAATGAATACATACAGATGAAGGACGGAAAGAGTGTGAAGCAACAGCAACCAGCACTTTAAATTGAACCCAATCAAAGACAGAATCTCCCTTAATGAATTGAAAACAGTATTACCCACAGAGTAACATGACAATAACAACCAAACCTCACAGTGGGCACTGCATGGAAGTCGAGCTGTCTCTGAACAAGCACGATGGATTCTACTTCAGAGGCTGAATCTGAATTGTCTGTTTATTTCTCTCTCTCTCTCTCTCTCAATGTCTTTTTGTGCATTATTTGTTTGTTTGCTTGTCTGTTTACACCTGAAATAAGCTGTGTGTGTGTGTGTGTGGGTGGGGTAAATGTCTGATAATAGATTGGTTCACATGCATTGATACATTGGTTCAGTTATAAATTTGCAACTGCATTAAGTCACAAACAAATACTAACAGACAACTTGTGCACAGTTTTGGAAAAATATGTTTATGCCATTTCTGTTTTAAATTTTCCAACATAAAAAATCAGGTCTACAGTTGTGCTTAGATGTAGGTAAATACAGATATGAAAACAGTTTGTGTAATTCTCTTCTAAAAAGATCCCCAAACTTGATGAAGGCTGAGGTCAGCAGCTGCACCGAGGGCGAGGTACTCAGCCTCACCCTGTGCCCACTAAACATAGTTGAGTGCTTGTGTAGTTTGTGTATTGCAGATAGTAGTATCTGATGCACAAACTGATGTAGTCGATGAAAACTGAGCATGGCAGCATTTATATGTGTACTAAGGAATTGTAGTGAGGTCTGAAAATAAAGCTAAAAATCAAATGAAGCTATGGGAAGTTTGACAGAAAATATAAATATGATGTGTGGATTTTTTTTAAAATAACTTAATTTTTAGTTCCTAAATAACATGTCATTGAGCTTGCTCAGCTCTGAGCTCATACATGTACGTAAACGTAATATTCTTTAGTTGTTTAAAATCAAAGCAATATCGACGTCTTTTGGCATAGACAGTACAATTGAGAACATATTGTTTAAACTTTCATCTAAATTACTCATTTAGCTTTAACTCATAGGTCCAGGTTGTCAAATGACATTTAATTATTTTTTAAGACTCACATTTCTCAAGTCATTTGCTGCTTGGTTCTTGAAATGCACTTGTAATTCTCCCCTTCCTCTCTTCAAGCCCTTTATTAGGAAACCAAATAGGATTTGGTGGGTGAACTCTGATTTGTATTCCTTCAGCTCTAATTAAATTTGTTCTCGTAATACAAAAGAAAAAAAAATCCATCAGTATTAACATCAAACAAACAAGTGGGAAGCATGCATTAAACAGGATGAACAAATCTGATTTGAGTGCAGTTGAATTCAGATGTGTTTCAGAAAAAAAAGAGCTGCAAATGAGTAAACAGGGAGGTCTATTCCATTATTTTTTTATTTTCCTGACTTCTACCGTTGCTATCTTCATTCTTCATAAGAAGATATGTTTATACTTGGCCATATAACAAATGGGGGAAATGACTGCAGATGGATCCACTCTCAATGAGACTCAATGAGACTACCTGTGTAAATTGTGTAAATAAAGATAGAACATGAATCTGACCAATGGAATTACCCAACAGGTCACAGTGGACCAATGAAACTTAGTTTCATTGCACAAATACTTTGTTGTGCCCCCAGGGAGTGGGGAAACTTTGTTTATCCCCCTTCCCCATTCTCTCCTCGAAACAAAGTTTCCCCACTCCCTGGGGGTACATCGAAGTATTTGCAGCCACTCGAAATAAGTATGAAGTGTAAATCAAATCGCAAATTTGCCTTGAGATGAAAGTGACGTCGAGAGCGACAACAAAAGAGAGACTGAGGACGTGTGTGATGAAGGTTTTCATGAGGCTGTTCAATTCTGACACTGAAGAAGACTTTAGTGGTTTTACTGGACAGGAGGAAGATGAAGATAGCGATCAATTACTTTTTTTTTTTTTTAAACAAGCCATGTTAGACACTGTTCCATTAAAAAAAAAAAAAAAAAAAAAAAAACATTTACTGTACATATTTGAGTATGTTACCGGTATGTATTTAATTAAAACGTTTTAAAAAAATCTTTCTGTGTAACATATTTCTGTGTAAATATTTCATTTTACAATGTGGACACCTGCTGTTTGTAAACAAGTGTGGCCTATCTATGTACTACAAAAAAAAAAATGTGGGTGTGGCTTATATTCAGGTGCACTCAATAGTCCAGAAATGGTGGTATTTTTTATGGAAATACTTTTGTTTGCTAAAAATAAATGTTGCTGTGTTGACAAACATAGAAATGTGTTGAACTTATTAATTTACATTTTCGACTTAAATGCAGTTTAGATTAAAGCCTAGTGGTTATGAAGATGGAGAAATCAGTCTGTCCATTGCGTAAACATCAATGAACAAACACTTATCGTGAAAATATTTGCTGTTTTATGTTCCAATTCCCTGTGATGATCTTAGTAATTTGTTTTTATTAAATGTGTTTTATAAATAGGTGACACATTTTATTTTCCTACAAAAACTATATTCAAAAAGCGTTCAATAAAAAAACAGTTGGACTTAATTTGTAACAGAAGACGTTTCGCTCCTCATCTGAGGAGATTTCTCTTTTCGAGAATTGAGAAAGCTCCTCGGATGAGGAGCAAAACGTCTTCTGTTACAAATAAAGTCCAGTTGTTTTTGTATTGAACGTTTTTTTTTATTTTTTATTTATCATGTCCTGGATGACTGAGAATCTTCACCAGCATACAGAAACTATAATGTAGTTTTCAATTCCAAAATCAAAATTCTGGAAAAGGAGGAGACCATGTTTGATTGACCTGAAATTAATATGGCAGTGGATTAAAAAAGCTGTTCTGTCTTAAAAGTTCCCCAAAGGTTTTCTCAAAGTGAAAATATTACTATTAGTATTATTATTATTATTATTATTATTAGTAGTAGTAGTAGTAGTAGTAGTAGTAGTAGTAGTAGTAGTAGTA
>NC_056499.1:20490421-20491439 GCF_014905685.2 Nematolebias whitei | reverse complement strand
TAGTAGTAGTAGTAGTAGTAGTAGTAGTAGTAGTAGTAGTAGTAGTAGTAGTAGTAGTAGTAGTAGCAGTAGTACTGCATATTAGCAAGATTTGAAGTTGAAGGATTTAGTCGTTTTAATGTTTTTAAATACATTCTTAACCAGACTGTAAATGTTTGAACTAATATTGAATTCTATTTTAGTTCTATTTTACATTTTTTAACAATATATTTTAATTGTGTTTTGCTATTTATGGCTTTATGATTGGTGATGTCTGTGGGCTGTTGCCATTCTTGGTCAGTTCTCTCTTGGAAAAGACATTTTTTTTATCTCAATGAGATCCACCTGGTTAAATAAAGGAGAATAAATAAATAATAAATTCCATGCGCTGGAAGAAAATCTGTCCTCAGACATTTTAACCCTCTTTCACAAGCAAGAACAAGATCTCCTTATGTTGCATTTCATTTCTTTCTTTTATCGTATTTATTTTTGGTCATTTTCTTTCAGCCACTTAGTAAAAGGCTGAAGTACTCAGCCACTGCTAATGAAGACTTTGTTTGAGTTCACACTGACAAGTCTGAACCTAACAGAACCTCAGAGAGCTTCTGTGAGACCTGCGCTCGGTGGGATTCATTTGATCCTACGCTGCATCTCACTGGTGGACATGAGGAAGAGAAAGTGGGCTCTATTAGCTTGAAGCAGAAAAAAACGACAGCAGACTCACACAAAGCACACTCAGAGGTATTGTTGTACAGTTACAATCAGATGAAAGGTACTGAGAGAAAGCCATCTGTTTGTGCTCAGAAAAAAAGATTAAGACTTTCAATGTGTGCATGTCCACAGAAGTACAATCATAATAAAACCTTGGCTGCATTTTCTTCCCATTTTACAAGTTGAAAAAAAAATCATCTGGCCCTTAATAAATCTTTACAAAAATATATCCTTATTCTGAAAGACAACACAATAATATTATAATATGAATATATATTTAATGCAAATTGAAAACCAGCGCTGTGTGAACAGCTAAATGCATCACACA
>NC_056499.1:20488977-20490321 GCF_014905685.2 Nematolebias whitei | reverse complement strand
TGCAAATTGAAAACCAGCGCTGTGTGAACAGCTAAATGCATCACACATTTTGAAGGTTCTTCTGCAGCAATAACCTGAACGGAGAATCTTCTGTGTGACTTCATCAGCAGTTTGTTATTTTGGTCTGGAGTTTTGACTCGTTCTGTTTTTCAAAAACACCTCCTGCAACCACACCACAGTCAAATTGGGATCTGAATTATAAACAGAAAATTGCAACTTTTTTTTTTTTTTCAACTTGTGTCAATTTGTTTCCTATTTGAGCCAACACTGTCTAACAAATGACCTTTAAATTGAATTGTTTTGGTTTAAAACTGATTTTTTTAATCAGCTGTCCAGGTCTCGTGGCTGCAAAACAAGCCCAGATTATCACCCTCCCACCACGAGCTTGAAATTTAATTAGAGTTGTATTTTTTTGTTTTATTATATTTGACATTAAAATGAAAATTGAGGCATGTGGAGGTTTAGATGTCTTATCTGTGAATGAATGTGGAGGCAAATGAACCTTATCCTAGCGAGCATTTTGACTCATAGGCTACTGGATTTATTTGTTTATTGTGTTTACTCATGAAGATAACCCAAGACGTTTTCTCAAATCAATCAATCTTTTCAAGAATAAACAACAACTTGAAGAATGAAAAGATGGAAGTCTATTTGGCTTTATGAACTTTCGTAGACGACCATGTTTTGGATGACTGAAAATCCAAACAGGCAGCACGGTGGTGCAGTTAGTAGAGCTGCCTCTCAGCAAGTAGGTCGCTGGTTTTAATTCCAGCCTGGGACCTTTCTGGGTGGAGTTTGCATGTTCTCTCCGTGCATGCGTGGGTTTTTGCCAAGTACTCCAGTTTCCTCCCACAGACCAAAAACACGCATGTGACTGGTAACTCTGAATTGTCCCTAGGTGTGAGTGAGATTGTGAATGGTTGTTTGTCTCTATGTGTCCCTGTGATGGACTGGAGACCTGTCCAGGGTGTCCCCCACATCTCATACAGTGACTGCTGGATATGGGCACCAGTGACCCCTGTGACCTAAAACAGAAGAAGTGGGTAAATGGATGAATGGACGGATGGACAATCCACATAATCATGCCACTAGAAGCACCTTATTTTGTTGCACACGTCTAATGTCTCATCTGAAAGGTTCTACGGTTTTGAAGTTGAATTCAACTAAGTCCTTTTCTCTTCTGTTCCAGCTTCATGGTTATCATTATTATTAACCTGTATTTAGCCAGGCAAATCCCAATAAGATCACAGATCTCTTTTGCAAGGGAGGCCTGGGCCTGAAGGCAGCCTGACATGCATGTTTTTGGTCCGTGGGAGGAAACAGGAGGACCCGGAGAAAACCCAC
>NC_056499.1:20488080-20488877 GCF_014905685.2 Nematolebias whitei | reverse complement strand
ATAATAATAATAATAATAATAATAATAATAATAATAATAATGATGATAATAATAATAATAATAATAATAATAATAATAATAAAATAAAATAAAAGTGAATGGGTGTGGGGGGTGGGGGAACACAACACTGTGGGGAATTTTTTATGTTTTATTTTAAATTAATTTGTTTTTGCTGCGATTGCAGAGTGCCTTCTAGAGGGTTCTGGTTCAAACAGGTGATGAGCAGAGTCTGGTGAGTTCATGGTCCATCAAGATGCTTGAGGCTCTTCTAAAGCAACATGATCTAAAAAGTTTCCTGAGGAAGTGAGAGGGCACTCCAGGGCGGTGAAGATGACCCTTACAAGTGCTTTCCTGTATGTTAATGAGCAGCTGGTAAACCACAAAGAGCTCCAACAAACAACGCAGTACAGAAACCTTTTTCTTTTTGCCTCTCCCTGAATAAAATGTAAATTTGTTTAATAATACAAGCAAATAATTAAGTATTTGTAACTAATTATTTTCCTACCCAACATTAAAAATACATAAAATTACCTCTGTCTGAACTTTACTTTCTTGTAAAATGGGAAAACTGCCAAAAGCAATGGTTAGAATTTCTTTGCAAAGAAAAGAGTAAAGAAAAGCTACGGGTTGTGTACTCTTGGCTGTCAAGCCCTTCAAATATTAGGCACAGCACTCAGAGAGCAGGGAGATACAAAGGGCCTCAGCCAAAACAAAGATACACTGCTAAGCCCTTCTCAGACTGAAAATCCTCCTTTGCATACTCCTTCAAACATACCCCCCCCCCCCCCCCCCCCCCC
>NC_056499.1:20438468-20487980 GCF_014905685.2 Nematolebias whitei | reverse complement strand
ACACACACACACACACACACACACACACACACACACATATGCACTTCTGTTGTTGGTTCATTCTTTCATTTAGTCAGCTCTGCATACGTCAGTATAACAATAGTAATTGAAAAAAATAAAATAAAATAAATAAATGCTGCAATGACAGCTTTTCTGGCAGCACTCCTCTCCCAACAGCTGTTTGCAGTAGTTGTAAGGAAAATCCAGATTTCTGAAATGTGGGAGACACACTTGAGAACGAAGAGGAACCATCAGCACAGTCAAACCCTGCATAACCTCCCGTTACCTTTGTTACATGTTTGCTAGTCTCACTTTCAGGTAATAAACAGACTGTCAAGCCTGGGTGTGAAGGTGTGTCATCACGGCTGTCTTTGTGTGTGCATTTTTTAAACTGGAAGCCCAATGCCAAAATATGCATCGTAAGCAGTCATGTCCAAACAGAGCAGAATATCAATAACCTGCCTCTTAAAGAAGTAATGACCATCTCTACTCACTTTGAAGGTGACTTTCTTGTTAGTAATGGTTGTCACAAAGACCTATATTGCAACTTGAATTGATTAGCAGTTATATTTTCTCCCACTTGTTCTTAAAACCTATGCATCAGTTTCTGCTGTGCATGCTGACGCCAAGGTCATTTTAAGTATAAGAATGATAGAGTCTGACATTAGCCCCATTCCCTCTGAATGGGCAGATGCTTTGCTTCGGAAAGTAGGTTGCGAAGTGTCTGCTTTGATAACCCATCGGGGCTGGCTGAGAGGAACTGGCAGGCTTGTGTAGAGAAACTCCCTGCACATTTACTCACTGTATATAGTCTCGGCTGTGTTACTATTTAGAAGACAATGAACACAGTATTGGTTAGCTAAACATGCACACACACAAACGCACACATACACAGCTGAAATACAAATAAAAGCTTATAGCCATAAAATTTACACATCTATATACAATATATTCTGCTTCAAAATGTTTAAATTGACTGCCATTTGATGTTTTAGTACCGATTAAATATATTTGCAATCCACTGAAGAATTAATTTAAACTGGTCAGAAAAGTTATGCCCATTGCCATGAATGGCAATAAAAACTCCCAAGAATATTGTAATTTATAAATTTCATTTCCTTTTGTCCATTATGCCTCATTTGAGAACCCACGGTAGTTTTATTCCATCTGCCATTTATAATAAAAGTGGAAAGGGTTATTGCTTTTGTTTAATTTCTTAAAACTGCCCATAAATTTTCTTATGGATGTCTTTGGAGTGTCACAGTCAGTACGGCAGTCCATTCTTAATATGAGCCATTTGAGCTTTAAAAAAAAAAAATCTGAAAGTGAGTTTAAGTTAAGGCTCTTGGTCTTTCAATTAATTCTTATGTGTGCACTTTTTGTTCCTTCTTTGAAAGTTATTTTAGGTTACTGTTTGATTTATCCTACAGGCTCCTGTAATAACCATGATATCATACAAAAAGGCCAGGGCTTGTTACAATGGCACATACTTTTGATTAAAAAGATGGCTTTGAAAATGTTTATCTTTATCTTTGTTCTGCACATTGTGGATTTACATTCTTGCACGTTTCCATGTATGCATTACACATTTTGAACTTTGACCTCTTCTGCTTTGTCCTCTTACAATTAAGAACTTCCTAAAATATCATTAAGGAAGGCAGGCGTTGAGAATATTTATGAGTGCTAATGTTTGAGTGAAACCTTGAGCATTCAACCTCTGTTTGCTCTTTAATTATTAAAACACAGAAAATTCCTAAGATCAGTTTTATGTAAAAAGAAATGAAAATCTGTTATTATATAAATATGAAAAAAAAAAAAAAACACCACCTAGCTTATCATATTTTTCTTTCACACCTCATTTCAAGCTTGAGTCTTCTACTTGAGGCCTTGGAGCCAGAGGGTTCTGAGCAGAATCCTTGCTGTTTATAGGACTGGTCTCTTCTGAACAAAGACCTCTGGGACTGTTCATGGTATCACACTTCCTGTTTGAGGGTCACAGCACCATGCGCTCTGATGACCACTGGCACCACTGAGACTTTGGCACTTTACAATTGCTTATGCTAATTTCTTTTATTCAGTCCTTGGTATTGTTTGAACTGGTGTCAATCTGGAAATCCCACAGTATCTTAGCCCTGTCATGCTCCACACTTGGTGAAATCCCCCACTCTGACTGCAAGACCTCCAGTGCGTACTCAGGACAAATGTTCCTGCATACTAATGCAGCGTTATGGTGTTCCATGTTCACTTTACATACAGACTATATTATGTGCTGGATTGTCTCAGGGACATCTTTGCATTACCTGCATCTTCTGTTCTGTCTGGTATGGTAGACCCCCGTCTTCATTGCTTTTGTGCTGCAATAATTAGTGCCTCTGTGTTGTCCTTCAGTTCAGCCTTCTGTAACTCCTATAGGATTTCTTAATATGAACCACATCCCTCACCTGCCAGTGATACATGTTGTGCAAGGGGCTTTTTTCTTCAGGATGTTTCCTCCTGTTCCCCCTCTTCCAACTCTTGGAGACATTTTCTTATTAACTAATCAACTTTCTCCTTTATTCACTCCAGGATCACAGCTGTTTCATTCTGTCTAGAAGCTCTAATGTTCAATAGCTCCCTGTTTCCCTTTTTACCTTTTATGCACAGTCTCTAAGTGGTGGACTTGAGGTGAAACACTGTGCATCAGGAGGAGACACGTATACTGTAATTATATCTGTTAGGATAATTTAATAATATCCATTCAATAGCTCTTTAAATACATATGCCACACAGGGTATGGGAGAAAGAGATGAATTCCTGCTTTCAAACACAGAATGTGCGCTCTCCGTTAACGGCAGGATAATTCCCCCATAACAGGTGAGGTAGATAATTCTCTTAATCCTAGGTTTAATGTTGCAAGATAGGACAGAGGTTTAAATATAATGAATCAAGATGTTTGATGCTTTGTCTCCAAGTCTGTTCACAGAGAGTCTAAAAAGGTGTCTTTTTTAAATGGTTATCAGACAAAGGCAAGGTCAGACGACTCTAGCAGCCTCCTTGCTTATTCGGGTGAAAGGCTCCATGTTTATGCAGCGCTCTGATCCAGACAAAATCGACTCTTTAACACACACATGGTAAGTTATAACATTTGACTTTAGTAAGTGAAAAACATCTGTGACCTTTCACATCTACATCAGTATCTACACACAATGTATGACAAATGCTACCTGCCAAAATGTGCTTGTTTTAAATGACAGCACTTTTATTCGTAATAAATGTTTAGTCATTGTCACTGCTTTGAGACCGTCAAGGTAAAAATAATGAAAAGAAGCCAGAAAATGGATTTAATTAAAATTTCATAATTTCTGTTTTTTAAATGTCCTGTCACTATGACAGAAAATAAATTAGCTTATAAATTATAGTTTTTTTTAAGATAAGAGTGGATTTTCACTTTTTTGCTTCTTGTAGAATCCAAATCATGTTCTTTATATTTTCCAAATCTCTGATTTTGACCCATTTTAAAGAAAGTGAAAAGGAAACAAAGTTACAAAAAAAACAAAAAAAAAACAGATACAAAGTAACTTTTGTGAACCTTGAAAAGTATTACAGAGTAGTACAACAAAAGTTGTTTCACCTTTGTGTATTTTATTTGCAGTTAGCATGAACTAAAATAAATGCCAAAAGACATTTGCAATAAAACATTGTTTTCTTAACAAAACATACTGCCTTCAAAAATATTAAAAAAAGCCTCAGCTGCAGTTCTAAAATGTCCTGTCAGAGCCCTTCCATATCCAGTTAATCATCAGTGTGGCTCATTTTGTGGTGACCCTCAAGTGGCTGTCTATTGTATAGTGCAATAATAATCAAGGCTATGGCAGGGGGCACCGAAACAGCAGCATGAATGAGATGGAGGTTGTCTTTTATTTGCTGCAAAGACCTGAATGCTCTCAATAAGGTTCGGGTAAGACCAACATTATTAGAAAAGCTCAAAAATGGAGGCAGGCCAGTGTCTCTTGGATTTACAGAGGGCAAAGCCAATCATAACCAATTTCACATTTCTTGTCTGTGCGTGAGAAAGGTGAGTTGTGTTGTGTGTTTGTGTGCCTGTGCATGCTTGTCCCTTTAGCTGCCTGCATGCGTGGCAAATTACCAATGCCTTTGGAACCAAGATTTATTTTTTTTTCTCTGACCCATCCATCTATGTATATATCTCTAGCTCTGACCAGATGTGTTAGCATCTAATTCGTACTGTATAATATAATGCAGAAAGCAGCGAAATAACTGCTCATCACTGGGAGGTGGCAGCAGAATCATATACAGGGATGTTGTTGACATCGCTGATGCTCATGTTTCTGATTTAGAAAAGGGTTCTATTAAACCATTTAGGCGAGAACAGGAACAAACACTTGGCAAATTGAACAAATTTTCCTTCAGAAATTAGCTTTTTTACAAATGCAATGTTTTTGTGGCCTGTCAAGCTTTATATGATAAAGAAGCAGATGATTATGTCACTGTTATTACAGCCAATTATCAGTCAGCCAAAATAGAACAAAAAGCCTTAGCACAAAGTGAAGTATGCCACAAGCAATGCATTCCAAGGTTTGTAGTATTTTCTAACACTGTTTGTTTAATCTCACAATTAAATGTAACACCATATCAAGCTAGTATCTAACTCCCTACTGCTGCTGTCCATTTTTACTTTTATCATTTCCCTCCATCGTCTTTGTTGTCAGTTTTGCTCCCACACTGTTTACTGCCTCATGCCTTGCCACAACATATCTGGCAAAGGCATCTGGCATGAATGCTAATGTCTTATTCAGTCTGGAACAACAGAATATGTTAGATGTCTGCACTACAGGGAAACCATCTCACAGAGAGACACCAATCCAAGGATTTTAGAAGGACTGATACAGACTGTTGACACAGGGGTAACTGACGTTCTTCAAAGCTTCTTTTTCAAGACGTGTAACAGAAGAGCAGCAGTAGGGGCTGTATCTGCCCCTGCGTCAGATAAGATGTAGGTTTTGGTGACATCTCAAATGCTGACCGGTGGTGCTGCAAAGCTATGCAATGTTATTCAGACACACAGGCATATGGACTCACAGCAGAACACACACATAAAAGGCTTTTTGTCAACTGGTGAGATTACATCTCTCTCAGATCTTTGAAGCAAGTGCCATTCCTCAGCCCTGGTGCAGATGGTAAACAAAAATCTCAAAACACTATGCTGTCACACAATAAAAACAGGAGACAAGTCTGAAAGACCAATTTTCAAATTCTCCATGTTGTCTATGTTAAATTAGCGATTTTTATTCTCTTATTATCTGGCTTTGTTGAAGTGAATATTCAGCACTGATTCATAGAGATGGAAATCAAAAGACTAAAAGATTGGACAGAAATTTGGATTCCAATAATAAGAAAATAATAAAAATGACTGGGCTCAGCTAAAGCATGTGAAATGATAATGAATGCAATCTACATTTAGATTATATCAGCCTATGTGATCATCCCTGGGTTGAATTTGTGAGCTCTAATATTATGAAAATATGACGTTTGATTTTATGTTTCAGAGCAATATTTCAACTGAAATCAGAAACTGAGACGGACATAACCACACAGTTCAGTTCTTTGAGATTTATTTGTTTACTGCTGTTTATTTACACATTGATTATGAAGTAAATTTTTAAACTTCATTTTAAAGCACTAGAGACTACCTCTATAACTGCCTTCATTAAAAACAAATAAATAAAGTCAACACTTTCCATCCCCTGATGGTCACTATATAATTTTCGCATGGCAGACAATATAATATTCGAATATTCAAATATTAAACACCTCTGCTGACAACTTTGTAGAGACAAAGCCATCCATACACATGGAGAACATGCAAACCCCTCACAGAAATCCACGTGCTGCTGTTGTTCAGCGTATTGTTTTTGCACTATTAGTGCTTAGTGTATTCTTAGTTTAGCGTATTTCTTAGTTCATATCTTAGATCTTATTACTGCTTTTCTTTTACAATTTGTACTTTTGTTGGATGTAACTGGGACCCTGTGTACACAATTTCGTTCCACCCCATGTACCACATGTGAAGTGAATGACAATAAAGAACCTTGACCTTGAAAGCACCCAGCCAGGAGTCAAACCTGCAACCTAGGTGCTGCAAAGCAACAGTGCTAACCAAATGCTCCACCGTGCAGCCATATTAAACTCAGAAATATTTTGGTATTTTTTCTAACTTATTTCTTGTTCATTCCTTACACTCATTTGCCTTTTGTGTGTGTGTGTGTGAATCAGCTGTTTTTACTTCATTCTTCATTTTTTTTAATACAAATTCACAAATTTTCTTTCTCTTCTTTTCTCACACCTCTGCACCTGTTCACTGTCTATGTAGTCACCAATCAGTAAAAAGAGCAGGCCAGGAACACAGTCACCCTCAAAGGGTCATGCAGCAAGGTCACAGCCAGCAGGACCAGTTGACAGCGTGATGCTCGTTATCCAAAGCTGAAACTGGGGACAAATTAGATCTGTGCATTGAGCTGGTCAGTCTCCAGGTGTGGCTGAACAGCGGAAGTATGGCTGAGACATCTGCATCCCGTTTGCCACACTGCATTTTCATGGAAACTTGCAAACAATTAGCATCAGTGAAAACCTAGGCAGGGTTATTGTGCAAAAATTTGAAATGCATTTATTAGTATTTTAAGTTGCTTGCAATGCTCTTTAAATTACCCACAAAAATTTTGATTCAAAGCCCTGAAAAGAAAAGTACTGTATTTGTTTAGGGGTGCAAGATCAGTCATAGTGTAGATTAGCCCAGCCATAATGTGTACAATATATTTTCTTTTTTTTAATTTAAAATGAATTTCTTTACTTACCAAATCAAAATGTTGTATTGCAGAAGATTTAAACATATTAAAAAGCAATACACACGTTATAATTGAGAAAAGATGGTAAATTATTTTATTGTTGAAATCGTTATGGTTTAACCTGAAAATGTCCAACTTTGCCTTTAAATTATATTTTCTTCATTTCTTTTATTGTCAGCAGCCAATCCTGTCTGCCCTGACGTACTAAAGAAAAACATTTATCTTTCCTCCAAAAAGGACATAGTCCTATCTAACAGGGAATGCAGCTCTTTGAAGTGGGAGAACAGGATAAAGAGCTGTTGGTGCACCATTAAGAAATGGCCTCTAAACTACTTCTGACAATAGCCAAGATTGCATTTGAACCCAATTCATTGGGGTAAAGTGGCTATTTGAGGAGCTGTGGTGGAGAATTGGTGTTCCTCGATTGAGATAGAGTAACATAGAGAGTGTGACTTGTTTGCTTTATCTATATGAAACTTCTCATTGTTACACACTAACACCAGTCTTCAGAGTGAAACATGCGTGCGCAGCCATAACACTAATAATGTATTAGAATGCATATGCACGTGTGTGTGTGTGTGTGTGTGTTTTGTGGAGGGGGAGTAAGGTCCTGGGTTCAGTCTGCTTTGAACCTATGGAATTTCTGTGTGAAATTTTCATGGTTTTTCGCCGAGTACTCAGGTTTTCTCCCACAGCCCAAAAACATGTGTGTTCAGGCAAAGGTTTTCTTCCAAAAGAGAACTGTGATCTCAAATAGCTATCAAACTATTTGGGGGCCTGATTGGTAAAGAAACTGAAAGTAAAACTGGGTTTCGTTTTCAGATACAGATCCCGTCTAACTCTGAATGATAGGAGACATCTTTTAACTGTGACTTTCCTTCCCTCCATTTACTATGGTGAC
The DNA here is from genome assembly GCF_014905685.2 of Nematolebias whitei. Taxonomy (NCBI): domain Eukaryota; kingdom Metazoa; phylum Chordata; class Actinopteri; order Cyprinodontiformes; family Rivulidae; genus Nematolebias; species Nematolebias whitei. The sequence goes on along the minus strand of NC_056499.1, from coordinate 20,480,237 downwards.
ATTATTTTAATGAACGCTCCTGCTAGCACCTTGAAGTTGTTGGACACTGTCTATCATGGTGCACAAGATTCATAACTGGCTGTAACTACCCATCATTGCACCCTGTAGTCACTCGTTAACTGGTCATCATTAATCTAAAAAAAATTAAATCTGGTCCTGACTTGTCCTGTATTCAGCTCAGTCTCTTAAATAGCAACTTAGTTGGCAGCTCAGAACACCACATACAGAACACCATGGACTTTGTGGACAAGGTAAGGGATGTCTTCATGGAGACTGATGAAACAATGGTCTCTTTTGATGTCACATCACTCTTTACGTGCATTCCTGTTGAGGATGCAGTAGAGGTGGTCAGTTTAAAATTAAAATCAGACACCACTCTAAGCAGCAGGACCACGCTTTCCACAGAACAACTGTGTCAACTCTTGAAACTGTGCCTGCAGTCAACCTACTTCACATATGGGGAGCAATATTATAGGCAGAAACATGGGTGTGCTATGGGGTCTCCAGTTTCTCCTATTGTTGCCAACCTGTACATGGAGGAGGTAGAAAAGAGAGCCTTGACGTCCTTTTCAGGGACACCACCAAGTCATTGGTTCAGGTATGTTGACGACACCTGGGTTAAAATAAAATCTCAGGAAGTCCAACATTTTACTGACCACATCAACTCTGGATAAATACATCAAGTTTACACGAGAAGATGTAAAAAATGGCAGGTTGGCTTTCTTGGACTGTGAAGTCTCAGTCTCTTATAGAGGACATTTGCAAACTGAGGTGTACCGAAAACCCACCCACACAGACCAGTATTTGCAGTTTGACTCCCATCACCCTTTGGAGCACAAGTTAGGAGTCACCAGGACTCTGTATCACAGAGCAGACAGCGTCCCCACTAGCTCAGGAGCCAGGCAGAAGGAGAAATCCCACACAAGACAGGCTCTAGAACAATGTAGATATCCTAACTGGGCCTTCCTGAAAGCAGAGAAGAAACCCAAACAGGACTCCAGTCAGCCAACAGGTGAAAAGGAGGAACCCAGACCAGTGGTCATTCCATATGTTGAGGGAGTATCAGAGAAACTGAGACGTTTATTTTCTAAACATAACGTCCCAGTGGCTTTTAAACCCCAAAATACATTACGGCAAAGACTGGTTCATCCCAAAGATCCAGTCCCCCGGCACAAACAGAGTAATGTTGTGTATGCTGTTCAGTGTCAGGAGGGCTGTGATCAGTCTTACATCGGGGAAACTAAACAGCCACTGGCCAAAAGGATGGCCCAGCACAGAAGATCAACATCATCAGGCCAGGACTCTGCGGTCTACACTCATCTCCAGGCCAGCGGTCACTCTTTCAGGGATGAAGATGTTCACATCCTGGACAGAGAGGAACGATGGTTTGAGAGAGGAGTAAAGGAGGCCATCTTTGTGAAAAGAAATCGTCCATCATTAAACAGGGGTGGAGGCCTCCGGGTTCAACTGTCCCCCTCTTACAATGCTGTGATTGCTAGTATCACTCAGCCCTCTGTGAACAGTAAACAGCCATCAGTGTGCTAATGATCCATTGTTAGGCTGATGGTCCTTCTTGAGCATGTGATCAGCTGGTTTTGGTTGTCAGCAGCAAAACTGGTTGATCCACTCTGAGAAGGTGCTATTTAAGAGACTGAGCTGAATACAGCTCCTCAGACTGAGGAAGTCTCTCGGATGAGAGACGAAACGTTTCTACATTTTTTTGTTGATTTGCTTTGTTTTGTTTTTTTGAATGTCCAGAGGACCAGATTTAACTTTTTTAGATTTTTCTACCTGGATTATTGAGCATGCATCAGGATATTTTGGTCATCATTAACTTCACACAGACTCAGACTGGTACATTTTCATCTCCCTTCTTGGTCTGTTGCCTTCATACATCTCCTACATGTCACTACATGAGTGCAGCTACAGTGTGCGCTCTCAGGACATTATTACATGCGGTGTTCCCTCAGTGCGGACTGAACTAGGCAAAAGGAACATCTCCTACTCTGCTCCTGTTTCCTGGAACACCTTGTAAAAAGATCTGAAGCTCTCAACCTTGACCTCTCTAAATTGTTTCAAACAACTCTTAAGTTCATGGCAAAAACCAATGCAGACATGTTCCTGTTTTTATTCTTTTATATCTCTTTATAATGTAGCCATTATTGTTTTGTTTTTTAATATAATTTTCTTCCATTTATTTTTCAATTTATATGCTTTTTTATCATTGTCTACTGTTGTCATCATTATTTGTCTAAACTGGTCTCTCTTGTAAATGAGTCCTCAAGGCTCAATGAGACTAACTTGTATAAATAACGGTTGAATGATGTGCAATTTTCGGCTTGTGCATTAGTAGCTGAAAAAAGGTCAATACGAGATGGACAATGACTACAGCCACAAAAATCGTTAAGACTTTTTAGAGGTTTTTTTTTTATTAACACAACACAAAGTAGATGGCAAGAAAATGCAAATCCATCCATTTGAGTAACCTTCATGTCACTGTCTTCTTCTTTCGGCTGCTCCCTTCCTTAGGGGTCGCCACAGTGAACTAACGAGCACGAAGACTTGGCTATTGTTTTTATGGTGGATGCCCTTCCTGACGCACTGATCTACCACAGTCCTTTGTGTGGAGCAGAGAGCTGCCACTGTGATTGTTTAAATTGATCACTATCTGACCATGGATAATTTTAGCTGTGATAGTTTAAGTGGTTGTGTTTATGAAAACTTGACTGCAAACAGCAACTAAAATCACAAGTAGAATATAACAAGACATTTGGGTGGCTCCTTAAACACTTTCCACCAGTCAGTTAAACTTTTTTTTGGCCTTCAAACTTACAGGAACAATTTAAAGAACCATTAGAGCCCTAACTATTTTTAGTTTACATATGTTTTGTTATGAGCATTTGTTCAAACTGACTTACTAACTATGGTATTATTTGAATTTGGTACCTGGATGACTGAGCAGGAACTTTGTTGCATCTGGGAGTAAAACAGAAGTTGTCTTACTTGATGTTACCAACGTAATAAACAAACCAAAAATACAGTTAGAAAGTTTGTCCTGCACACTTATTTTTGTTAAGATGTTCTAGTTAATTCTACTTAAAACTTAAATAAGTTACAGAACTGAACAGTTGGCACATCTCATAAGCAGTCAGATAGTACACTATATCAAAATACCATCAACATAATAACAAATCGCATCATCTTAGACTGAAATGTTACAACTAGCCTGTGACTCTGAGCCAATATAGGGTATGAAACTAAGTGCACATACTCATGCATTTTCTTAGTATTCGTATTTCTGCCATGGTATAACGGTAACTCTTTTTTTCTACAAGAGCACATTTTCTTCCATTTTACAGGTTCTCAGGCATAACAAAGTCCACTGCTGGTTTATTGGTAACAACATAATTTTGCCTCTGCCTCAGTATTTAATGAGCAAAGCAATTATCCATACAAACCAATCTAGTGAGCCTTTCTTCCTCATTTTGCTGATACACATTAAGAGGAAAGCAGCTTAGAAAGCTTTATAAAGCTGAGACAACAATTTGAACACTCATTGGGTGAGAAGCATGTTGTACACATGAGAAAGAAAGGTTCATGAATCATCAGAAACATGCAGTTACACACAAATATGCATCCTGCCAACCTTTCATGTTATATTGAGGATTTTAAAGCAACATTGGAATTATTATCTATAAGTCAGTGATTGGGGCAGCACGGTGGCACAACTGGTAGAGCTGCTGCCTCTCAGCGAGCAGGTCCCTGGTTCAAACCCCAGTCCAGGGGCCTTTCTGGGTGGAGTTTGCATGTTCTCTCTGTGCATGCGTGGGTTTTCTCCGGGTACTCCGGTTTCCTCCCACAGACCAAAAACATGCATGTTAGGCTGATTGGTAACTCTAAATTGTCCCTAGGTGTGAATGAGAGAGTAAATGTTTGTTTGTCTCGTTTGTCTCTATGTGTCCCTGTGATGGACTTGCGACCCGTTCAGGGTGTACCCCGCCACTCGCACAGTGATTGCTGGACATGGGCACCGGCGACCCCCGTGGCCCAAAATGGAATAAGCGGGTAAAGATAATGAATGAATGAATGAAAAAAAAGTCAGTGATTGGTGAGCTATGTAGGATGACTGAAGCATTTAGCCTGAACCTTGACAATCCTCTGACTCCTTAATTAGCTTATTGAAAACCTGGTTAGAGAAACTTTAAATTGGGTCTTATCCAGTGAGATAAAAAAAAGTGTCATATTTGGATGCGTATTACAAATGTACATCAGTAAATATACAATTCTATTTCATATAGGCTTCGCCCTTTAAGGCTATCACTAGTGGGTTTATCCCTTTGCGCGCAGCACAGTGCAGCACAGCGCAGCATAGCACAGCACAGCACAGCACAGCACAGCACAGCACTGAAAACTGTAGTCCACGTCCACCTCCTGTGTTGGTCTCATCCCTAATCCGTATAAATTACGGTGAGACCGAGTAATCGGCTTTTATTTTTTCTTCAGCCAGCTAGCTAGCACTGTCAGATAAACGAAGAAGGAAAAGTTGTCCAGCTTTGACAGGCACAACCTTTGCTAAGGATGCCTGGGTCTCCTCCACGCCAACCTTCTGCCGTCCCGGTGAGCTCTTCCTCCCCGAGGAGAAGCAGAGATGAGCAACCTAGTTCAAGGTAAGCACCGAGGAATGCTTTTCCATGGCAGGCTGCTACTCCCTGGACGACGCCATCACCGTTTCTAATGTTTTTTCCTCGCAGTAATCCAACGATTTCCTCGAAAAAGGCGATGTTAGCAGCAGCCCTGCTGAATGTTTTTCCGTGGAGGGCCGCTACTTGCTGGACGACGCCACCGCCTTTTCTAACGTGTTTTTTTCTCGCGGTGAATCAGATGATTCCCTCGAAAAAGGTGTTGTTGGCAGCAGCTCCGCTGAGTGTTTTTTTCTGTGGTGGGACGCTATGCGCGGGATGACGCCACCGCTTTCTTTGACGCAGAGTCATGCAGTGAATCGAATGATTCCTCCGAGAAAGGCGATGCGGAGCTGCCCCCTCCCTTCTGGAGAGCGTAGTGATGGAAGACGAGCAGCCGAGCGGATGCTCGGCCACCTCGGATCTTCCCACGTCGGCAACAACACCGCTCCCAGCCGTCAGCGCTCTCCTCTCGGAACTGCCCGGCATAATCCAGGAGGATGTTAACACAAGGGACTTTCTGTCCTTCGCCTCCCTCTGTCCTGATCGGATGATCTGGCGGCAATGTTGGCTCTGCCCGGCTTGTTGCCCTGACCCCATCTGGCCTCGCTGTCCAGCTGTGATGTCACACTGGAACGAGGCTGCAGCTAGGCCCAGCAAGCTGAAGACATCCATCTCATCTCTGCTGATGTCATATTAAACATGTGCCACCTCTGCGGTCTGCCTGTCCCATTTCGCCGCCTGGATGACCATGATCCAGAGGACCACATGGCTCTGCCTCTAGCCATCCATGTCCGAGAAGCTGCAGAAAGACCTGTTGGAGGGCCCCATCACCCCAGAGGCACTGTTCGGGGCCAACTTCAGGACCATCCTTGAGAAATTGCAGAGGTCCGAGGAGGTCTCAGAAACTGTACACCATCTGGTGACGTCACAGTCCTCCTCTCGCCCCTCTGGCCACTGGAGGGACCGCCTCGGCCAGAAACAGCAGCAGAGGTGCTCCACAACTGCGGCAGAGACTTCATGCCCCGCTCCTCCGCCGGCCCCCTCCACCAGGCAACAGATCCTTGAGGGGAAGGTATGTGTTTTTTTTTTTTTTTTGATGATGTATGTTTTTGCTATAAAACAGAAACACCTCAGAAAGTAACATTTTCATCTGAAACCGTCAGATCAGCTGATCTCACAGCTGCCTCTCTTCACACATTCCCCACACAGAACGAGCCAGTAACCTCTAAACAGTGTTTTAAATGGCACCACAGTTCAGTAAATATCACAAAACACTCATCTGCCACATCAGCTAAAATGATGTATTTTCAGCAGACCGAGTCCGGTAAAATCCCTTGTTTTTCAGCCAGAGCCCGTTTTTAATTTCTGCTGTTTTCTGCACACTCACAGCGCAGCGGGAGTAAACGTGTTTCTCCATGACAGCTGCAGCCTCCACTGAAATGGCATCTCACTCAGAAAGCACTCACGCCTCCTCTCAGTGCACGCTGGATCACCTCAGCTCTATGCAAGACCGCAGCCTGGGCTCAGCACAGAGGCACACATACAGCCCTTTTTTTCTGTCGGAGCCCTCTTTGGGTTCCCCCGTAGAATCTCCGCAGCGAGTGATGGCAGTAAAGATTTTTAGTCTGGTTGACGTTCATGAGAAACATGACAACACAAATGCATGCCCACTCTCCGAGCATTACTCAGAGTGGCAGTGAGTGTGTTCCCTGGACAGATGTATAGACTGTCTGATCAACAGGGGTTACACGCTACAGTTCGCAGCTCAACCCCCACCATTTATAGGGATTATAGAGATGATTCTGTCTTCTCCAGAACAGAGCTCGTCTCTCCAGTCAGAGTTCAGGAATTTCTGACGAAAAACGTGATTTCCAGAGTTCCCAACAGAGAGGAAAATACATTTTTTTTCCCCTTCCACTACTTCCTGGTTATGATAAAAAAAACCGGAAGGATGAGACCCATTCTCGACCTGTTCATGTCCAACAATTCGATCTTGGGGAGACAATTCTACATGCTGACAAACAGCTGATGGAGAACTTCACCAGAACGACTGGTTTTCACCTCCATAGATCTGAAGAGTGTATATTTTCACATTTCCATCATTCTGAAACACCTCACGCACGTTCTCGAAATGCATAGAGATGGTTCTGCAGTCATTACACATGGCAGGAATGAGAATTCTTTGTATGTGGACGAGATGCTCTTATTAGCTCGGTCCAGATAGGAAGCAGTTGCACAGACCAAAACGCTAGTGTTACACCTGCTAAACCTGGGGTTTTCTATAAACTGGGAAAAAGTTCAGTTAGTCCATCCCAGATGATTGTTTATCTGGAAGTGGCGCTAAACTCAACTACAACAAGAGCCCCTTTATCACAGCTGAGAGCCGAAGCTCTATTAGCTCAGCTTTGCCGTGTCAAACCCATCTCTGTTGTGTCAAACCCTGCAGCATAGTGACAGTTCTGCCTGTCATACGATTCCTGGGACGATGTCAGCGGCCCACATCATGGTTCCGCTGGGCCTACTTCACATGAGATGCCTTCATAGATGGTTCAGCCACCTTCGCATAGATCCTGTGCGCCAGAAGAAACGGATTATCTTTGTGCCCCCCTCCGTGAGAACAGATCTGAATCACTGGGGAAATCCTCTCATTCTGTCAGAGGGAGTTCCCATCAGCAGGCCTACGTCGCACGTCTCAGTTTTCACAGACGCATTCCTTTCAAGCTGGGAGGAATGTGCCTGTCCCAAGCAGTGGGAGCACAGTGGCTGGACCGCATGTCGCTTCACATAAATGTGCTAGAATGTTTTCACGGTCTGAAACGTGACTTAGCATTTTGCCCCTGCAGCGAGATCAACATTTTCTGATCCACACAGACAACAAGGTGACATCAGTTTAAATAAAAAATAAACAGGGAGGCGTGCGCTCAGCCCAACTGTAATGCATCGTGAAACAGCTGTTGTGTTAGGCACACAAAAACCTTCTCTCCATCAGAGCAGTGTACATTCCCAGCGTCCTGAACAGGCGAGCGGATATCATGTCGAGGGGCGATCCCCACCACAGAGACTGGAGCCTCCATCCCGAGCTGATTTCTCGGATTTGGAGCAGGTTTGGCCGAGCAGCAGTGAATCTGTCTGCCAAACGGGAGAACGCCCAGTGTCAAATATGGTTCTCACTGAGCCCACGAAACGACCCACCTTTAGGAGTGGACGCCTTTGCTCACAGCCCGTGGCCAAAAATGCTCCTTTATGTGTTACCTGGTCCGGGAGGAAGAACCGCCAGTCATCCTCGTAGCTCCCGAATGCATATGCACTCCGTGGTTCCCGAATCTGCAACGACTGATATCGGGTCAGCCGTGGAAACTGCTGTGTGTGTGTGTGTGTGTGTGTGTGTGTGTGTGTGGGGGGGGGGCTCTCCTCCAGGCAGGAAGAGCGATCAGGAGTTACCCAGAAATAGGTCAGCATCTTTGGGTCTGTCCGTTGAACAGATCCGTTTAGAAAAGATGGGCCTCCCACAGGATGTGGTGCGTACGTTCAGGGCGCACGAGCTGCTTCCACCACAACGCTGTACACATCAAGTGGACAGTTTTTCAGCGCTGGTGAGCAGAGAAAGGTGTGGAGGCCATCTTATGGCCACTAGGTGACATGCTGTCTTTTCTGCAGCAGCTAATGGACAGAGATCTTGCGTTCAGCACAATTAAAACGTATGCTGCAGCTATTTCTTCCTGTCACGAGGGCTTCGGTGACAGAATAGTTCTTAATCATCCGTTGATGAAGCGTTTCCTGAAAGGTGTACGGAGACAGACCGACAGTGAGACCTAATGATGGTCATGTACGCTCTGATCAAAGCTCCTTCTGAGCCTTTAGATCGGGTTTTACTTAAATTTCTGTCATTTAAAACAGCCCTGTGATTGTCTGCTCTCTCTGTTGCTCCCTCATGTCTCAGAACTCAAGCTGACGGCAGTTCAGTTGTACTGCGTTTTAACCCTGCTCTGAAAAGCATCACAAGCTCATTTAGATCGAGAGTGATAACCTTGGATGGGTTTTATCCTCTTCCTCATAATTCTGAGGAGGAAGCAACATCTCACCTCCTTCTGTCCCATGTGCGCATTTTTCATGTTACATGATGCACACGGCCTCACTGCGCCGCTTTCAACGAATGTTCGTGCATTACTGGGACAGCTTTTCAGGACATCCTCTATCCACCCAGCACCTCTCACACTGGTTGTGTGAGTCTATTTCTGAAGCTTACAGTTCATCTGGACAGGACCCTCAAGAGAATCTCAGCACATTCCACCAGAGGGTTTTCATCCTCCATGGCTTTGCATGGAGAGATGACAGTGGAAGATATTTGTATAGCAGCTGCCTGGTCATTGCCATGTTCAATTATTAGTTTTTATCTACGTGATGTTTCTACTTTCTCGATGACCCGTTCTGTACTCAGGGTTCTGACAGAATGATTATTATTTGTTTCATGGAGCCTCACTTTTGAGCTCACACCTGCCTGCATGCAGTCGCAGTGTGAGATATTTATTATCAGTCACAAGTTCATGACTGCTGATTTTATCATTATTAATTGGTTCATCCTGAGGAGCTGTTGGTCTGCTCTGTTTATCGTTACACTGTTACAATTCGTATCCTCCGTTGTTCCTATTCACAGCAGCAGGTCTGCTATCTCAGCCTTTTTTCTTCACCAGAGCTCTTTCCTCCGATGCACTCCTGCGCATGGAGCACGCAGTTATGCAGCACGTAATTATGCACACAGAAGGCTGAGTGATGAAATGTTTTTTGTGCAAGCAGGTGCTTCATGTTGTGTCTGAATGGACCCAGTGAGGCATAGACTACATCCTGCTTCACCTTTAACCCACTAGCAATAGCCTTAAAGGGCAAAGCCTATACGAAATAGAACGTTGGTTACGTACTGTAACCCCAGATTCTATGAGTATAGGCGCAGCCCTTTAAACTCTGGGCCTCACTGGTTCCTAAATGGCTGAAGGAAAAATCTATTTGGGAGCCGATTACCCAGTCTCACCGTAATTTATACGGACTGGGAAAGAGGCCCACACAGTGGGTGGGCGTGGACTAAAGTTTTCAGTGCTGCGCTACGCGCGAAGGGATAAACCCACTGGTGATAGCCTTAAAGGGCTGCGCCTATACTCATAGAATGTGGGGCTACAGTACGTAACCAACATTTCTAAACTACAAAATGTTTCTAGAAAACCAACTTTCAAACTGTTGACTGAACTCCTTCCTTCTGTAAATTGTTCCTTCTTGCAGTATACTGTTAGTACATTACAGATTTTTTCTCTGATGGTGGTTAGTAAATGTCTGTCCATGAGGCTGACACATTATCCAGTTTTAAAACTAGGCTTACGACTTTTCTTTTTGCTAAATCCTATAGTTAGGGTCAGCTTGGATTTCCTGAGATAACCTTTAGTTATGCTGCTATAGGCTTAGACTGCTGGAGGACAAACTGACCACATTTTTCACTCTGCTGCTGTTTTGACTTACTCTGCTCAACCTGTTTTGTATTTGTAATTATTTTTTCTATCCTTAACGTGTTTTTTTTTGTTTTTTGTTTTTTTGTCTTTCAGATACACCTGGACCTATACCTGGACCTACCATTCTGTGTTCGTCTGTCTCTCCTTCCTGTCCTCTCAAACCAGCCGGTCAAAGCAGATGGCCGCTTGTCCTGAGCCTGGTTCTGCTGGAGGTTTCTTCCTTTTAAAAGGGAGTTTTTCCTTTCCACTGTTGCCACTGTGCTTGCTCAGGATGGGAGACTGCAACGAAGCCAAGATTCAACTTGTCTGCTGGATTCCTTAGATAGAGAACTTTACTAATTGGCTTTTATGTATGTGAATGTTCCTGTAAAGTGCCCTGAGACAACTTTGTTGTGATTTGGCGCCAAACAGTATAAATAAACTGAATTGAATTAAATAAAACCCATCAAGACATCGTGTCCTCTCTCGCCTGAACACAGCTAAGCTCCAGGAAAGCAGGCTGGACCACCAATCTTGACTCCTGTGGCCACTTAGGGGATAGTCTATGTTTCTCTGTTTAATGTGAGGTTATTTTTCACTTTACTTGAGATGTTTCATGGTTGTGCAAAATATATTTATTTTATTTCAGAGGGAAATAAAATATTTCTATAGATTTGGCTTTTACAATAGGCTGACTAAACAAAACAAAACTCAACCATAGATTAAACTGACCTGAACAAGACAAAGTGGTTACAGAAGATGAATAGATAATTAACTTTAGTGGTTTATTTCAGCTTTAGTACATTCAAAATATGAAAAAAAGCTTTATGATAATACATCCTAACTTGGAAAAGTGCTAGATGAGGTGTTTTAAAAATGTGTTCCAGTTCCCATCATTTATCCTCTTAGCAGTGCATGGTTTTAGTGCCTTACAGCCATTTTGTGAGTGGCTATACTTATATTAAGACTGTGCATCAATGTAGAAGAGAGGTCTTGCACTCTGTTTAAATACTATATCCCTGTTCAAACAACTACTTCATCACAGGTAGCTGCCTAATCCACTGTTCACATTCAGCTAAATCGAACTCAAAGCTCAGATTTTACTACGTTTCACCATTTTTTAAAATTATTTTTATCCTTCAACTTTATAAATAAAACTTTTGTTCAATGTAAAACAATATTTTGTCAACAATATTAAAAGCAGACTCAACAAGTAGATTTTCACCGACATATGCTGTGTAATGCTTGTTATTTTTTAGTTTGTTTTGCCAGAATAATCATAGCTTTTTTTTTTATTATCTTACTTTCTGTCTGTGTTTAGTTTATGAATTCATCTGCTTGCACTTCCCTTACTTAGAATCTTGAGATGAATTTAGAGAGAAAATGAGCAGCCAGTAGAACTTCAGATTAGTACTTCTCTAGTTGCCTAATGCTTGTTTAGATATGCATATATTGCCAGTATCATTCAATTTTAATACGTTTTGTATATTTTCTGGGAAAAAAATGGACTAATTTATACCTTATTGTTTATTAGCCCATTCTCACCCCTGCTCCATTACACACAAATGATCTGGTGCATGTTTTTTCTTTCAATCGTTTGTTAATTGTCCCTTGTTACTGAGCAAAAAGGGGGACACAGCTCCTGCTTTTGGTTATATAGGGACCAGATCCCCCCACCCCCCCACGCCAACGATTTTTGGAACACTTTCCGGTCCCCCTTTTTAAAAATAGGAACCACCACTTTGGTCTGCCACTTTACAGGTGTTGTCTCAGTCTTCCATGCAACATTGAAGGGGTGTCAACCATGGCAGCCCCATGACATCCAGCACATTCTGCATTTCGGGGTGAATATAGTCCACCTCTGGCACCCTGCCATGGAGGAGCTTTCTGACTACTTTGGTAACCTCTGCAATGGTAATGAACACATCTTCTCCCCAGTGTCTCAGCCTCTGCCACCTCAAAGATGAACATGGTGGAGGGATTAAGAAGATCCTCAAAGTGCTCCTTACATGGCTCAACAATATTCTCATTCTGGGTCAGCAGTTTCTCCCAGTCCCCTCCTTCCATCTAACTCTGTCATTGCCCACACGGGCATTGAAATCACCCAGTAGAACAAAGGAATCCCCAGCTTGTACACCTTCTAAAATGCCATCTAGATACTCTAGAAAGGCTAATCTTAAACTATGTTTGATGCATAAGAACAAACAACAATCAGAACCCTCCCTCCTTCAGCCCAAAGTTGCATAAAGCAACCCTCTCATTTACAGGGAAAACTCCATTATCAAGGGTCCATTATCAAGGCTTTCAGCTGGGAGTGTGTGAGTATCCCCACACCCACCAGGTGCCTCTCTCTCTGATCAACCACTAAATAGGAGAAAGTCCAGCATCTCTCCAGGAGTTGGGTTGCAGAGACTAAGCTGTGCGTAGAGATGAGCCCAACTATATATAGTTGGTAACCCAACCTCACATACAAGCTCTGGTTCCTTACCCAAGAGTGAGATGATGTTCCACATCACTAGAGCTAGTACATGTCACCAGGAATTGGCATGGCCTAGAACCCTCCATCTCCTGCAGCCTGACATTCAATGCACACAACCTTGATGGTCCTATTTGCAGATGGTGGGTCCGCACGCATGGGGGTGGCATTCTGTTATTCTTTTGAGTTTTGCCAGGCTGAGCCCCAGGGGCCAAGTCTCGACCACCAAGCTCGCAGGGATCCCCCTCCCCCCAGGCCTGGCTCCAGAAAGGTGTCCTGGTTTCCCATTTCTAGGTGAGATTTTGAGATTGCTGCTTCATTTAATTTGCCCAAGATATTTTAACTTCATTATTTTAACTTGATTGATTTAATTTAACTTCAAACTGCATCCACTATATGGCTGTGCATATATTTGAATAATTGCATTCCAATTGTATTATTTTGGTTTTGTTTGGAAAGATAATTGTCTGCCTATGTTTATTATGGCTCGTCTATCGAATGCAATGGGATGTTTACAATTGTTGTCAAGATGCATGACCAATTTCAGAAACACTCAATGGAGGTGAATGCTGTGAATGCTTATCTGAATGATTTCTGTAAAAACAGCAGTTTGTCTTACACAGCCATCAGTTAGAGTTTGATGATTAGGCATGAGGAACCACTCCTGAAATATTTAAGGTACTCTGGCATAGCCAAAGCAAAACTCACAAATGCATGCTTATTCATGTTATTATAAAATAAATTATCACCTTGAAAAACTCAACAAAGGTTATGCAGTCTGAAATGTGAAAAGATAGACTTAGGGTATGTGGGGTGTTATTGTATAAATGTAACAATATTATTATGATAAATCAACAACAAATTTTAAGAAGTGAGTGAATAGTATCATCCAATGTGCTACAGTTCTTTGTGGTGCCATTTAAAGTCTCAGGTCTTCTTCTTGACCATCAGAACTATCTCATGAGAACTCCGGATTGATTTAAAGAAATCTAAGTTTTATTTTATCTTAAACTGGGATTATGGGATTACCTGTCTAAATAAAGGTTGAATGAAAATATTATCTTAAACTATATGTTGAGCAGTTAAAAATGTTAAGTTATGCATGGGTTGGACATCGACACCTGAAAGAAAAAAAAAATCCAGTGAGTATTACAAGAAATTACAAGTGTATTACAAGTATTACAGCATTAAGTATAAGTATTACAAGAAATGAATACAAGCTAGTTCTGGAATTGCGCTGCTCGGGGTGGCTGCATGTTGGAATAGCTTTGTTGCATTTCATTCTCATTGATTGCTTTTGAAAACTTTAATTCCTCTTTTTTTCTGGATGCAAATCACTTTTTTTGGATGAATGTTTACTCTGGTGTTGGATGCTGTGCAGCTGGAAGGATTTTTACTAAAACCTTTTTACTTTGGGGCATTTGTTATGATGCGTAACCATGGCAACAAAGTGTTTTTTAACAACCAGGAGAAGCTTATTAACATGTCAAAAGCTCAAATACCTCAACTACAGCCCAAAATCCCAAATGAGTTGAAAAGGAGGTGCCGTGGACGAATTCCCATCAACCTGGCGGCAATGCTCAAGTACCTGGCTGCAGAGATCCTGAAGCTTGTGGGAAACTCGGCTCGTGACAACGGGAGGACCGGGATCATCCCCCAGCACCTTCAGCTGTGTCTGTGGTAACAAGGAGCTTGACAGACTGCTGGGAGGAGTGACCATCACTCAGGGAGGGATTCTGCCTAGCATTTGGGCAGTCCTGCTGCCCAGGAGGACTGAAAAGCCCGACAGATCTGACAGCAAGCTGGATTTGGGTGGAAAAATCGGTATCTGTGGCCAGATTCTTCAGCTTCCCTGCAGGAGATCCTTTCTGCCCACAGCTATCAGCATTTATAACAACTCTTGAATGAAAGGATGATGAGCTACGACAACACTTAATTTCCCTTTGGGATTAATAAAGTATTTTTGAATTTAATTGAATTGAAGTAAAAACACAGTATAGCTCAGCTTTTAAAGATCTTTACAGTTCCTTAATAGTTGGACAAAGTTTTTTGACAAATCAAATGTTCTTTTACCATTTTATATTACTTACAAACATTATCCTGGCTACATTATTTTATCTACAGATGGATACAGTCAGATATGAATTCTTGAAGACAGTAAGAGATCCAACAGACAGAAACTCTGGGAAATGGTGATAGAGAGACAAGCCAGAGTCCAAAATTTTTGACCTTTGTCCAGAAGCTTTAGCAATGTCTTCAGAAGACAAACTCGGTCACAGTAAGGTTTCTAAAAAGCATTATAAAGTAGGATAAGTTATGTTTCACACTCAAAACCATCCTCAGATATCTAAACAAGTTTTAGCCACTGGAGTTCGTTCACGTGGTTAGGGAAAATGTCACAATAATAAAACACTATAAACAGAGCTTGCTAGGCTAGGAGATGAAATATTTTGCTACCAGCCATTAATCAAATCCAAAACCAGATTTTATATTGTATTGTATTAGTACTAATTTGAGAGTTGAAGCACATGATGTGCGTTTTAATCACACCTCAATGAACAAGGAAATTTTAGGTACAGTTTGTAGTTAAATCATTATCCACAGACTGGTTGCTACAGTTCATGATGGCACAGCTCAACATTGGTGTGCCACTAAAATGAGCAGACTATTTTAGCTGTCCCACTGCCTGTGATTTGTTGGCTTCTAGAGTGAAGATCTAAGCAATGCTCTAAAGATCATACATGAGACAGACTTTGTCACTTTCCAATCACAAGCTGGTCAGACGCATGCTTCCAGCACAGTACAAAGACATGTTGGAGCAAATAGTCCAGTTTGTAGTGGAGAGAAACAAAGCAAAATAAGTAAATGCATACATAAATAAATTAACAAATGCCCCTGAAAGAAGGCTGAAGACACTATTGCATCTTCAAGTGTTTAAATACTTTTTCTGAGCTATTGATTTGAACAATGGCATTTATCATGGATCCAATAGGAGAAGTGGACAAAATATAGCTCTCAACTTCTTTGGAGTCATTTTAGTCTACCAGACTCTGTTGTAGTGTTTGCGATTTGTTTACACTTTTCCAAAGAAGTGCTCTTTACAATAAATCACTTAATTTCCCAGATAATATTGTGTCTTTGGGCTGAATTTTTGTTTAGAACAAGCCTACCTAACATCTGAAGACTACAAAGCAAAACTTCAGACATTGGCTCATTTCACAAAATACTTTTATTTATATATTTTTTCCCACCTTGATTATCAACCCACAGCTGTTACACCTCTGAGCCATCAAGCAAGGTACTGGTACTGCCAGTGTACTTTTGTTTTATGCCATTTTGGCTGAGTTGAATGACATCACATTTGGTTCTACAGTGCTACCTTAATTTATGAAAGCTCACATAGTATTGAGATTTGGCCTGCTCAAGTTAGCTATTTATTTTTAAAATCCCAACTGGTAAGATCTCTTGCATATTATAGTTAATACATGCTCCAAAAATATCTACCTGTAAATAGAAAAGCCTATTCAAGAGGTTTGATACACCAGCATGTCGAGGGTCTTTTTGACAACTTGAAAAAGTGAGAAGGCCTAACTTACTTACATGGATTTTGAATGTATATTCTGTGCTGTATCAGTTTTGCAAGAATCCTGTTTCTGATCAGACTCTGGACCTTGAGTGACTCCAAGCCAAATTGACAGACTGAAGAAAGAGATTCCTGCAGTACTAGGGCAGCTTGTGACCACGGGAACTCTCTGACTTGATTTCTTCATCAGCAGGTGCCAAAGTGCCCAGACACATGGACACATACCAGTTTGCACACATAATAGCACATGTAGAATGAGCATCATAGACCCCCCCCCCCCCCCCACACACACACACACACCCCAACATACACACAACTATTTGACCCCATTCCAGATGGCCTGGGACCTCAAGTTAATTTGCATGTTTGGTCAACCCTGAAAAACACACATGACAATATGATCATATATCTGACCTCTTTGATATTGTCTGCCTTTTTTCAAAATATAAATATGTAATTTTAGTGTATGTACTTTTATGTTTATTAAACTATGTATACAGTACATTTTTTAAATGTTTTTATTTTTATTTTCTATGCACCGCAAAGTTTGGACTTCTATTAAGGGATCCAGAGTTGGTTGTTTTTGGTGACAGTACAATTAATTGATATATTATTACCCTGGATTTTTGCAGTGTCACTGAAAGGACCAAATATTAGTTGTTTAATTGACTTTCAGTTTTTTCTAGCTTAAAACAATAAATTAGTTATCTGTATTATGTTCTCATTTGTCATACTGGACTATTGCAATTGTTTATTAACTGGATGTCCAAAAAATTCTTTAATCAATATTCAGTTAATCCAAAATGCTAGTGCCAGAGTTTTAATGAGAGTTGATAGGAGAGATCATATATTATCAGTTTTAAGTTCTCTCCGTTGGCTCCCTGTCAAATTCAGAATATAATTCAAAATCTTACTTCTAACATGCAAAGCTCTCAACAACCTAGCTCCATCTTATACATGTATTACGGATCTTATTATTCTGCACTTTTCTAACAGAGTACTTTGCTCTTAGACTGCAGGTTTACTTGTGGTTCCTTGGGTTTCCAAAAGAAGAATGGGATGAAGGGCCTTCAACTATCAGGCTCTTCTTTTGTTGAACCGACTTCCAGTTTCTGTCCAAAAGGCTGACACATTGTCCATGTTTAATACTAGGTTCAAGTGTTTCCTTTTTGATGAATCCTATATTTAGGGTCGGCTTGCATTTCCTGACCTATCCCTTGTTTATGCTGCTATAGGCTTTGACTACTGGATGACAATTGATCTCATTTCATCAAATGAATAGTTACTAATAAATACAAATTAATAATTTGTATTTGTAATTGTTTATATCTTAACATGTGTTTGTCTTTTTATCTTTCCCACAATGAGGACCTGCTCACCTGCTCGCCTCCATTCTGGACCTGCCATTCTGTGTCCGTTTCTCTTTCCTGTCCTCTCAAACACAGCTGATGGAAGCAGATGGCTGCTTCTCCTGAGCATGGTCCTGCTGGAGGGTTCTTCCTAATATGAGGGAGTTTTTTTCCTTTCTACTGTTGCCTTTGTGCTAGCTCAGGAAGGGAGACAGCGATAAAATGAAGACTCAGCGCTTCTGCTGGCTTCCTTTCTTCCTTAGATGGATAACTTTATTATTTGGCATTTATAATGTATGTATATAATGTGAATGTTTCTGTTCAGTACCCTGATAGATGACTTCTGCTGTGACTTGGTGCTATATAAATAAACTGAATTGGATTTAATTGAAATTGATTTATTTTTAGGAAGGATGTATATTGGAAAAATGAGCGATAAGAGGTTTGCATCCATTAAAAGCCATAGGACCAGGGTTCACACTATTTTCTTTTTAAGAAATTCATGATTTTTTTGAGCCATTGAAAGTTAAACTGTGGTTTTAGAAAGAATACGATTTTTCTTAGGCTTAGTTACTGTCTCATTTGTGTTTAGAAACGTTTGGAAAATAGAAGCTACAACATATGTTTTCCATTCCAATCTAACTTTATTCATAAAGCACTTTACACATCAGAACAGACCAATGTGCTGTGCAGAATCACCATTAAAACATGGCTCACGCAATACAAACTACAATCAAAATGTAAGTGAAATAAAACCAGGCAATAAAAACAACAAAACATGTGAAATCTGCTCAAACAATAAAGTTAAAATAAACAAAATCTACAACAATTCAAATCAGATAAAAATAAATATAAAACAATCCTTCACAAAGTGAGGCCAAAGAAAACAAATTAGTTGGAAAAATAGTTTTAAAATCAGATATTGTAAAGGCCTGTCTGAGATGGAGGGGCAGCTCATTCCACAGGAGCTGCTGCAGCAACCCCCCCCACCCCCCACCCCCAGAATCAATCTGATTTTAGGGACACCAAGGAGCAGCTGGTCATTTGAGTGAGCGGTGATGCAGCAGTTCAGAGATGTAGGGTGGGGCAAAGCCATTCAAAAATTTAAAAACAAATAAAATAATTTAAAAATAGCTGCTAAAATACACGAGCAGCCAGTGGAGTGAGGATTAAATGGGGAGATGTGCTCAAATTTACGTGTGCCAGTTAAAATCCTTGTTGAAGCATGTTGGACCCACTTCAGTGCAATGGAAGACCCACTAGCCCCCAGATAAAGTGCATTACAATAAACCAGACGGGTCTTAGGAGTGGTTTGTAAAGCTTTTCCAGTGATTCTAAAAGAAACCATCAATAGAACCAAAGTGGTTATTTTCTGCTTTGTAAATAACATTGTTCCTAGAATACTACCATATTTTGCTGCTTTAAAATATTCACTTATTCCTCATATTACGCGTCATTCAAGCTATGAAACCAAGCAAACAAGCAAACCAAAATATAATTTCTCAACTTTACTGGTTATTTAAATGCACCTTTTCTTGTAATTATGGCTTTAAAATGATCCAAATTTTCATGTGCTTCTTTATGATCAAAACATAAATTGTGGCATCAGATACAGGTGCAAAGACTCACCTGTAGTTTTAAAGTTGATATGCACTACATGGTCTACTAACCCAGTTCTCTTCTTTCTGAGGCAAGTTCAGAACAATGGAGTCCATAACAGACAGTAGTTTTGTTCTTTTTTCATGAAGAATAAAAAAAAAAGAGTAGAGGGGCTTATTTATCACTGTCATCTGTGAGGAAGCCTGAGATCCTGGGAATTCATCTTTTTAAGACAGAGTCTAGTGGATATATTTCCTGCACATTTATCTAAAAGAAACAACCAAAAATGGTCTTATTTTAAAAGCTACGTTCTTACAATAAATCCCTCCAGGGTGTATTAAAGGTTGAGACTATGCCTGAAATTTGCAAACAGGATTTGTGAATATCTCAAGGTTCCTTTCTTGAAAAACCTGCAGTTTTCCCCCTAAATTTAAAATAGGATATCTGACAGTAGAGCTTTTCTAAAAAATGTATTCCTTTTTTTTTCTTAGAGCACCATTGTGACAAAGACATGCCTCACCCAAATGATTTACCAACTGCATAAATATGCAACAAACAGTTTTTACACTTCAGCTTTTGTCATGAGGAAATCCAAATATTTCTGCAGTTTACATTTTAGAAAAGCACTGAAATATTACAGCATCTATTTGTTTATCTGTTATCACTGACAGGGTGGTAGAGCCCGTCAGATTTCTGTCAGACAAGTTAAAGATAGAAAAAAAAACATATCTTCAAAATTTAAACACAAATCTAACTGCCAAGTATGCCAAACCTCCTCTAATGGTTACATTTATGTTTGTTGGATGTTAGCAGGGCAACAAATCGTGGATCCGTTGGCAGCGCTGTTGTCTCTCAGTGAGAAGGTCGTTGGTTCAAATCCCAGCCGAGGACCTTTCTGGGTGGAGTTTGCATGTTCTCTCCGTGCATGCATGGGTTTTCTCCAGGTGTATGTTTCCTCCCACAGACCAAAAACATGCATGTTAGGCTGATTGGTAACTCTAAATTGTCCCTAGGTGTGAGTGAGAGAGTGAATGGTTGTTTGTCTCGTTTATGTGTCTCTGTGATGGACTGGAGACCTGTCCAGGGTGTCCCCCGCCTCACACAGTGATAGAGGAACATGGGCATCAGTGACCCCTGCGACCCGAAAAAGAAGAAGCGGGTAGAAGATAATGGATGGATGGATTGATGGAAAGGAAATCTCTGAAGTGACATTTATTTGTGACTAAACTTGTACAACACGACAGGTGTATTTTCAAAACATTTTATTCCGAGGAATAGTCAGCAAAAGTCCCATCCATCCATCCATCCATGATCTTTACCCGCTTATTCCATTTTGGGTCACGGGGGTCGCTGGTGCCCATGTTCAGCAATCACTATGTGAGGGGCGGGGTACACCCTGGACAGGTCGCAAGTCCATCACAGGGCCACATAGAGACAAACAAGACAAACAACCATTCACTCTCTCACTCACACCTAGGGACAATTTAGAGTTACCAATCAGCCTAACATGCATGTTTTTGGTCTGTGGGAGGAAACCGGAGTACCCGGAGAAAACCCACGCATGCACGGAGAGAACATGCAAACTCCACACAGAAAGGCCCCTGGACCGGGGTTTGAACCAAGGACCCGCTCGCTGAGAGGCAACAGCTCTACCAGTTGCGCCACCGTGCTGCCCCAGCAAAAGTCCCAGGGATTCATATTCTTTACTGCTTTATTGAAATGAATCTGTTTGCATGATAAGAAACAATGAATCATTAAAAAGCAAACATTTCATCACCTTTTGTTCACAACAAATGGTTTTGATATACAGTAGTTCCTCAATTATTGCAGGGTTTACGTTTCATACACCACCGCAATAGGTGAAAAACCGCCGGGCTCGGTTCTGGTTCAGCAGAACCTACCCTGCAGCGACGAAGCCCACACAAGTCCAGGTTGATGTGCACATGGATAATTGAGCTTCAGGATTATTTGCAACTTTCCTGCCAGTTCTGTGAGCTTAATAGATAGATCATTACTTCTGATTTTGCGTTGCAAAACTATCCCTCCATTTTGTCAGAAAGCAGAAGCACTGCTGGCTTCTGGGAAGTGTAGTTCTTTTGACAATGTAGACTTAATGAAAGAAAACTACAAAATGTTGGCTGGTGCCTGTCTCAAGTATTATTTTTTCCTAAACTTTTTACCATCCCAATCACATGAGTAATATTAAAGTTGAAAATCGTGTGTCATGTACAATCTTATGTTGAAAAACTGCAAAAGAGCAAGTCCGCAAAAGTCGAACTGCAAAGTAGCAAGACTACTGTAAATAAAACATATTTTCCACTTTTCGGCTACTCCCTTCTTCAGGGGTCGTCACAGTGAATTAACTCACACAAAGATAAAAAAAAGAAAGGTAAGAAGAAGAACATTCTGAAAATTTGCAACACAAACATTTTATAATTAAAAAAATAATAATTAAAAAGTGGCATTCATTGCAAAATATAGATAGACTGCATCAAAGTTGCCAAACTATGATTTGTTTCCTCTGGTGAGCCAGATAAAACTAAGTTGACTCAAAAAGTTATTTTGCTGTAGATCTACACCCAGTGATTACTTTCTGAGTGTTTCATTAAAATCTGTGCAGTGGGTTCATGAGATATTTTCCTAACTGACAGATTAAACTACAAAAACACACAGAAAGACAAGCAAATCCATGATGGTTTGCCAACATGAAAGGTGGGAAGTACTCAATCAATGGCAACAAAGGCAAACAAATATGTAACTCTTATGGTTTGGTGTTGGTATTGCTATTTGGCTAGTTTTGAAATTTAATGTTAGTTTTGGAAAAAAATAAAAAATACACCAACCAACATTACCCATAAATAAGAATTCACACTTCTTTCTGCAACTAGTTCCTTAAACTTTTATTTAAATTATTCAAGTGATTAGTTTTAATATAATGAGATCACTAACACACTCATATAATATTCAATTAAGAAAGCTACATGTTCTGCTTGGGACCACGGCCTTGCAGTTTGGAAAATTATCTAAAAATATTGCCTGTTCTTACCTTTTCATCACATAAAATAAAACATTTTGACAAATAGAATTAAGGAGCAAAGTTTTGTCCTGACGTTAATAGGGAAGACACTAGAATCTGACAAACCCTAGACAAGCAGTCCTGTCTTCCTCCCTTCAGCTTCACTTTTGATTTCACATTGACCTTTATGAATAATGAGGAGCTCCAAAGGTAACCGTGACAACGGTTATACCTTGGAGGTGGCAAACAGACATTGCGATAAAGTAATTTAACACCTGACAAGGAAGTGCAGTGTGTCTGCTTTCTCATTTGAAAAGTAAAGTTTCTTGATTAGGGCTGATAATATGAAGAGCACATTAATAACCTCTTAAAAGGACTGAATGTGCTTTTATAATCAAGAAACGATGAGAAAATCAAGAAATGAATGAAGAACAAGAGATGAAAGTGATGTAAAAACACAATTTTGTTTATACTCTATTCAGCAAAGTTAAGTCAGGTCATCTGGATGGTTTCTTTTTTTTGTTGTTGTTGAGATGTTTCATCCTTCATCCAAAGGACTTGTTCAGTCCGAGGAGCCACAACAAAGTCAGTCTCACAAGCAGCACACTTCCATAGTGGGCCAACCAGTTTGCTGGTGATAAGATGGTTTTTGGGGACCGCCCTCGCCCCAGTTAACTCCTCTGAGGCAGCCATAGCCAAAGTGGTTCATCAAAAACATCAAAGTTCATGTTCAATAATTCAGATTTAAAAAAATCCAACAAAGTTAAATCGGGTCATGAGGAGAGTTTATTTTCTTGTTGTTGAGACATGTTCGTGCTGCTGTTCGGCATAATGCTTTTGTACTACAAGTTCTTAATGTATTTTTAGCTTAACGTTTTCTTAGTTCATATCTTAGATCTTATTACTGTTCTTATTTACAATTTATACTTTTGTTTGATTTAACTGGGACCCTGTGTACACAATTTCATTCCACCACATGTATCACATGTGGTGCGTATGACAAAAAAAAAGAAACTTTGACTTTGACGTTGACATTTCGTCCTTCATCCAAAAGACTTCCTCAGTCCAAGTCATTTGGATGAAGGACGAAATGTCTTAAAAAAATGTTCATATGACCTGATTTAATTTTGTTGGATTTTTTTACCTGGATTATTCAGCATGAACTTTGATGTTTTGTTTATAGTTTGATTTACTTGTTGGCACCACATGCTGCACTTAAAATCTTAGGATGGACAACAATTACATTTCAATGAATTGGTTATTTCTTAAAAAAAAAAAAAAAAAAAAAATCCAAAATCCTTTTGTATTTTTTGCTCTGAACACATAGCTTCTATGGAATGTGTATTGTATGAAAAAATATAAGCACAAACAACTGCTGCGACAGTAAAATATAAATAACCATTTATAGAGACATATGAACGAAATGAAATATAATAGCTGTAGATATTTTACTTTCTCAATTAAAGTAGGCTTTTGTACAAATTGGTTTAAGTTTGGTAATTAAATTATTTTTTTTTTAAATGAAGATGTCTAGCATTTTAAATTTCTAATTTAGGTTTGTGAAAACTTATTGCGTTTAATATAATTATTGCTTAAAATAAACCTTCCATGACAAAAAAAACAAAACAAAACAAAAAACAACAAAAAAAAACATCACCTTGCTTTTGTAAAGTTACAACCAACGCCAAAAATGAAGTCATTTACAACAAGCAGTTTTCCATGAGCTTTTAAAATACTTATATCATGGTACCTTGCGTAGGAAATGATGTGTGCCAAATGCACCAGGCCAATGTGCCAGCTCAGCGGGCGCGACTTCCCTAGTGTCAGATGACCATGTTGTGAATCATTGATCTGAGCAAATCAATAGTGAGCACGTCCATCTCCCGTTCACTCTGTGTGGGTCACCATCTGTGCGTGTGTTCATATCCTGTCCGAAGCTGTCACAAGAGCCCACCAGCTCACTCCAGGTGGCTGCCATCTGGGTTCCACCGCTTAACACACAGCATGCTTCTCTGTGTAGGAGAGTGCTGGATGTGTTTGTGAGACAGAGAGTGGCTCAGAAATGTCACATTTGTGGGTGTGTTTCCACAGTTACTGTGGTGAAAGCGCTGAAGTAAAGGTGCACTTTACAAAAAGGTGAACATTTCTGTAGGATGCGCATAAACAGAGCGATTACATCACTCCTGGAGCTGTTGGCTGAACTCGTGTTTGCATCAGTGTTTATATTATTTTGTTTTCCTGCTATCAAGAGCATTGGCTGGGAAGCATTTTAATAAATGTGAACATTTTGTGGTAAATTTCAAAATAATAGAATGTTGCAGGGTTGGTGTGGGTTTCTGTTACTTCTTGAGTAGCTCTTCTTCACACTCATCAGTATCATGGGTTCCTTTGTATGTGTGGACTTTAGTCACTGTGTTGCTGATGACACCTCCATATGGCACAGTGTTTATCTGATGACATGATAGATCTTTTAAAGTAACTTTGTATCATTTAAAAATAACTTAATAACTTGAAATGTAAAGGTGGTAATTATTCATCATGTAAACATGTGGCAAATGTGTGTATGAGCATCTAACACTTTGCCAGATATATTGTACATAGTTATACATGTACAATAATGTACATTGCTGTATATCAATTTGTTGACAGGAGTATGATGTGTTGTGCCATATTCTTGTTTCATATTACAATAGTATCTATGACTGTTTGTGTGTGTGTAGCTCAACGGCTCAACATTAAGAGGCCTGAGTTTGATATTTGTGTTCACTTTTCTTTTCAATTTCTCCTTACTAATCTCTGCTAAATGCAGACCTCAATTTAAGATCTAAAATAATGTTTATACATTTAGAAAACTTTCATTTTTCTGCTAAATCTGGACCAATTACTGTCAAGATGTTTGTTAAATAAAAGAAATGCTGACTAGGAGCTCACACACCTGCATGTGCTCCACTGATGTCTGCATTTGGTTAGCATACGGGCACTACAAGGGATGGTGTGATTATGCACAACATGTTTCTCTTCTTGTGATTCTGAGTTAAGAAGATACAACTTTGTTTTAACTTTTGAAAGAAACAACTTTTGTTTTGTTTTTTCTCGGATGAATTATGATGCACCTGGAAGCTAGTGTTGTATAGCTATGTTGAGCTGTACAAGCTCATAGGTAGTGCTGATGTGAGTGTGTGTTTGTTTCTAAACTTGCCAGTTACTTTTGATGCTAATGTATTTTTACTGAAGATTGAAAACAGAAACTTTAAACAGATAAAATACATGCATTTGTCTGACTGCTGGGAGCGATGAGAATTTGTTTCAGTCAAAAAGTCAGAGGAACAAGAAAGGTTTGTACAGTCACTTAAAAAAAAGAAACATAGTTACTACAATTCCTCCATTGGACCTGTAAATATCTGCTTCATATTTGAACGTTTATCATATTTACAGTTATTGCATATTTGTTGAGTGCACATAAAATGAAACTTTAGACTTTCCGCCAGTAAATCAATTTAAAAACGTCAAAGTACTCTTATTTTCATGCATAAAAGTCCTACCGTCTTAGCGACAAAAGATTGACCCAACCTTCTTTTACCATTATTCTATTTTTAAAAATCTATATCTACACCACAGTGTCTTCTATAATGGGACTGTCCAGCTATATATTGTACAAACAAAGTGTTTAACCTGGAAAACATACTGCATTTATCCTGCACTCTGTCTTTATCAGGGCGGCACAGTGGATCAGTTGTAGAGATGTTGCCACTCAGTGAAATGGTCATCATATGAATCCCGACCGAGATCCTTTCCAGGTGGAGTTTGCATGTAAAACATATGTTGGGCTAATTGGTAACTCTAAATTGTCTCTAGGTGTGAGTGAGAGAGTGAATGGTTGTTGTTCTTGTTTGTCTCTATGTGTCCCTGTGATGGACTGGAGACCTGTCTAGGGTGTCCCCCGCCTCTCACACAGTGACTGCTGGACATGGGCACCTGTGACCCCTGCAAATCGAAGAGGAAGAAGCGGGTAAAGATAATGGATGGATGGATGGACATCAAAATGTCTGAATCAAGGTTTCAATCTTGTGTCCTCCTGATACATACACTTTCATATAACATTCAAGAGGACTATCTGCTTCAGAGTAATACAAATAATTGCATTTACAATTTCTCAAATCCACCAAACTATATAAATATAGAAAATATTACTTCAAAGTAAATCACAGCACAACTTGGCAAGACAAGAGAAACCGAACTGTTCTTGCTGTCTAGTTACATATCCACCTGTTTAATGTTTGCGTTTAATATGTGCAGTGCATCTATAAAGAAACACTGTATTGCTCAAGAAAATATGTACCTATAATTTGATTTACGTGCGTGTGTCTGGAAATGCAAGAAGTATTTTGCACACTCACTGCAACCACAGTGTTTGATTTTCTTTTCTGCTACATCTAACACTGCCACGACCAAAAGGCCTTATGATCCAGAAGTCCTCTGGTGTCGTCTTTTGAGAGTTTGGCTTGAAACATGTACTTAAATTTACATGCATTGTGAATTTGGTTACATGCACATTCATTTATCGTAGTCTATTTGTACTGGAGCTTTGTCCCAAATCCCTAAATAGTGCTACATGCTATTAAAGCACTGGTTACACAGGCTGCGCAGTGGAGCGGAACAGTAAACACACAGCAGTGAACTACGCTGTGTCCCTTGGTAAAAGTAGCAGCAGCCATACATCATGAGAAAGTGACCTGGAACCAAAAAGAAAAAAAGAGAGGGATATTAGAAGAAAAAAAAGACAGATCCAGGTGCGTAGGCCATGAGTTGCTGTGCTACCTGGAAATGGGGGTATTATTTTATTAAACTGTGATTAAACAAACAAAGCTTTAAGTAAAGATGATCAAAACAGAAGGCAAAAAAAATGCATCAGTATTATTTCATGCAAGCTTATACGTTTTTATTTTATTTATTTTTTCAGCTGCTCCCTTCTTCAGGAGTCGCCACAGCGAACTGTCGTACAAAGACTTGGCAATTATTTTTTTGCCAGATGTCCTTCCTGCCGCAACCACAGACCACTGAGCTACCGCAGCCCTCTGTGTGGAGCAGAGAGCTGCTATCTAGGGTGCAGATGGTGGGGGTTAAGGGTCTTGCTCAAGGGTCCAGAGTGAGGCAAATGACAGTGGAGGCAGGTGTGGGTGCTTCACCTATCCCACCCACATTTTGATGTTGTTGGTACCGGGAGTTAAACCAACAATCTTCTGATCACAGGCCTATCTTCTCTAACCTCTGTGCCACCGCTCCCAATGCAAGCTTATATGTAAAATATTATAAAACCACTTGACATTCCCCTAGTTTGTTTTTATTTTTTTTCTTGTTTGGCTCCTTGCAGGGCAGCACGGTGGCACAGCTGGTAGAGCTGCTGCCTCTCAGTGAGCAGGTTAACCTGGTTCAAATCCCGGTCTGGGGGCCTTTCTGGATGGAGTTGGCATGTTCTCTCTGTGCATGCGTGGGTTTTCTCCGGGTACTCCGGTTTCCTCCCAAAGACCAAAAACGTGCATGTTAGGCTGATTGGTAACTCTAAATTGTCCCTAGGTGTGAATGAGAGAGTGAATGGTTGTTTGTCTCGTTTGTCTCTATGTGGCCCTGTGATGGACTTGCGACCTGTCCAGGGTGTACCCCGCCTCTCACACAATTATGGCTGGACATGGGCACCAGTGATCCCCACAACCCAAAAAGGAAGAAGCGGGTAAAGATAATGGATGGATGATTACTTGCAGATAAAGGATCAAAGTCTGTTGATATGTTCACTTTAATCTTTTGCAAACATTTGTTGTTTATTTCTTAAGTTTTTTTTCTATAGCTATCTTTGTGTGAAGTAAATAAAATACTGTCTTATTTTAATCATGTTTCTAAGACACTGCCTGGCCAAACAAAAGTTGTAACCTGGATTTAACTAAGCAAACAGGTATGAGCCTCCTATTGGATAATTACTGCATGGGTGATTATCTTTCAGCAACAAGTTATTTAACTCCAACTGGTGCAAGGAGTTGCTTCTCATTTCTTAAACAACCATGTTGAAAGACACATGGTGTGGTCGTGGAAAAGATGTCAGTCTGTTTGAGAAGGGTCAAATCATTGGCATTCAAAAAGCGTTCAATACAAACCACTGGCATGCATCAAGCAGAGAAAACATCTAAGGAGATTGCAGAAACTACTAAAATTGGGTTAAGAACTGCCCAACGCATTATTAAAAACTGGAAGGATAGTGGGGACCCACCGTCTTCAAGGAAGAAATGTGTCCGGAAAAAAATCCCGAATGATAGTGATCGGCGATCACTTAAACATTTGGTGAAACCAAATCGAAGAAAAACAACAGTAGCACTCAGCGCTATGTTTGATAGTGAAAGAGCATTTCCACATGCACAATGTGAAGAGAACTCAAGGGATTGGGACTGAACAGCTGTGTAGCCTTAAGAAAACCACTAATCAATGAGGATAACTGAAAAAAAGGCTTCAATTTGCTAGGGAGCATAAAGATTGGACTCTTGAGCAATGGAAGGAGGTCATGTGGTCTGATGAGTCCACCTTTACCCTGTTCCAGAGTGATGGTGCATCAGGGTAAGAAGAGAGGCAGGTGAAGTGATGCACCCATCATGCCTAGTGTCTAGTCATCAATGCAAGATCTTGGTGAAAAATTAATGCAACACTGGATGGAAATAGAACTTGTGACATTGCAGAAGCTTATTGAAACAATGCCACAGTGATTCATGATGTAATCAAAGCAAAAGGTGATCCAACAAAATATTAGTGTGTAAGCTTTTTTTTGGTGGCGACTTTTTTTTTTGGCCAGGCAGTGTATTTATTTTTTGTGAAAAAAACATATTGCACAGACACTTTTGTGTATCTTATGCTACAATTTTGCAGTATTTTTTTTTTTTACCTGAGAATGTGTTCATCCCAAAATGCATGATAATATACTATCTACAAATTCCTTTCACCAAAATTGTAATTTACCAAACATGTTTGTTTGTTAATGTTTTGTAGTTGAATTGTTTATTTCTGCAAGTCTTTATAGATGAGTCTCTATTTGTTTGTAAAGTAGATATTTGAATTAATAAAACCACAGAAACTGAAAGTATCCTGCACTTAAAATACTATCCACAAATATGAGACCCTCAACTTAGTTTTAAAGTTTTTTTTTATAGACTTATTATCTGTTTTGGTTTCCCGTACATATATATATGCTAATGACTGTCTAAGTGACTGTGATGATTGCAAATTTTCATGTGTCAGATAATACTTTTTTTTACCAGTTTATCAAGTTGTTATGAAACTTATGACAGGTTTGTTAAATACCACTTCACCACTGTCTTTTTTCAGTTGTCAAATTTAGACATGAAGTCAAGAAATTCAGCCCTGTTGCCTCCTGCCTGGGTAGGATTCAGTTAGAGCTGAAGCACAGCTGCTTCTCCTGAGAAACACTGACATCCTTCTTGTAGCTGAGATTTTTTACATTTAGGTCCCCCACACATAAAGATACACGTTTGAAGAGTTTA
The DNA here is from genome assembly GCF_014905685.2 of Nematolebias whitei. Lineage (NCBI taxonomy): Eukaryota > Metazoa > Chordata > Actinopteri > Cyprinodontiformes > Rivulidae > Nematolebias > Nematolebias whitei. The sequence continues at coordinate 20,450,520 of NC_056499.1, read as the reverse complement.
GAAGAATTGGCCTAAAAATACCTAAAATTCCACTTTTCCGAGTTTGCAAAATTACAATCTAAAGACAAGTTATAAAGTAAACTGACTACCTGAAGCTCATGTAATTCACATAAGTTAAAATAAAAGAGGTTATGATCACTGCTGCACTGTCGTCATTTGCAGTTGAAAAACACTTGAATCAATATTTATTTTCCCTTTTTCTTGTTACATATTGAACACAACTTTATTGAACACAAATGTTCAATAAACATACTGGTCAGGATTCAGATACTGATTCAAACTGTATTTCCTATTCCTAATTGTACATCCTATTTTATTCAGAACATGTACATGAGCATTTAAAAATAAAATTAGAATATCATGAAAAGAATTAAAAAAAATGTCAGTCATTTCAGAAAGTGAAACTCATTTTATATATAGATTCATTACACAGAGTGAAATAACTCAAACTTTTATTCATTTTAATTTAGATGATTATGGCTTATAAATTATGAAAAACAAAAATCAGTGTATCCAAAAATTTGAATATTGTGAATACGTTTAATATTGGAAACTCTTGGCATCACACCCTTGTCAGCTCATTAACTCTAGACATGAGCTACAAATGTCTCATTCCTCAAGTGAAGCCACTCCTGAACCAGAGACAACATCAGAAGTGTCTTACCTGCTGAGGAGGAAAAGAACTGGACAGTTGTTCCGTAGTCCAATGTCCTATTTTCAAATGTAAGTAAATTTTGCATTTCGTTTGGAAATCAAGGTCCCAGAGTCTGGAGGAAGAGTGAAGAGGCCCAGAATCCATGTTGCTTGAAGTCCAGAGTGAAGTTTCCACAGTCATTGATGGTTTGGTACCATGTCCTCTGCTGGTGTTGATCCACTGGGTTTTCTGAAGTCCACAGTCAATGCAGCATCTACCAGAACATTTTAGAGACTTCATGCTTCCTTCTGCTGATGACGAGCTATATGAAGATGCTGATTTCATTTTTAGCAATTCCTGTCTCTCTTGTAAATGAGTCCTCGTGGCTCACAGGGACTAACCTGTTTAAATAAAGGTTGAATGAATGAATGGTTCATGCCCACACTGACAAAGGTACCAAAAGCCGGCTGTGGAATATTCTAATTTTCTGAACCACTGAATTTTGGTTTTTCATTTTTTGTAAGCCATAATCATCAAAATGAAAACAAATAAAGGCTTGAAATATTTCACTCTATGTGTAACGGATCAATATATGAGTTTCACTTTGTGAAATTACTAAAATAATAATTCAACTTCTTCACAAATATTCTAAATTTTTAGATGCACATGCTCTGAACACAGTCCTCTCCATAATAATCTGTTCTTCTATCGTTGCAATTCATCAACTTGATGAAAGTATTAGTTATGAAGCACGGTTATTAGTCTACAGTACTTGATATTTTTTTAGTTTTAAGTTTGCATGGGTATTTAAAAGTGCATGAGCACAGTTGAGATTAAAATGAATAACTAATTAATTGAATGACAGCAGGTCAGCTGTGGCTGGTCGGGAAGCGCAGAGTGAGTGGAAGATGACATCATCACTTCTGCAGCACCTCTCGTAAAGCAGCCAGTCCCTGTTTAGCTCCTTGGTGTCTTCCTCCAGTCACAGCAATGCACCTGGACACTAATTTACACACAATTAACAGTTGCACACATGCACACACAAAACTGTATGACAACAGCAGATTTTAGTGACTTTTAGAAGACTGTTTGCTACATCTCCTTTGAAATGTTGGCCAACCAAGGTTATAAATAGGTCTAAAGCGTTAGCCTTGAGTCAATCAAACCCATCATTGAACTGTTTATTCTGTCATCTAGCTAGTAAATATTTATACCGAAAAGAGAGAAATGTATTGTACTTAAATTCCAAAAATTACCAGAATGTGAGCTATTTACAGAAACTACATAAGAAAATAACTATGGACAGTTTATGGACACAACACCGATCCTGCCTACAATAATTCTTAAGGCATCATTAGCTCAGAGATTTGATGCAGAGTTTTTAAATAGCTAATTAAGCTCTGATGATAAGGAGCCACTCGTCATGCGTGTTTAATGCACTGGCAGATGCACCCACTTGTGTCAAGAACATAAGAGAGCAACCCACCGTGAAATGAAAAGGTGTCCCTATTGGTAAATGTTTAGTTTATATCCCATTTTAGCATGTGAAGTGTAATTAACGATTGAGGCAAACTACGTGCATGTGTCTCATGAAGTGGTGTGTTAATAAAGCTGCAGTATTGATTTTTAATTAGGAATATTCAGGTGTCACATGATTTTAACTTAGATTTTAACAGTTTTAAATTTATGCTGAAAATAATACTTGAGTTAATTTTTTTTATGTGTTATATGTTAAAAAAAATATTGTTATGAGTCAGTGCTCATTTCATTTATGAGCTTTCTTTGCATACATGTGTCGATTTTTTGAAAGCACTGGTCCAGAATGCAGCAGCCCGATTTTTAACCAGTACAGGCAAAAGAGAGCACATTACACCAGTTTTGGCCTCACTGCACTGGCTACCGGTTCACCTTCAAATCCAGTTCAAAATGCTCCTGTATGTCTACAAATCGCTGAACAGTCCCCCCCCCCATCTCTCTGATCTGCTACAACCGTATGTCCCACCACGTCCCCTGAGGTCAGCGGACCAGTTGCTCCTCACAGTTCCAGGAACTCGTCTTAAGCGCAGAGGTGACAGGGCCTTCTCTGTAGCAGGACCAAGACTTTGGAACGAGTTACCTCTGCTTGTCAGACTGGCCCCCTCACTCTCGGTTTTCAAATCCCGTTTAAAAACACACTACTATTCAGTAGCTTTCAACACCAGATGATCTGTGTTGTGAACCTGTACGCTCCACACTGGTTTGTCGTCATATTTATTATCTGCATCGTTTTTATGTCTATATTTTTGATTTACTTCATTTTGTATATTGCTTTGTGTGTTGTCTGTTATTCTGTCTGTACAGCACTTTGGTTGGCCTTGTAGCTGTTTTAAGTGCTCTATAAATAAAATGGTATGGTATGGTAAATATACAGAACAACATAATGGAAGGTATTATTCATTCTACTTTATTTATACTCACCATAATGCGCTGATTGAGCTGTTGTGATGAAAAAAGGAGAATATTGTACTGTGAAAGTCAAATTATAAAGCAAATTATCTTTGAATAAACATCGCTCTGATCCTTTGGCACTTTTGAGACATTTGCAAAAAAGAAGAATACATTTATTTGTTTGTCAATTTTGTAAAGCTGTTGTAAAGCAATTTTGTGAGCTCACTAGTTTATTATGTTGTTACCTTTCTACATTCTCTGTGATTGGTAAAATCCCGTTTTTTTTATTTTTTTAATCTGTCTGGTCCTGTCAAATGCTCAGCTGCCTTGTGTTTTAAAACAAAATGGCCAGAAATGTTCTAACTTTGAAGAAAGTGGGCTGATACTCACACAATGTCACTAAACATTATTATTAATTTATCGAGTATTACCACATCTTATCTTGTACAGCCTTTAACCAGCCACTAGGGAGCATAAGCAAGTGTATCTCTTGTGCCAGTCCCAAGCCTGGGTAAATGATGAGGGTTGTGTCAGGAAGGGCATCTGACGTAAAACACTTTTGCCAAAACTAACATGAATTCATCTAAGTGGCACCATACTAGATCGGTCGAGGCCCAGACTAAAAATGACCGCCACCTGTGCTATTGACATACAGGGTGCTTGCACAAATTGTGCTATTGTTAGTCGAAGACCACGTGGAGAGAAACGTGTCAGGAGACAGAGGGAGAAGACGAAAGTCAAGAACATAGAACTGAGCGTGGCAACTCTAAATGGGGGGACAATAACAAGCAAAGGCAGGGAGCTGGCTGACATGATGCAGAGAAGGAAGGTAGATGTTTTATGTGTCCAAGAGACCAAGCGGAAGGGCAACAAGGCTCAGAGCATTGGAGTAGGATTTAAACTATTTTACCATGGTGTGGATAGAAAGAGAAATGGAGTAGAGGTGGTCCTGAAGGGCGAGTTGGCAAATAATGTAGTAGAGGTGAAAAGAGTGTCAGATAGGGTGGTGTGTCTGAAGGTAAAAGTAGAAGGTCTAATTCTAAATCTTGTTAGTGGTTATATGCTCCACAGATTGGATGTGACAGATGAGAAAAATAAATTTGAAATAATATGGATGAAGGGATAGAGATTATCCCCAGGCAGAAGAGAGTGGTGATAGGAGCAGACCTGAATAAACTTGGTGAAGGAAACAGAAAGGATGATGAAGTGATGGGTAGGTTTGGTGTCAAGGAAAGAAACCAGGTAGGACAGATGGTGGATATTGCCAAGAGAGTGGAAATGGCTGTAGTCAACACTTATTTCCAGTAGAGGGAGGAACATAGAGTGACCTATAAGAGTTGAGGGAGGAGCACACAGACTACATTCTGTGTAGAAGAGGAAACGAAGGAGACTGGGGACTGTAAGGTTGTGGCAGGGGAGAGCGTGACCATACAGCATCAGCTGGTTGTGTGTAGAATGACTCTTGTTACGAAGGTAACCGCTGTTGTTCTTTAAGGGTAGACACGGAAATGCTTCACTTGAAGAGGCAGATTGTATGCTGTTGTACTTAAAATTAGTGCTCATGTAATTATTTTCAGTTTACATATCCAACGTAAGTTTTATTCGTTCAAGGCAGTCATATTTGTCTGTATATTTATTATGAGTAAGCCTGAGCGTTACCAGATCTAAGCCGGATCCTAGCAAATACTGGAAGCACCCTGTCAAAATAAGAGAGTTCCTGGATTTTGTTCCAGCAGGAGCCGGCTCAAATTAAGCTCTGCATGTACAGCTTTAGGACGACATAATCAGATGTTTTTTGACTGCATAATTATTACCAAAAAGAACGATTCATACTAATCTGCGTTTGTCATTCACAGGATATCTATGAAACTTAACACACACAGTCATAATGGAACGATACAGTACATGAACATGTGTGCACACATAAACGAGCATTCAGTAAGAAAACTATTTGGTTTTGATTTGCCGTGTGTGTAGAGAAAATGGATTTTAGACTATGAGAAAGAGTGAGGAAGCACAAATGTTAGCAAATATGTGTCAACAATCAGCAGCAGACACAACCACATGCCATAAGAAAGTTTTCAGCACAGTCCCGTGTTTCACATCATGTCAAAGTATTTCATGTGTGGAAAAAGAATGAGAGGGATTTCTTTGTTCATAATCAATTTCTGTATCAAAAACAAAAAATGTCATTACATTTTACCATCAGTGTCTCAATAATAATGAATCACAGTATTTTTTTTTAAGTGCTTAAACTCTTGATTTGTAAATATGTTCACAGCTTTTTGCTAAAACTTCGCATATGTTGTTTACATTCTGCAAAAATGACAGAGCTCGAGGCTTATACCACAGTTAGAGATTTGAGGTCAGAGAGTTGTGTTCAGAAACAAAGTGCTTTACATAGAAATACACTGATAAAGTTAGTGGCAAATATATAGTGTTGCTGTTCAGTTATTATTGAAAAAAATTATTGGCAATAGGTAGGAAGCAACTGACAGAGAGCCATGATTCAACAGCATCTCCTCTGCAACTTGCTTAAACTTTGGGTCTTGCAGCTATTAAATGAACCTGAGAAGCTTAACGCCCCTGCATAACTATGCTCCAATTAAACAGATTACTCATTATAACAGATGTTTTAAATGATTTATGAGCATATTCTTTACAGCAGAGCAACACTTAATAGTTCGATGGTCCATATTTTTTGTTTGTTTTAAATGAGAAAAAAAAAGGATATTATGACCAGACCAGATCTGCTGCAAAGAACTTCATAATAACCTAGCCTATTACATTAAAAAACAGAGTTTTCACAGAGGTTCTCACCTTTAATTGGCTTTTAATAATGTAAAGAAAACGGTATAATTAAAACTTAGATCTTTATAGGTTTGGAAGTATTTGTGAGCAATTGTATTTGAACCTACAGTAGACAGTGATCAGAGCAATCTCAGTTTGAAGAATCAAATACAAGTTCTTCAGAGGAACTCAGGCTGGCCATCATTTAGAGTAGGCCTCATTCAAAAGCAAACTTTCATACACTTTTCAGAGTTAATGCCATCAAAAATGTATTCTTTTACCTTGTCACTGTTGCTTCTTTTGTTGTTGTTGTTGTTGTTGTTGTTGTTGTTGTTGTTGTTGTTGTTGTTGTTTAGCCTTTTTGATAACTGCCAAATGACTCATCATAGAGTCAGGGGTCTTATTTCATTTATGGGATAAAACTGGGGGAATCTGTATTTTGTTCCGTTTAGTTCCTTGTGTTTTTCTCCACTCCCCAGTGTTCTCCCTCCTTGTTGTCAGCTCCTGTCTCACCTGTCTCAAATTCTAATCACCACAGGTGTTTGTCATTATGTCTCGTTTAGTGTCCCTATTTGTTCATCATCTCTGTGTATTTTCCTTTTGTCCATGGATTGTGTGAGAAAGCCTGTCATGTTCTGTTCCTCTCATAGTTTCACTCATTCAGTGTTTTGCTGCCCCGTCAGCCTTTTGTTTCATTTTTGGTTTAAATAAATATGTTCCTTATTTTACAGTGGGGTCTCAAAAATCTGCCTGCACGCAAGTTCTACAATAACATTCATATCATGTCAAAACCTTCAATGCACTGTAAAAATAAGCGTTTGATAATGTTGTCTTCTGCAGCGGAGTTTGAGTTTCCGAAGGCAAACTGGTGACACTGTGAATTTTTTTAATTACAGACGGTAGTTATGTTTTTTGGTTTGATTATATAACTGTGTTGCACAGCTCTGTTTGTAGTGAAAGAAAGCAGCACCCTCACTTCACTTCTCATTAGAGACACTCCCGGGGCCTCATCAAAGATTTCCCTCCTTTTTGCCACTTCCCTTCCTCACTTCTATAATGCTCCATTTTCCCAGCGCACTGCTCCCAACAGCTTCAGGACATGCTTAACAAACACTCCAGCAAAACATTCCTCCTGATGCTAACTTTTCATCGTTTTGCTCCACCAGTGAAAGAAAATCACAGTGAATCTCTTCAACATCAAACTTTTTTTTTTTTTTTTTTGTAGCTCCTTTACCAACAAAGGAAAGTTTTCAGAGATGGGTGTTTGATCGGCACAGTATGAACAAGAGTTCATGTTTTTACATGAATATGTCTGGGACTCAAAGACGTTCCTGAGAATATGAATCACACTTTTAGCTTGTTGAATGAGTGACATTGTTGCTCTGTCTGTTACTCACAGAAAAAAAAATGTTTTTGTTTACACAACAATTTAAATAGAGAATCATCAACATGTTATGTGTGACCAGAATCTACAGTTTTCTATTATGCATCAACAGCAGATCAACATGGACAAATCAAACACTGACAGCATACCAGAACTTTGTGATTTTATTCAGGTAAAATTGCAGTATTTTTATTTGGGAAGAAAGGATAAGAAGTGGAATGACATGCAGTTTGCAATTCACAGCTCCATTTTCTGATATCAGTATAACCTGCTCCTTTAATGAGCTACACAATTCAATTCAATTTATTTATATAGCACCACGTCGCAACAGAAGTTATCTCAGGGCACTGAACAGAAATATTCATATATATAAACAGTAAGTTTATTTATCTGAGGAGCAGACTGCTTTGAGTCTTAGCTTCATCGCAGACTCTCATCTTGCGCAAGCATTAAGGCGACAGTGGAAAGAAAAAACTTCCTCATGAGGAAGAGTGCAGCTACAGCGTGCACTCTCAGGGCATTATTACCTGCAGTGTCCCCTCAGTGCGGACCGAACTAGACAAAACGGCCTTCTCTTACTTCACTCCTGCAACATGGAATTCCTTTAAAGAAGATTTCAAGTTGTTGACTTTGACCACTCTAAGGGATTTTAAACAACTAAGTTCATTGCAAAAACCACTGCAGACATCCATCCATCCATCCATCCATTATCTTTACCCGTTTATTCCATTTTGGGTCACGGGGGTTGCCGGTGCCCATGTCCAGCAATCACTGTGCGAGGGGTTATTTTATCCTGAATATCTGGGGTCATAAACAGAGATTTGCCCAATAACTAGATTTTTTTCTCTATAGATTGTACTGCATACTTTGACTGAACTGTTTTCTGGTAGTTATGACCAGTCTTTTTATTTACCAGTAGTTTAATTGTTTCTGTTATTAAAAAAAAGAAAGAAAATTTGACTTTATTTTTCAGTTGACAACAGAACTTTGTCAGGTTACTGTTTCTCTCTCACTTTCAACAAAGCAAGAGTATAACTGTGGTGGTTAGAAGCTGGCACATACAGTGGCATAATTGCCTTCACTTGGCGCATGATCAACTAGATAAAAGTTGTGCCCAAAAGTTGCTTCTTTGTGGTGTTACCTGCAATAATTAGATGCAGGCCCGGTATTATTTTTTCCTTTTTTTTCTTCAGCGTTTGAGACAAATGAAAAAGAGAAATTTATGTTCATGAATGCATAAGTTGCAGCTAAAGATTGTGTTTTTATCAGAAACGTTACTATATATATTTTTTTTTTACATATTTCCAGTCACTATTGTGTTTTAATACCATCCCACATGAGAAATGTGTAACTCTAGAAGGACTTTTCAAGTTCTCACAAGTATTTTATCATCTAATGTTTAGCAGTGGCAGTGAACATGGCGTAAAAGATGGTGTTTGTGTTAAGTTGATAAGCTTCTGCACTGAAGCAGTGCTATTCCATTCACACAAAATACAACCCTGACAGCTCAATACGCTTACATTCTTGCTTTGTCTTATAAAACCCTTGAATGCTTGGCATAGTCATATGAATTGTGATGTCTATAGAATATCAGGTTATAGTAAAACTGTGAATCAGTGGGTAATTTAATCCTTACACGAGTATTTCTTCAATTTTATACAAGTTGTAAATATTGTGGCTGCACAGATGCAGTCTTTATCTCTACGGCCAAATGAAGACTAATGCTTATGTGACGTCTCCCAACATGACTGATTTCCAACAGTCTGGTGAATTTGTTACTGTTAGGCATCTCTTGTCAGTATTTAGAAAGGAAATGTCAAGAGAACACAACAGAACAGATGCTAATAAGGCTTTCACCTCCCTAGAAAATAATGGAAAAATACACAATGTTTGCAGCAGGTATTTTAAAATATGTTTCACTCAAAGTAATCTAGTTATCTTTAAGTGGTCATTTTGGCTGTAAGGTGAAATAGAAAAGAACCCCGTACATAAATAAAAAGGCAGACATTAGTTGTGAGAAAATAGATGACAGAAAACATAGTGAGCTATGCTGTATCCATACTCTGCTTCCCCCTCTGACTCCCACTTTATATTCCTTTCTCGATTTACAGCAAATTGCTCTGAGACTTATAAAGCTCCTCTAGCAGAGTTATCACCTGGGAGCTTGCTCAGGTCTAAGATCCATACCTCACGCACTTCTAACTTTAAGTGTGAAGCCATCTGCTCAGCCAATTAAATCTCTTGTTCCTCTGAAGTCCTACCTACTTTCACTGAAACTAGTCATTAGAAATGAAAAAACAAAAGTAGACATATTTTTCTGACGAGGCAGGGGATAAATGGCTTCTTCAGGTCCCTTTCTGTAGTTTAACACATCAAGTTTTTAATGTACAGGTAATCTAAAGTTTAAAGAATTGAAGAAGTGCAGGAAAAAAAAACTTCAGAAATCGCCAGTTAGTTCAAGGCTCAGCAGGCTATGTCTCGTTCTAGGCCGTAGTTTAACATGAGAACAATTAAACAAATTGTGTTTAGCCTTTAGAATGTGGAAATAATTTACAAATACATTGGAGTTTCTTGCTAAGGAAACATACAAAGCTTCAAACATTTTATATTCTCCTATGAGAATAAGCTTGAGTACTCCTGATGCATGCTCAATAAGCTTTAGTACTGTTTGCCAAGATGAGGAGCATCGTACTTAGAAACCTAAACTATACAGAACTAAACAGGATGGTAAATGGACTGTACTTATATAGCGCCTTTCTATCTTATTTCAAGATACTCAAAGTGCTTTACACTACAACCCCATTCATACAGCACTATACTAGATCTCTACAAAGCTAATTGAACAAATCATTCTAAAGAGACTAATCAGTGCTTTAGATCACATTCATACACTGATGGGACACACATCTGAGGCTATGAGGGGTTCAGTGTCTTGCCCAGGGACACTTCAAAATTTGACTGCTGGTGGATTTGAACCCCCAACTCTCGCATTGGAGGACGACTGCTCTAACCACTCAGCCACAGCCGCCCCAGGATGTAGAACCAAGATTTGGAACTTGGTGAGGAAAAGCCGTGAATGATGGCCAGCTGTAGTGGAAGAGAAAAGTGACCAAGAACTTGGGAAATGTATAGTCTTAAACAAATAGGTACATTTTTGTAGTGCAGAAAGGTTTTTTTTTATTAAATAAATATCACTATAAATAGGTGAACGAGAATCTTCAAAAACAATTTTTGGTAGTGTAACAAGGTTAAAAGGGACTGTACGCCCTAGGCCAATCTGACATTAGATGTTATTTGTCAAGACTAAAATAATTGAGCAAAGTGATGCTTGTGGTTCACATCAGAAGCTGTGTTCACAGCTTTCACAGATTTCTTCTCCTGTCCTTGTCATCAGGACAGCATTCACATCCACATAAATGTATTCAAAAAGAAAAACACATTCAAGTAAATTAGCTCTAATATTGATGTCATGCAGGGAAAATGATTTGGCAGTCTGAACCAATCTCTACATTCAATACCCATTCTTTCCCTCCCTTCACCTCCTCCGATTGCTGTGATGTTCATTTGCACCCTATAATTAACTCAGCATATCTCTGTCATGATGTGGAAATAAACCACAATTTAGCTCAGAGGGCAATTACAGTGTGCGTGTGTGCATGTGTGTGTGTGTATGGAGGGGTAGCGGTAAAACAAACCATATCAAGAGGTTAATAGGAAGAGAATTAAAAGTGAGATTATACATTGATTAGCTCATAGAGCTGGTAAAACCAGATGAGGAGAAGGAAGTGTAGAAAGGAGATCAGGCAGAAAGCCTGTGAAATAAACGATCGATAAATCCCGAGAAATGACTTGAAATGAAAAGGGGTATGTACAGCAATGAGAGAAGTCCACATTTAAAAAAAAAACTGTCAAAAATACGCCTCCAAAGGTCATTTACAGCACTTAATTTGAGCGGGATCCTGCCGGAACAAGACCTGGGAACTCTCTCTTTTTGACAGGGTGCATTCCGGCAACTGTTTGCTCAGATCCGGCAACTCATATCTCTGCCCCTAAAAGTCCAAAGTCATTGCATATTTTTATTGTGATTAGTTATTAAAAATACAACGAGAGGAGATGGTGCCCAGTCTGCGGAGTGGATATTACTGCTGCAGCAGGCGCACCCGTTCGTGCCCAGCAGAGGACTGGACGGCATGTCCAGTGGGGATGAAGTGTCTTCATCTATATGGCAAGCCAAATGGCCCATTAATAGCCACTTTTACCACATGTCTGGCTATTAATGGGTTGGTTTGGTTTGCACTTGGTTTGCCATACCTTATGCACAGGAGCGTCTCCAGACAGCTCTGAGCGCGCACAACTGTTCATGTGTACTCACGTATACGTTTCAGACATAATAAATTAAAAAAGCTTACAGTAAAAAAAAATACAAGAAAAATGTTTGATGTGCATTATTCACATATCAACACAACGGCGCTAATTTATCAAAAATAACAGCGATCAAAATGTTGAAAAGACAGTCCAACTTCCCTTCATTGAATAAATGGATGGATGGATTGTCCTTAGTTGGACAACAGAGGAGGCCGTCGTAATTGAGGTTGGAGCAGCAGGAGCAGCAACGTGCTGGAATGAATTCAGGGGAGATGAGTTCGGCTCAGAAACATGAAGGGAGGATTAGGACACTTGACAAGATCAGAGCTGCTCTATTCACACACAACCTGTTGTTGCTCTCTAAAATAGGAATTTAATCAAATGTTTACAAATGTAGGTAAATGTAGATGTTTAACAACAGGGAGGAGGACCCACAAGCTCCCTCCACTTCC
>NC_056499.1:20430586-20433468 GCF_014905685.2 Nematolebias whitei | reverse complement strand
CAGCATATTTTAACTTTTGTTTAATTTTTTTACAGCGTTTTTTCTTTAATTTTAAGTACCATTTAATACACAATCAATAAGTGATCTGCAGTCAAGCTTTCTGTTAGGAAATTAGATGCCAATTGTCAACAAGATATTTATTTTGAAAAATATATTTTTCTGTGTGTAATATTTATTATGTCTCTGTCGTGTTTTACTGTGGACTTACTATGTAGCACAACACACATGTAGCTGAAGTTAGAGGATGTCTTCTTCTAAATAATGACATCAGATGTAAACGAGGTTGCTAAGGTTAATAATGCATAACCACTGACTGAAATACATTTTAAGCCAATACATCCAATATTTAATATACATCCAATATTTGCTATGATTATTTACGATCAAGTGCACTTTTACAGAACAGAAATTTAAAATGTTAACTGCAGACATAAATATATGCATGTTTTGTGATTTTCATGTAGGTAAGTTTTGTACAATTTTAAACATTAGTGTTTGTTTTAAACAAAACATCAATAATTATGGTTCAGAACTGAAGCTACTGCATAAATCCAAATCTTAGCACATATAATGTTTGAATTAAGTTGGCTTCAGCTGGCAATAATTTACTAAAAACCCTTCCCATAAAATGTTAAACTTTAATTTTGCTATGAATAACTCTCACATTTATCATACATGCATTCAAGTATAGTTTTTTGGGGTTTTTTAACACTCAAACTTTGAATTCAGCCAAAAAAAAATCCCACGTTTTGCGGTTCAGTTTGGATAATTCCAAATACTTAAGAGTTTACAAGAGAAAGCTGACTGCTGGAGCTTCTTCTTTGTATATAAATTAAGTGCTGTTGTGTTTTCACACAGATTATTTAGCACTTCTGTCTTCAAGATCTCAAGTTGGAGTTGCCAAATAGTCATCCCAATCCCAATCCCATACTCTAAGCCCTAACTGATCACACTGACATGCAAAGAGGCAAACAACAGGAATTCCTTTAAGGAATCGTCGTTTTTATGTAAAATTTCAAATCCTGCTTTTGTTGAAGTTATTTGGATTTTTAAAATTTTTTTTTTACAACAAATTGGTCTTTTTGTTGTCGTTTTCAATTTTCTCATTTGTCATTTTTTTTGTTTAATCCATCAAACTTTTTCTCTAATTTTTCAGCAACCTGAGTGGAAAGATAAGACAATCAAATTCACTGTTAATGGTTATCTTGCTGTTAACACTACTAGAGAGCAAACATACTTAGTGCGATGTACTCTGTCTAGTCGACTACACAGTTTATTCTGTACTGAATGCGTCTGTGAGTGAACGAGCTTATTTATGCAGGGTGTGTGCAAACACAGGAGCAGATAAGCAGGCGCTTCAGTGTGAGTGGGTGTAGGAGACTAATTGGCCCGTAATAAAACCACTGGCTTAATGTCTCACATTTAGCTGGTCTGCAATAGGATTTACAGTATTAGAGTAATCTACACAAGGTCATTGATAATATGTGGCCATTTTAATACTAGTCTACAGTTGTTTGTTCAGGCCCAAGTAGTAAAACTAAAGAAATAAGTTCAAACTGCAATGTTCTTCTCTCAGGAGAAAACTGTACTGCATGTGGCCAAAATTTACTTGATGACTACAGGTATTACCAGTTTGGCTTATTGGGTGTAAAAGGGACTAAATTATTAAAAACAAAAATCAGAAGCAACAAGAACAAAATGATGACAGGAGTGTGACTCAGAACACTCAGGAGGCATAAAACCCAGATCATTCACTGACTCAACACACCTCTGCAGCTCCCCAGGCACATGAAGCAAGAACCTCTGTCAAGTTTCAATCACAGAGGGTACAATCAGATTAACTTGTGACCACTGGGAAGCATACGGTTAACATTGTTCTTTATTGATCCATTTTGCATGTCTCATTTACATATTTGCATGTACATAATTGATTTATTTAGTTTTAAATGTAATTATTGACTAATTAACCCATTAAACAAATATTGTTCTGTGCATTTGCAACATAGCACCAGCATCACTTATGGTAGTTTGAAGCTGTTCAGTGATAAAAACCTTAAATATGATATAAATGACTGATGCATGCAGTTTGTAAGACTCTGATAAACAAAATGCAAACATGTTGAGGCTGCATTTAGGACCAAGCCTCTCTTAAAAATAGAAATCTGCAATCTTAATTTGACTAGTTAAACAAAGGCTAATAACAAATCATAGTAATAAAATCACACAAAACTTCTGTTTACATAAGTAACATGTCTTGTACAGTAAAGTTACTTTTTTCCCCTTAAACACTAGTTTATTGTTGGATAATTTACATAAGTATATAAATACTTTGAAACGGTTCTGCAAAGATCTAAATCTTTTGATTTTGGAGCAGAGCTTTGAAGGGTAATTAAAACACTTCACTGTGAACTGACACAGCAAACTGTCCATCCTATTCTTCATTATCAGAAGAGTGTCCTGTATTGTGAGGGGGATGGAGTCAGTCCAGTTTTAACTGTAGTTCCACTGTACCCAGTGAATCTGCATTAACTTTTAAAATCTCAAATTAATATTCAATTGGTGATTGTTTGTCCTACAATATGAGATGCTACAGGGAAGACTGTGAGCAAGGAGAAGATAAAAGATGCAAGGATTCGACTGGCTCCTCCAGTTGTGTGTGTTAGTCTTTTCTACTTATTTCTAGCTGACTCAGAATTGTTTCATTGCAATAAACACTTAAACTTTATCTGTCTACCATTTATATAACAAAGTCTGGATTACAAAACTGAGAAAAATACTGGATTTAAAAATGTCCTGTAAAATGTTTTTAGCTGCTATCTTATTGGTGACTGCTTAATCCATCCATCCATCCATCCATCCATCCATCCATCCATCCATCCATC
>NC_056499.1:20428950-20430576 GCF_014905685.2 Nematolebias whitei | reverse complement strand
ATCCATCCATCCATCCATCCATCCATCCATCCATCCATCCATCCATCTTCCGCTTGTTCTAAAGTCGGATCACGGTGTAGCAGCTTGAGCAGGGAGGCCCAGATAATTCTTTCCACAGCCACTTCTTCCAGCTCTTCTGGGATGATTCCAAGGTGTTCCCAGGCCAACTGAGAGACATAGTCTCTCCAGCGTGTCCTGGGTCTTCCCTGGGGTCTCCCAGTTGGACATGCCCGAAGCACCTGCTAGGGAGGTGCCCAGGGAGCATCCTTATCAGATGCCTGGACCACTTTAACTGGCTCCTCTTGATGTGGAGGAACAGCATTTCTACTCGAAGTCTCTCCTGAATAACTAAACTTCTCACCCTATCTCTTAGGGAGAGTCCAACTGCCCTGCGGAAGAAACTAATTTCAACCACCCAACAATGTTCAGTCAGGTCAACAGGACGGTTTCTTTTCTTTTTTTTTTGTGCTGAGACATATCGCTCTCCATCCAGAAGGTTTCATCAGTCTGAGGAAACACCAAACAAAACTGATTCTTACCCAACAGCCTACTACAAAGTGGAAAAAAACGCTTTTGAGCATGGTCTTTGGTAATTTCATCCGCCTGTATCCACAATCTTGTTCTTTCAGTCACTACCTAAAGTTTGTGACCATAGGTGAGGGTAGGAATGTAGACTGACCAGTAAACAGAGAGATTTGCCTTACAACTCTGTTTACTCTTCACCACAATGGACCGTCACGAAGCCGCATCAATCCATCTGTCAGTCTCAGACATCATTCTTCCCTCACTCATGAACAAAACTCCAAGATATTTGAACTCCTCCACTTGAGGCAGAACCTCACCCTCGACCTGAAGAGAGCAATCCACCCTTTTCCGATTGAGGACCATGGCCTCAGATTTGGAGATGCTGATTCTCATCCCAGCTGCTTCACACTCTGATGCAAACTGCTCCAGTGAGAGATGAAGATCATGGCATGATGACGCCAACAGGACCACATTATCTGCAAAGAGCAGAGATGGAATCCTGAGGCCACCGAAGCAGACTCCCTCCACCCGCTGGCTGTACTGAGAAATTCTGTCCATGAAAGTTATGAACAGATTTGGTGAAAACGGGCAGCCCTGGAGGAGCTCAAATCCCAATATAAAAGGGTTCGACTTACTTCCGGCAATGTGAACCAAACTCTTGCACCGCTTGTACTGTATAGGGACCCAACAGCCTGTAGAAATGGGTCCCCAGTCCCATATTCACAGAGCAACCCCCACAGTGTACCCCAAGGAACACGATTGAACACCTTCTCCAAGTCCACAAAATATGCGAAGACTGAATGGGCAAACTTCCATGACCCCTTGAGGATCCTAGTGAGGGTAAAGAGTTGGTCCAGTGTTCCACGGCTAGGGTGGAACCCGCATTGTTCTTCCTGGATCTGAGGTTCAACCAACGATCGGACTCGCTTCTCCAGTACCCCTGAATAGACCTTACCAGGGAGGCTAAGGAGAGTGATGCCCTATAACTGGAGCACACCTTCTGGGCCCCCTTTTTGAAGAGGAGAACCACCACCCCAGTTTGCCAATCCAGTGGCATCCATCCATCCATCCATCCATCCATCCATCCATCCATCCATCCAT
>NC_056499.1:20412911-20428940 GCF_014905685.2 Nematolebias whitei | reverse complement strand
CATCCATCCATCCATCCATCCATCCATCCATCCATCCATCCATCCATCCATCCATCCATCCACCCACCCATAAAATGACAGTTTATGCAACAGAATTTATTTTCTCCAATGATTCTGCTACAAAATTATCCTAAATGTTAATCACAGACATTTGTTCAAAAATGCTGGATATATATTTTCTTTTCTTTCTTTCTTTCTTTCTTTCTTTTTTGTTTTTTTTGTTTAAGAAATATGTAACGAATGTTTAACCAATTTAAATCATGACATAGTAACTTCAATTTAAAAAAGTATTTACATTTTTAAGTTTTTAACAGATATGTCACCTTAACCAATATCCTTCTACAATAGTTTATATTACACAATAAACTAATGGCTTCTTAACCACACTAAATACCTGTAGTGGCAAAAATGTAACAAACAAACTTGGAATACTTGTAAAGTTGGACATTGTTATCAATTTGCTCTATTTTCCCTGTTTAAACATGTCACTCCATACTGCCCAGTTTATTTCTTTTTTATGTAAAGATTTATTTTTATGCTGTGAAGGATCGGATTCAAAAGAAAACAAAATAAAGCTTCAGTATGAATTGTTCACAAGACCCTGAAATCTTCATTAGACCAATTTAATTCCTTCATATTTCTGCCACTGATACAGCAGATAAAGAAAGTCCAGATGAGCAGCTTTTGATGAAATCTGAAAGGAGCACAAATGTCAGGGTGTAGATATTTTCTTCCTTTACATGCAAACTATAGAACATCTGAATATCACACAATTTGAATTTAAACTTCACGTGTAACAGAATATCTGTCTCTGTAAGGTGACAGCTGAAAGAAGTACCCCACAGAGTAGCTTTTTTTCTTGGAGAAAGTAATTACAGCAACAAATCTCTGAATTATTTACTTCCTGTAGTATTTAGATTAAATTTGAGAAACACGTCTAAAATACTGAACACAACACATCTAGAAAGTTATGGCTGTTCTCATATTTAACCTGAACATTCTAAAATAAGGTACAATAAAAATGAAGAATATAAAAGTTAGAAATTTTGCTATAATCATGTTATAAACTGTTACAATCTGTCATGTCTAATGGAGGTTCAAATCGTTACAAAAACCAACACCAAAAATTAATATATGCTTAACTTTAAAATTAACTCCATAATAATTGAATAATCATAAAAGTTCTACTGCAGGATTTGAATAAAAAGGTCAATAGCAAAAATTAAAATTAGTTGAGTGAGGCAAAACTATTTTTGTGGTTGATCTTTCCAGACATGCTTCCATATGGCACCCCTTTTTAAAGTGAATAATTTTTAGATAAAGTCAGCTTGTCATAATATTGAAGTGATGCAAACCATACAGGAGGTTCAAGTAGAACTTTAACAATTTAATTACTGACAAAAACAAGATGTTCATGGCAGCAAGGGAAACTAAAACAAACTGAATGGTGACATGGCAGAAAACCAGACAGAAAATAAAGCCCACAGACCTACAGTTCTACAGGTGTGGTGAAAACTGGGAGATTAAATGGACTCAGGCTGATGATGAGAATGAAAACAGGTGGGTTAATTGTAATGGTGAACAGGTGAAGGTGGGCGTGGCATGACAGATAGGCAGAAACTTATGGAGGAAAAGTACAACAGACTGGTAAAACCCTAAAAGAACCAAACTAAACACAAAGTTCATAAAACAGAAAACAAATACACCCCCCCCCCAAAAAAAAAAAAAAAAAACTTAAAACAATCTAACAATAAAATGTAAAGTTTTTTTTTTTAAAGCCACAAATCCTGAAACAAATTGTTACAAATAAAATTGAAGTTTACTGCATAAAAAAATAAATAAATCTAACTTCTACCAAGTATGCAGAACGTCCCAGTGGGAATCGTGCACGGACAATAAACTTGTGAAGCAGGGTTGATCATTCTCGGGCAGCTAACAAGGACCTGTGGTCTTTGTTTTCTGTTTTTTATTTATTTATTTATTCTGAGTCCCCACCACCACCTCTAAACAAATGAATAAGTAAAAATACACAGCTTTCTTGAAACTGCTGGCAGTGCTTTAACTCAAAATGCATGTAAGATATCACCTGACTGTTCTTACTAAGTGGCGCGGTAGCTCAGCTGTTATCTCTCCATGAGAAGAAGGTCACTGGATCAAATCCTGGCTCGGGACCTTTCTGGGTGGAGTTTGCACGTTCTCTCTCTGCTTGCATGGGTTTTCTCAGATTTTCTCCCACAGACCAAAAACGCATGTTAGGCAGATTGGTAACGCTAAATTGTCCCAAGGTGTGAGTGAGAGAGTGAATGGTTGTCTCATTTGTCTCTATATGTTCCTACTGTCTCACCCAGGGACACTTCGTGTGACTGATGGTGGACTTGAACCCCTAACTCTCCCATTGGATGACGTCTGTTCTAACCACTCAGCTACAGCTGCCCCATATCCATGGATAATGATTGAATGGGTGGGTGTTCTTACTAGAAAATTAAAGAAACTTTGATTGGCTGTTTCATCAAAGCTTTCAAAACAGAATTTTTCAACTATTAAGTGTTGGAATATGTAAAATTATGTTTTGTTACTTTACT
This sequence comes from Nematolebias whitei, assembly GCF_014905685.2. Classification (NCBI taxonomy): domain Eukaryota; kingdom Metazoa; phylum Chordata; class Actinopteri; order Cyprinodontiformes; family Rivulidae; genus Nematolebias; species Nematolebias whitei. The sequence goes on along the minus strand of NC_056499.1, from coordinate 20,426,358 downwards.
ATATAAAACAATTGCAGTTTTAGATAACTGTAGAGGGATATGGGGCTGGATATACAGTATATTGTAAATTATCAGTTATGAGTTAAGCTCATAAGATATGCATTTATAATGCAAATAACCTCGTGTGGGCACCACCTCTCTTTTAGAGGAAACATCAGTCTCTTTTAAACCCAAATTAAATGTAAACTGAAATGTGAGTTCTGTCTCGTGTTTAAAGGGCATCAAGTCAGTTAATACACACAGTTATGCCAAAATAATCACAAATTCAGTAGATTGCATGTATTTTATTATACAAATAATAATCTGTGATATATGTGATGAAAAATTATGCATAACAACCAAATGAATAACAAATAGCTTTTTATCAAAGGTCTAATTGATTATTCAAATCAGTTAAACTTAAAAAGGCAGCTTTTGGACTGGTTCTGCTTGTGAAGTAGTTAAAATTGTGTCTAAAGTGACATGTAGTTTGTCTGATAAGATTATTGTGATGTATGATCACCAGAAAGGCATTAAAAGTCTCTTTCCTACCAGAATGAGATGGTCAGGAATGGTCCAACAGCTGCTTAAAAATGGTACCAGCCCAGATGTTCTGGTGACTGAGAGGCTGATTTTTCCTCAAAGTTCACATGTCATCTTAGAGGGACGAGGGTCCATATGGGAGTCAGCTGGGAATTACCACTCCTGTGGTGTGATGGTTCTGCTAACAAATCTCAGGTTAATGGCAGGTTCTGCTTCTGGTTCTGCAGGGTTTCTTCTGTATCTTTCGTCCCATCTCTGTGCAGAAAGGATGCTTCTCTTCCATGCAGAAACTGAGTTTTTCTCTCCCAGTTCCGAGCTCAAGTGAAGTCTTCATGAGACGAAGCCTCAGTCAGTGTGTAGCAGAAGTTGAGAAGTAGATGTGCTTGTAGTAGTGAAGAAGAAGTGAAACTTAACTTAACTGTCTGTGTGTTACAGATTGACTTTGGTCCACCTCTCGGAAGAGGGATGGTCCCAACTCTTGGCTTTGTTTTTATAAAACCTAAAGTACATTTTTCTCTGTCTGCCTTTAAAAGTTACTCTTCTTTTAAAAGAGAAAAATAAGACAAATGATTATCTTAAAGAGAGATTACTTAAAACACACATTAACATGAATAAACATGCAGGTATGAAATAAAACAGAATCACTATCATGCAATGTTCATCAAAAGGTGTCGCTGTTCATCTCCTGAAAAGAAAATGTCATTAACAAAGGGTTCTTTAAAATGTGTTATCTTTATGGAAACCCATCCTGGGAGTAATACTCCTTTTTGATAAAGGAAGGTATCAAAGTAGCGAGTTCGGATGTTGCTAAGCTTCGAGGTCAGTTGAACCAAAAGCTCTCATTAAAACAATCTGTCAGTTTCATGTGAAATGAGTTCATATTGGCAGAGGTTAACACAGAGACAGTTTTTTGTTGTTTTAAATACATTCACATTAGTGTCAACTAAAAAGTTTGTGAGCTAAGTTGAACATTTGTAAAACAAAGTCAGTTTGTTCCCAAGGAACCCAAGATGCATCTTATTTTAAACAGTTTCAAACACAAAAACACATGAATGATGTTCATTTGAGATGAGGTGAACTGTTTTTTTCTGTTTAAGCTGAGAAGAGGTGGTGTTCTTTTTCTGAGGTGGTGTTCCCCTACAGAACTATAAAGTTAAACATTATTAATTGCATTTTAAGCTAACTGCTAAGTTCAGATGAAAATATTAAAGTGCCTAGCTGACCACATTCTAAACAACAAATTAATTTTGAACAACTTTTTTTTTCATCGTTTAGTACATTGTTTTTACTTTTAGAGTATAAATGCTGTTAAGAGGTGGCATGGGGTGATCGGGGGTTGCGGGTTCAAATCTATGACCGACAACAAAGAGTTGGGTGGGAAAGGTGAAGTGCCCACAACCTTAAGTAAGCCCTTTGGGTCAGGAAGGGCATCCAGCATAAAAGCAATTTCCAAGCCTTTGTGCAAGTTTGCTCACTATGGCAACATGAAGAAGGAAGCTGATGACACACAGTGAATGCAGGACATAGTGTAATGGCCTGGGGCACCAGTTATCCCCACAGCTCAGAATCGAAGAAGCTGGTAAAAATAATAGATGGGTAGATGCTGTTTTATGTCAGGAGTATTGAGAAGGTCAGAAAAAGGAGAGTAACAAAAAGTACACAATGAACTGTGGTACACAGAAGGTTGGTTTGAACTGTGAGGCAGCTGTCCATTTTTTTTATTTTTATCAAAGATTGCAATAATCAATCAGTCTGTTAGAATAATGCTTGAACGTTTAAGATTTTCAGAAGGCTATAGTTATGTTTTGTGCTTTCGATTGAAAGCATAGTAGAATCGTATGGAAGAAAGATAAAGAGGGAGGTAAATAAATGATGTTGACAACTCAAGATAAAAGGTGAGAGGAAGCAAAGACGGTTGAAGGAGAGACCACATCACCGAGGTGGCAGAGGGAGCTGTTGCTGTAACACACATCAGCTTAGTACATTGTTTGCTCCCATGGAGTATGACTTATGTTTAAAATAGTTATCATTGCAAAATGTAAATAAATTCTTCTTTTATTGCTTTATTGTCTGTAAAGAATGAATGCTCAATGCTAAATTTGTACCTTTATTTTCCAGCAGCAGTTGTATGGCAGTAGCAGGATTGTTGAGCTTAGCAACAGAACTTTATGACTGAAGACTTAATAAGAATAGCAAGTATTATAGTGATAAAAATATAATTTGAATAAGGAAGAACCTATGGCTTATCAATGATTTTTGTCTGGCAACACCAGTATTTCCACAAAACACTCAAATGTCACTTTTAGAACCTGAATAAATAAAGGTTGAATGAAAAGATGTCTCTATGTGTCCCTGTGATGGACTTGCCATCTTGTTCGGGGTGCGCCCCATCTCTCGCACAGTGACTCCTTGACATGGGCACCAGTGACCGCTGTTACCCAAAAAGGAAGAAGATAATTCTAAAGATAAAGGATGGATGAACCAAATTTGAATGACCAAATGAAGAGACGTTGCTCAGTTCTGATTTGTCACACTGATATACCATTTCTAAACAAATGACAGTAAACATGGAGCAGTATTTTATGTTTTTATTTTTGCCAGATAAAAAATACCATCATGATCCTCTTCCTTCATGAAACGGCAACTTTTACAGTAAAAAGAGAGAACAGAGGCCGAGCACACCCGTGTCCAAATAGTTCCTTGGAGGTCCAGTTAGAACTGTTCAGTTGACACATTAACAGTCAGGTTGTCGTACATCATTCAGTATTAGCTGACTGAACAATTTCAAAAATCTGTGTGTGTGTAGGTGCAGGTTCACTTGTTTAGTATATGAATAAATGAATACCCTGCTGACAGAACAAATGGAATTGACTGATTGTTGTAATGAACAAACACCAGAAGTTAAGTTTTGTAATTTTTTTTACAAGTGCTCAAGTTCACTGATCATTCTTATTTATTGTTTATCAACAGTTTGATGACAGAGAATCCAAATGTTCTGATTATGGTCATCATTGGGTCATGTATTTCATTTTTAACCCACTGTGTCCTTTTAGCAAACTGGTTGATCCACTACGAGAAGGTGCTATTTATAAGACTGAGAAAACTGAAGAAGTCTTCCGGATGAAAGACAAAATGTTTCTACAATTTATTTTTTTTTTTTTAATGTCCAGAGGACCAGATTTAACTTTTTTATTTGTCTCCTTTTAGGTTTAGCTTTGTTAAGACATTTAAGATTCCATTTCACGTTAGGTACATTTGTGGAACCAGTCTCCCTACTGTGTGTTTACAATTAGACAGTACAATACAGTCAATAACAACATAGTTGGTTTTATGGGTGTTGTTTTTTGCAATTGTTTTATTTTTGTTTGTTTTTTCAGTTTATTTGTCACTTGTCTAGACAGTTGGTGGCACGGTGGAGCAGTGTTTAGAGTTATCTCACAGCACAAAAATTGCATGTTCATAACCTGGCTGCAGCCTTTCTTTGTGGAGGTTGCATGTTCTCACTTTGCATGTTGTGGATGTTCTCTGAGTACTCTGATTTCCTTCCACTAACCAAAACCATGGATCTTGGGTTAACTGGTAAATACATTGTCACCAGGTGTGAGTGAGAGCATGGGCGTCTGTCTCATTCCTCTCTATGTAGCTGTGTGATAGACTCACAGAATGTGCAGGGCATACCCAGACTCACCCAGTGACTGCTGAAGATGGGCACAAGATGAACAAAAACTGGGGTGGGGGTGGTAATGAGTGGGTTAATGTGTGGCAGCTGTGCTTCTCACTTTCCACCACACTAACTGTATATGAGGAAACGACTTAAAGAGTCTGAGAAGTGAAGCCAATGTTAATGTCCACTGATGTGCATGCAAAGTTTTGTTACCTTCCCATACTTCTCTCTCTTCTAATAATCAATAATTGTATCTCCTCAAGTCATAATGTTGTGATACATTCAGATATGACCTTTATCTCAACACCATTCTCAAACTGATTACCAATATTTTTAATCTGATCTGTGAAAATCTTTATAACAAAGGTACATGTGCAACATGACCAATGAGTTTTGATGATAACTGACAAGCAATAAAAGGAGACCACAATGTCTATTATTTAAAGTTAGATGTCGTTTTATGTTGTTTTCAACTGCAACCCACTTATTTTGATACTGTTTACTTAAAATGTTTAACTAATTAGTAATGTGCCACTCTAAATTATTTGTTGTCTTAAATGTGTGTTCATCATTTGATGGGTATGGTGTTGTTTTTGCTGGTAAATTCTCATTTTTGTAGTATTCCATTAGCATCATTGTTAACAGTAAGTAAAATTAGAATCAGCTAGTGCTGATGTTAACATTTTACCATCTTTCTGCTTGTCTGAATAAAGCACCACCAGGTACAAAAACAAATAAGGTAACAACAATGTCCTGCCTATTGATTTTCAGAGGCCATTGTTTTGTGATGAAAATCTGATTTGACTAAAATAAAAAAATGGAAATGAGAGTAATGTTACTTTTCTGATTGGCATTAAGTTTTCTTACACAACTTAAAATGTGTTACTGTAAATAATTTAGCACTGTACAATATAAAGGCTGGGGAATAGGTTGGAATAGCTATTGATGTTTGGTGACACTCTTCAGTTTTGAGTTTTACATATATACAATGCATGAAAATAAATAGAAGAGTTAGATTTTGAAAAGTTAACCAAGACTGATTACAACAGTACAATAATATGTGTGATTTAGAAACAATCTCATAATCACTTGTAATGATTACAAATGTAGGAATTCACCTGTTACTGTTCAAGTTTGTGGCAATCCAACGACTGACATGACTGTTAGCATGACAAATAACCAACGCTTTCAATGTTTTAATGTACTTAACTTTTCTTCTATTCCATCAGTGATGCTAATAAATCTTCTAATAATTCTAGAAGTAACAAACAAACTAAATGAGGAGAGAAACTGAAAGTTTTGTATTGAAAAATAAACTTGGTCGCCATAATCAGATACATAATTGGACAATGGTATGGGAAAAGCTAATGTAAAAGAAATATGTCAAAACTCTGATGTTACTTCAAAGTTTTTTTATATATCTTAATATTTCTATGTGGGTTCTATAGCACTGTCTTAAATATTTAACACAACTTTGATATTTTTCAATAAATAATTTAAAAAAAAATCATGTAAACATCAAATCTTAGCAAGTCAAAACAAATAGGCAGGTCCTTATTTGAGGTTATGTGCATTTTGATTTGATAAACGTGTGATACAATCTGAACAGGCAATAAACAGCAACAACAAATTAAAACAAACAAACAAAGACAAATCCAATGCAATGATCCAAATGTTGTGGACATGAAGCAGCCTGAGGTGTTGAAGCTACTGATTCTCATGTCATCACATGGTAATGAAAGTACAGAAGCACATGCAACAACAGTGTGATGTCAAACACGGAGCTGTTTCAAATTAGATGAAGTATGGAGCGGCAAATCCAACACATAATTAAATTAAAAATGGATAAAACACAGATGTTAGACAATAACAACATGCACTGTATGTACAAAAAAATAATTGTACTAATGATATATAACAAAAAAAAAAACTATGTTATTTTGACTCTCTAAATCAAATAAAAATGCATATATACAGAGTAATAGATGTGAGTATTGCCTAACTTTAACAATACTATTCATGGTTATGAAAAGTGTTTCTACCACAGACATTCAGCAGTAATTGAATAATGTTAAAGAACCCCAATACTCAACTTTGCACATCTGGGAGACACAGACACACTGCTGTATGGGAAAACACATGACTGATATGATTTCTGGCTCTGTTCTGCTTTGTGTACAACACAGGGCTTCTCTTTGTAGTATTGACTTAAATGACCAATGATCAATAAATGACATGTTATTAATCATTCAATACATTGGGCTCAAACATAAGACAGTATGACAAAAAGTACATGAGTATAACGTTTAAAATTGAGCAAACTTTCATTTATTTTGTTCTGCTTGGTTTAGGCCATGGGAGAGCTGCAGGGCTGTCTATGATGGCAACAAAGAAAACGTGTGTGTGTGTGTGTGTGTGTGTGTGTGTGTGCGCGCTCATGTATGTGGGGGGTTCTTTTGTCTTGTATGTGCAAAGAAAGGTAAAGGTATTTTCCAGATGTCTTGGGTCATCTGTGTATTTCCTCCAGGTGTTTAAAACGGACACTGGATCATAAATCATCCTCTCTACTTCTTATTGATATGAATATAATACTTTATTACTCTGTTTCCTCGACCTTTAGGATGCCATAACAAAACAAACAAAAAATATATATATATCAAAAACACTGAATAGGTCTGACAAATCGCAACATCACATAAGAAGTAGAATAAACCCAAAGGTACAACAGAGGTTGTAAGAACATTGTGCTTCTTTAATTTCACTTAGCAAAGTCATTCATTGTCCTTGTAGTATTTTAGTTTAAACTTTGTTATATTATTTATATGTATATTAAATATTTATAGAGAGAGATACATGTATACACGTATAATTTGCGCTGAGGTTTGTCTTTTGTGGCAAGCAGAGGGGCTACAAGGGGTGCCCAGCTTTCATAGCAGTCTTCAAAAGCCTCCTTTTCTCAACAGTTTGACTTGTTTCATTCAGCCAGCTGGTTCTTCAGCCCTATTTGTCTTTCTGTAGATCCCAACACCCCAAAGAATGGGGCAAAAAAGTGTCAGTTTCGTGACAAAAAGTTTTTTTTGTTTCTTTCCGTTATCGCTGTCTCTTCTGTTTCAGTTTCTTTCAGGTGTCCATGTTCCTTCATTTTCCCTCAGATTCTTTGTGATCTTTGGTAAAGTGTCCAACACTTTGGTGGGTCAGGGGAATTAAGTCAAGAGGCCATTAGGGAAAGTGGTTCAATGGTGAGGAGGTACACAAAGGGGGCTCACATGGACAAATAAGGTGTACAGTATGAAGTGTAGATGGAAAGGCAACAGCATGTCACTGACATAAATAAGGTGATTCTAAAAGAGTGACCAAGGAGAAAATGTCACGTTTCATTAATTTAACCTTAAATACATCATGAAAATTAGGTGCTATATGTCCATATGTTAAAATATTTAGAGAAAGTGAAGGACAGAAGTAGATAAAGGCTTTATGTTGCTTGAGCTAGAAGAATAAAACTGAGAGGAAACAGTGACAGTAAACAAAGGGGACAGACAGGTGAGGAGACAGGCATGCAGAGGAAGACAGGGAGGGGAAAGAGACATGATTAAAAAAAGCGCCAGTTAGGATAGTGTCTGTCAGGACAGACTGGTTGGTGGTGGTGCTGTGGGAGGGCTCATCATCTGTAGAGGAGTGAGAAGAAGCAGGAAAGGCTAAAGGTCAGCCACCTGGCCAGTGGGAGTGAATGTGATCCTCCGATGAGTACTACGAAAAACCAAACAAACAAAAACATTATAAGTGAATTCACATGAATTTTACACAAATAATTTGCTCATCTTCTGATTGCGTTGGCTGACCCTAAACATGGTCGGTTATAATTTACCATCCCATAAGAGGAGTGTCAAAAATGCCTAATTTCTTCTTTCATTTTTCTTTTATTTTTTCATATGCTCAGTCTACGCTCTTGTTTTTTTTAATTACATAAATATAACACAGTTTTTCTTTTCTCATAAATAAATTAAAACAATGTTTCCTACACTAACAATGTTTAATAAAAAATGTTGGTAGTACATTAAAAAGATCAATATGATTCCATAATAACTGTCCGTAGGCAAAAAAAAATCAATGCCTATAAAGATTACACACACATTCACACCCTTACACACACACACCCACACACACAAACACGCACACACAAAAATCCACATTCCTGTAGTCTAGTACGTGGAAAACAAATTAAAGTTGAGCACCATGTTCTTGTTAGGATCAATGCAGGTTTTTAAAACAATCTTTGTCTTGGAGTGTTGTTTTTGTAGACTCATGACATGTGATGCTGGTCATAAAATTATAATATCGTGAAAAAAGCTGATTTATTTCAGTAATTCCATTCAAAAAGTGAAACTTGTATATTATATTCATTCATTACACACAGAGTGATATTTCAGATGTTTATTTATTTTAATGTTGAGGATTATAAATGGCAACTAATTAAAAAAATACTCAGTATCTCAGAAAATTAGAATGTTGTGAAAAAATTCAATATTGAAGATCCCTAGTGCCACACTCTAAACTGCTAATTAAGTTAAAACACCTGCAGAGGCCTTTGAATGGTCTCTCAGTCTAGTTCTGTAGGCTACGCAATCATGGGGGAGATTGCTGACTTGCCAGTTGTCCAAAAGACGACCATTGACACCTTGCACAAGGAGGGCAAGACACAAAATGGCATTGCTAAAGAGGCTGGCTGTTCACAGAGCTCAGTGTCCAAGCACATTAATAGAGAAGGGAAGGAAAAAAATGTGGTAGAAAAAAGTGTACAAGCAATAGGGATAACCGCACCTTGGACAGAATTGTGAAACAAAACCCATTCCAAAATGTGGGGGAGATTCACAAAGAGTGGACTGCAGCTGGAGTCAGTGCTTCAAGAACCACCACACACTGACATATGCAAGACATGGGTTTCAGTTGTCGCATTCCTTGTGTCAAGCCACTCTTGAACAAGAGACAGCATCAGAAGCATCTCGCCTGGGACTGCTGCTGAGTGGTCCAAAGTTATGTTTTCTGATGAAAGTCATTTTTCCATTTCCTTTGGAAATCAAGGTCCCAAAGTCTGAAGGAAGAGAGGATAGGCACAGAATCCACATTGCTTGAGGTCCACTGTCAAGTTTCCACAGTTAATGATGGTTTGGGGTGCCATGTCATTTGCTGGTGTTGGTCCACTATGTTTTTTGAGGTCCAAGGTCAACACAGTCATCTACCAGGAAATTTTAGAGCACTTCATGCTTAATGCTGCTGACCAACTTTAAGGAGATGTGGATTTAATTCTCCAACAGGACTTGGCACCTGCACACAGTGCCAAAGCTACCAGTACCTGGTTTAAGGACCATGGTATCCCTGTTTTTAACTGGCCAGCAAACTCGTCTGACCTTAACCCCAAAGAAAATCTGTGGTGGTACTGTGAAGAGGAAGATGTGATACATCAGACCCAACAATTCAGAAGAGCTCAAGGCCACTATCAGAGCAATGGGCTCTCATAACACCTGAGCAGTACCACAGACTGATTGACTCCATGTCACGCTGCATTGCTGCAGTAATCCAGACAAAAGGAGCCCCAACTAAGTATTGAGTGCTGTACATGCTCATACTTTTCATGTTCATACTTTTCAGTTGGCCAACATTTCTAACAATCCTTTTTTATTGGTCTTAAGTAATATTCTAATTTTCTGAGATAATGAATTTGTTTTTTTTATTAGTTGTCAGTTATAATAATCAACATTAAAAGAAATAAACATTTGAAATACATCAGTCTGTGTGTAATGAATGAATATAATATACAAGTTTCACTTTTTGAATAGAATTACAGAAATAAATCAACTTTTTCATGACATTCTAATTTTATGACCAGCACCTGTATGCATGGATGAATAAATCATGTACTGTATGTTCTTTAAATAAATATAAACTTGACTTAGAAAATGAGAAAGCATTTTTTATTTTAGTGGTTGACATAAAAATATATATATTCTAAGAATGTAAGGCTCTCTTCTTTGGAAGTATTTCAAATGTTAAGAATAAAATCACACAGAAATAAAAATTACTGTTCACTTTCAAGAAAACAATTCAGGACTACTTTTATAAATTAAACACTTTTTTTGTTTGTTTCTTTTATTACAGGCCTTGGAGAATATACTTAATTTTATTCTATTTAATGAACCTGACAGACAGAAAGAGAATACTGTGATGTTTTTAGCTTTACCTTGTCTCAAGAATTAAAACTTTTCAGTGCACACTTTATTTAAAGTCAATTAAACATGTTTGTAATATTTTGTATTGATGTTCAATAACTTGTCTTATATTGGAAACAATATTTTGGTGTTTAAAATGCTTTAGAGAGAGTGTGGGGAAAGATGCCCCCAGTGCCCCCCCCCCCCCCCCCCCCGTAATAAATAAAAAAATAATAACAAGGTCATCTTTTATCATTTCCTCTGTTCTGAAAACACAGGAGCTCTATGATTTAGTGCAGGCAAAGTTGCACTAAATAAGTCAGAAGCAATCATCTTTCATTTAGTGCAACAGTCCCTGGAGTGAACACAGTGAACCTGATGTGAATGTGGACTTGAGAATAAGATGTATGCTTAGAATACATTTTTACATCATAATGAATGGTTTGCTTGACCCTACTGGTGTTTGTTTGTTTGTTTTACATGTTACATTAAAGGCAGTACCAACTCTATGTGATTTACATGATGAGGTGACACATGATGACCACTGACTGATTCAGAGGAATTATAATCAAAGCACTGAGTCTATGTCCTGCCCTGTTTCACAAAGACACTGCTATGGTAATTAGAAGATCCTAACTTTGCTGAAATGGAGGAAGTGAAGTGATGTGGTTAAAAGTAGGATGGTGTCATCTTTAACAACGTCAATTTCAAAAGTTTTATATGAATGATACTTTGTCAGCCTTTACATGACAGTAAACTTTTACATCACATGGTTACTCTGTTAGAAATATCAAAAAAGTACAACAGGATAAATCAGAACTCCAATGTAAACAATTACGTAAAAAAATATATTAGCCACTGCAGAAAGAACTTCTTTCAGATTCAGGGGTCACTACAGCGAGTCATCCTCCTCCATCTCACTCTGTCCTCTGCATCCTTTAACCTCACTCCAACTATTTCCATGTCCTCTCTAACTGTATCCATGTAGCTCCTCTTTGTCTTTTTCCTGGCAGCTGCATTTCTAACATCTTTCTACCAGTATACCCACTGTCCCTCCTCTGGACATGTCCAAACCATCTCAGTCTGGCCTCTCTAACTTTATCTCCCAGTTGTTCAACCTGTGCTGTACCTCTGATGATCTCATTCCCAATCTTATCCATCCTCGTCACTCCACTTACCCCTTTTGAAATAACACTATTTGGTTATTTATTCACATTTCATATTTGCCATAAATTCATATTGTCATTATTCAAACTGAAAATAAATGTTACAGAATTGCAATTTTAACTGATAGATTCTTGTGTCTTTGTTGGAGTGAGGGGACTTACAACACTGTTAAAGAACTCACATTATTATTTTGATTGAGGTCGGTCAACATTTATTACATAACTTTGAACGGTTAGCGTAAACACTTGTTACAAGGTGTCCGGACCTCTCTAAGCATTACCGATACATGTACACCATTTTGTTCCACCACAGGTACCACATGTGGTGTGAATGACAAATAAGGAACCTTGAATTCTTGAATCCTAAGGAGAACCTCACCATCTTCATTTCCACCACTTGCTCTTTCTCTTGACTTTGTGTCAATGTCTCTGTCTCCAGACCATAAAATGTAGTTTGTCTCACCACTGTCTGGTAAACTTTTCCTTTGACCTTTGCTGACACGCTTTTGTCACAAATCACTCCTGAAGCTTTTCTCCATCCACTCCATCTTGCCTGGACTCTCTTTTTCACCTCTTTTCTGCCATTGCAGAAATATACTTAAAAAAAAAAAAGGATGTAAATTGCTTTAAGTCAGCAGCAATCCACTTGGGTCTTGGCCCTGATAGAAAAGCTGCTAGCATGTCATGCCATTAAGAATTAAACTGTATTTTTCCAAACTATGGCTGTTTTATTAAAACATGTATGATAATATTTGTTCATAGCCTTTTCACAAAACCTCAAACTCAGAACTACCGGTAATGCTTTAACCTTTGGCAAGAAGAAAAATAAAAAGAAGAACAAATGTTTTATGCTATGCTATATATTAGAATATGTGCATTGTGTATCAAAAGTCTAAAAAGCTGGCATATTTTATCTTCTCTTTCTAGTAATTCTTTTCAAATCTTCATTTTCCCTTGTAGAATTCATTGTTGCTAAATCTGCCCTATACACAAATGCATTGTGTCTCTTGCAGTGGCAAAGACCCTTGAGTCGTCAGCCTGATAATTACCCATCTGTCTGTGCGGTACGTCTTCTGCCTGCACACAACCCGTAGGACACAAATGCGCACACTCCGAGAGCTCAAGAGCTTTCTTCTTCCTGTTTATGCCTTCATCTATTATTTACACCATCCGCCAGTGTTGTTACATACACATATGTGTTACATTGCATCAAGCACACACTCGTGAGCATGCTCATGCACATGCATCTCACACGGAGCATTTCAGAAGGTAAAAAGAGGTTGTTAATAATTCATTGGTGTTCACGATTTGTTTTTCTTTTTTTTTTTTAGCTGTGATGAACTGATTTCCTAGCTGTAATATTTTGTGTTGATACTTTGTAGTATATTCTAGCAAAAGTTAACAAAGCCCTGTAGATTTTCACCACATGTTGCTGAATAAAATCTGTCATGTTTTACTAATACACAATACCCAGAATATCACTTCTATCTCTGCCTTTACTGGAGTGCCCCCTTTGTTGCTCTGTTTGGGATTTCTTGATCTTGTTTCCTACTCAGTAATTCTGTTTCCTGTTGTGATAGTGTTGTGATAGTTTATGTAAATTATGTAAAAACTTTTAGTCAACACAAATGTTGGTGATTTGTGCTTATTCACTTCTCTTTTTTTTTTGCTTCAAATTATGCCTTTTTGTTTTAATTCTACATACCAAACATTTTTCAGTCAGGTCATCTGTACAGTTTATTTATTATTTTTTTTTAGCTGAAATGTTTCACCTTCAATCCAGAAGACTTCATCAGTCATGGAAACACACAACCAAACTGATTCTTCCCCCAACAGCTTACTCCAAAGTGGAACAAACCAGTTCTGCTTGTGATAAGATGGTCTCTTTGGTA
>NC_056499.1:20406561-20412811 GCF_014905685.2 Nematolebias whitei | reverse complement strand
TACCAAAGAGACCATCTTATCACAAGCAGAACTGGTTTGTTCCACTTTGGAGTAAGCTGTTGGGGGAAGAATCAGTTTTGTTGTGTGTTTCCTTGACTGATGAAGCCTTCTGGATCGAAGGCGAAATGTTTCTGCACAAAAAATAGAAACTGTCCAGAAGACCTGACTGAAAAATGTTGGATTGTATACCTGGATTATTGAGCATGGACTTTGTTGTTAATTCTACATAGTTTTCTTAATTACATATTTTTTTCCTATGATAAAAGCACATCAGTTTTAGCAAATTAACCAATAAAAATGGGGGAAAGAATGGAACATCTATGTTTCTGTACTGTCCTTCAGCGTTGAAAACAGCATCAGCATGCATTAATAATGGTGACAACCTATAGTTGCAGATAGATGATATTTACTAAATGATGCCTACAACTTTGTGCATCTGTGCTTGTGTGATCCTGTTTCCGGGCTTGTGACCATTTACATTTTGGTCACTTTATATATATTTAATCTTTTTCCTTTATTTGTCTTTTATCAACACCCTAACAACCAAGTATATTACACATGCTCACTTAATTACATCGCACTTGCACTTAAAAAAAATAGACATGTTTCACTAAAAGCTGACCTTTTATTTCTAGTAGAGTTTCTCCCATGGACATTATAAACATATATATAAATATTTATTATTTGTATGTTTGTGATCTAATTGTGAAAGTATTTATTTAGTACTAATATACATATAGATGTGTACATTAGCGCCTTCTCCATGTTCACAATTTTAAAACTGACAGCTAAAATATACTTCAAATTGTACATTTAGTCACACTGTTGTTTTTTTCTTTTATATCTGTTCACAACTTTCTTTGTTCTAAACATTTGATTTAATACTTACTTTTCAAAATATGTGTTTTTGACATCTCTCTATTACTGCAAAAAGTACATCACAGCATTTTTGAAAATTAGGACTAAGAGGCACGTCTAAAGGGCAGATGGAGCAAAGAGGGTAGAACGAGAACGAGACAGATTATAATGAAGCTCAATGCTTGAGAGGCAGCAGGGGTGTCAAGTGTAAAGTTAGAGGATGAAAACACGGTGGAAGAAGAGAAGATAATGAGACAATAGATGTGAGGAAGGACCACAAATGATTCAACCCGTCTCCAGCCTACTACCCTATATGTTCACTTGTCTCTGTGCTTTGCCTCTGTAATGACTATTTCTCTCAAACCCCTTCACAGCACTGATAATGTTTGTTTGTTTGTTTGTTTGTATTTTAAATTGACACCATAACAATCCAGTGATTCATCTACAGCTGAAATTATTTTGCTCAACTTATTTCAATTCAACTCTTTACTTGTGAATGTCGGGTCTTCAAATCACAGAGTGGACCATTGCTCTACAGGTTAACACAAACTCACACACACCTACACACATGCACACGCACACAAACACCCCTCTCCGGTTTTTGCGTGTGCGTGTGTATGTGTGCCACATCAGTCACATCTTACCTGTCTTACCTGCGTTGGCTACAGTGTTTTCTTGTTTGCATTTTCCGATGGTGATGGACACGTCATCGATGGCAATATCTCCTTCGAAACCTGGGCCTCGAATTCCTTCAAATACAACCTGTTGAAGAAAACGACAGAGGTGCATATCGTTCTGTAAGCCTGTCCAACCAAAATCACAGAGAACAGTTTTGGAACAAACCTGAACACATTATTGGGGAATTTTGTCTGAATAAAAGAGGTAATAATATTAAGTTGGCAGCACGGTGGCACAGTTGGTAGAGCTGTTGCCTCTCAGCGAGAAAGTCACCAGTTCAAATCCCAGTTGGGGTCTTTCTGGGTGGAGTTTGCATGTTTTCTCCGTGCATGCATGGGTTTTCTCCCACAGACCAAAAATATGCATGTTAGACTGATTGGTAACTCTAAATTGTCTCTAGGTGTGAGTGAGAGGGTGAATGATTGTTTGTCTCATTTGTCTCTGTGTCCCTGTGAAGGACTGGAGACCTGTCCAGGGTGTCCCCCACTT
This sequence comes from Nematolebias whitei, assembly GCF_014905685.2. NCBI lineage: Eukaryota > Metazoa > Chordata > Actinopteri > Cyprinodontiformes > Rivulidae > Nematolebias > Nematolebias whitei. Next base: position 20,410,786 of record NC_056499.1, on the reverse strand, counting down.
CTTGCACAGTGACTGTTGAATATGGGTACCAGTGACACCCCCCCCCACCCCCCTGTGACCCAAAAAGGAATAAGTGGGTAAAGATTAATGGATGGGTGGATAATATTTATATATGTTTTTTCCCTATATCTGGACTAGTTTTCATTATCAATTTCACAAAGAATAAAACACTTAGTGATGGAAAATTGCTTTTTTTATTTACATGTTTTAATGGTGCATTTTTCATGTTTGCAAAATGAAACCAAGAAATCCAACTGTGAACTGTTCTACTTATTGCTGGTGCACTACGAGTCCAAATCTTGATCACTCCACCACATGCCCAAAATGTATGGGGGTCTTTAAAATAAATAAATAAATAAATAAATAAATAAATACACATCTTAACATCTCCAAATTGTCCTTTGCCTAATAAAACAAAAAATGTTGCATTTTGCAATAAGTGTATTGGAGGAGTTTTCATAAAACTCTTTTATTTTCTTGACTCCAAGCCTTTTATCCAAGAGATCTTTTAAACAGGGATGCAACTTAAGCTAGTAATATCAAATGTGAAATATATACATTTACCTTGCCACTTCAGTAAAATAAATAAATATATAAATAAAAATCTTGAAATTGCCTATACAGTAACGCTATATCTTCTTGATGTGGACTTCAAGAATAAAAATAAATCTTGGGTAGCTGCCAAGGATAGAGATAGAAAATAAATGGTGCCTTTTAATATAGACTTTTAGCAAAGAAGCTTCATTGGACTTTGGATAAAGTTCCAAACTTTAAAAATGCACAAAGGAAAATAATTGTACATCATTACCATGCATACTTGCGTATGTTTCATTTTCAGTTTGATGTATTTAGTGGAACAATATTGTTTGCTGAGGATCGACACAAAAATGTAAACCGTATATAAAATGTGTCATGTTTGTGTTTTTATGTTATGTTTTTGTAGTTCATTTTTTTGTATTACAAATATTTTTTTTCTGTTTTGCTGTTGCTGTTAGGTTAGCCCTTGAGTTTCAGGATTTCTACTTGTGTCCATAGTTCCCCTTGTTGTCCTCCACATCTAGGTCTATTTTCATCAGCTCACCTGCTTCTTGCTTGGTAATCTTTGCTGCAGTACTCATTCTCCTGATTTCTTTTACTCTTTGTGTCAGATCTTACTGTTACCTACTTACAGTTTGCGTGCTCTTGTGGTTGATTCATGTGATTGTTGCTGTATACCTTGTGGCTGCTATGTTTTCCTTCCATGTACCTTTCATAGCTGCCTGAATTTCTATTTTACTTTAGTTTTTTTTTTTTTTTTTTTAACCCTACTCTGCTTCCATGTCATCATTCAGGGTCACCTTTATACCAGATCAGGACAAAATAGATTAATGTATATACAACAAAGTTCAGTCAGGTCATACGGATGGTAAAAAAAAATCATCCAGATGACCTGACTGAACTTTGCTGGATTTTTTGTTTACCTGGATTATACAGTAGAGCATGAACTTTGATGATTAATGTATATACATTTGGATGTTATGCTTGTATAACATAATCATTTGTGGACTAACGGCAGCAAAACTAAAGTCTCATCTGAAAACTTTTCATTGTAGCCACCGGCCATCTGGATTTGACTGACAGCCTAATTACCGCAGTGTACCAAGGCACCAAAAGCCCATTGCACCCAGCTAATCAAAAAACAAGTGCATGCTTTCTGGCATCTGAAGAGGAAATGAGCAAACAAACAAGGAAACCTTGTTCCAAACACACAAAATTCCAACGTCTGTGTTGACTGGATCTTAATACAGATGCTGAAATTTATAATATTTAATTATTAATCTGATTACAGTGTAATCATTCAGGGTTTTTCCATCTGATTAATGGTTTCAACAAAAATCTGTTTCACGCACACAGTGGTGCATTGATGGCCTCGGTGATATTTCCAGCTCCGTCTGTGGACATTGCTTAGAGCAAACTTTACCCTCAAGAAACTTCTAAAGAAGAGAAAAACAAAACAAACAAAAAAAAAACTGGTGTTAGTGTGTACCAACCTAGTGCTGAAGGAAATCCTGCCTGCACTTTGCTTGTATAGCATGTCGGCCTGTATGTTCACTGTGTAGGTTAACAGAAACAGGTGCAAACATGGAAAGATGGCAAAAATGCATTACTGGCCTTACTTAAAATATCCATCATTCATCATCAGCAGGAACATGCTGTAGTCAAGGGGCAGGTCTGCCACCCATTTGTGTGTAAAATATATCACATCAGAGCAAGAATAGGTTCAGTTAACCTGTTTTTGACCCCCCAAGTAGACCAGTCTGACCTTACTTCATAGGTGCCTGAATCATATAAGAAGTGGAGAAAGGTTGATCAAACAGCTCAACAACTGTGTCTTAGGGTCAAGGCATTCCATTACCTGTGTTTTAATCTGTTAGCGTTGTTGCGTTAGCACCAAACAGCTATGTCTAGTTGAAGTATCAAACAGAAATTCATGGGGCAGATACCAGCAACAAACACAAAACAGCATGACTGCTTGCATTTGATGTAATTTCATTCACTTCTGAAGGAAAAGCAATACATCTGTAAAAGGTCTCTCATAAAGTTTAATCAATTTCTGATTAAAAATAGTCTTACTGAACATTTTAGTTTTTGCTTCAACTTTTTTACTCTTCTTTTAACGTCGTGCACTCCGGTACATATACAGGTATGTTTGTTTAAGTTTCTCATTTTCCTTTTTTTTTTCTCCCAATTTGAGGCCAATCAATTATATCAATATAAAGGGAAAGGAACGCACACAAAAAAAAAACCCAGCATCCGTTCTTTTCCATTTGCTTTAATTCACTTCCAGAATGAAAAATCTTCTTTGAATGATAAAATGGAAAAAAAGAAAAAAAAAAACAAAAAAAAAACAATGACGCTAATTGGGTGGTGCTGAGGAGAATAAGAATAGCAGCACAGCAGGGTTTTCACTGGTTGGATCACTTGTAGCAGGTTTTGATTGTTAGGCTGAGTGGTAAGGCTAAGTGAAACATAGGAGTAAGAGAAGCACAAGGTTAATTGGCCAAAGGGCCATGGTCCTCCAATTTATTCACACTACTGAAGGGTTTCTTCAGTAGTGCGAGTTTTATTTATGTACTTTCCTTGACAACTATTTCTTATGATGCACATTTGTGGCAGCTGGGCATACAAACATACCTTTAATGACATGTAATTAAAAGTGTAGATGGACTGCTCCGTACACCTGCAAATTAATTAACTTCAAATAAGGCACCAGTGTGCTGTTTATTCTGCGAAAATTAGAATAATCATTGAGAAAAGGAAGCAAGATGACAATGGCCTTGACATACAAAACAACAGGGCTACAGATTATTTATGGCACATATCAACAACATGCTAAATTATTCTTTCAAAGATAGTACATAACATGACAGTGTTATTTAATTATTTTTCTTTTTTTGTAATGAGCTTGTGAAAATGGTCATGTGCCTCGTAACTGGAGGTTTACTGTTGAACTAACTTGAAATGTGACCATTCCATGACACTAGTGTCTCACAGTAATGTAGTTCCTTGTTACTACGTTGCAGTGAAGTACATCTTTGCCTCTCAGTGTTTACAGTTAGGTAGGTAGATTTGGTCATAGGATACTTTTTGGACAAACACAACACTGAATTTAGTCAGATCCTGTTTTACAGAATAAATTAGGTCCGTTTGTCCAATAAATGGCAGCACGGTGGCGCAACTGGTAGAGCTGCTGCCTCTCAGCGAGAAGGTCCTTAGTTCAAACCCCGGTCCAGGGGCCTTTCTGGGTGGAGTTTGCATGTTCTCTCCGTGCATGCGTGGGTTTTCTCCGGGTGCTCCGGTTTCCTCCCACAGACCAAAAACATGCATGTTAGTCTGATTGGTAACTCTAAATTGTCCCTAGGTGTGAGTGAGAGAGTGAATGGTTGTTTGTCTCGTTTGTCTCCATGCGTCCCTGTGATGGACTTGCGACCCGTCCAGGGTGTACCCCGCCCCTCGCACAGTGATTGCTGGACATGGGCACCAGCGACCCCCGTGACCCAAAATGGAAGAAGCGGGTAAAGATAATGGATGGATGGATGTCCAATAAATGTGAAAAACAAGATGGTGAGTTTTATCTTTTACATAATTTGTACCAGTGAAAGGTTTTGGAGCCATTGGAATGGGATTAAATGAATCTATAATTTAAAATTTATTAAAGATCCATATGATTTTCAACACATTTATT
>NC_056499.1:20387469-20406461 GCF_014905685.2 Nematolebias whitei | reverse complement strand
TAATTTAAAATTTATTAAAGATCCATATGATTTTCAACACATTTATTATTGGCTACCTGGGGTTTTAGGATCACAGCTACATATATAAAATATAATAAAAACATTTCAGTTTGTCATAACACTATAATGTGTATGAGAAAGCCGCCTGACTGTGATAGACAACGGGTGGATGTGTGTGTGTGTGCGTGTGTGTAAATGTGTGTGCCTGTTTGTGCATGTGAAAGAAAGACTCCAGGATCAAAGGGTGTGCAGCCAAGTGTCAGGTTGAAGTTGTGAGAGTGTTGTTTTGTCGAGCCTTGTAACCTTTAATGTTCCCATTGATGTGCTATCCACACACCAGAGAGGACACGGTCTTGGAAGAGAGGAAGGGGTAAAAATGTGCATACGTGTGTGTGAGAAAAAAAAAAAAGGTAGGAGACATACAGTCAGAGCTTTGAAATACCGGTACAGGGCTGATTGTCTGCAATGTGAGGCACACTAACGTTGGTTGGCCCAGCATCCAACAGGCCCCTCTGGTACCAATCACTGCGAGGCACACAGATGGCCTCTGGTTAATCCAAAGAAGGGCGAGTGGGGACACAAGTAATCTACTACAAACATGTTACTGCTTTTTGCTGTAGTTGTAACTCTATTGATTTTATGTGTCCATTTGATTTGTGCCTTATAGGTTAGACTCAAAAACAAGGAACGTTTATTTGGCAATTTCAGACAATGCAGGGATATGATTGCATGCTTGTAGAAGTCAGAAGGATTTGATTTATAGACCAAAAAATAAACCACTAAAATCAAACAGAACTTTTATTGTTGTTCAATAACTAAAATGGGCATATATATTTGCCTAAAGATGTGACTCATAAGAAGGTAGAAAGCTGGTGAAATTGCATTTTTATTTTCATGAACTTACAGCATAAATATCCAGAGGTGTGATCAAAACCTGTGAGCATAAATTTTAAACGCTGAGGCTTAATTATCCGTTAGCTCTTGGCGTTTATAATAAATGTTGTGTGTTGATGACGGCCAAAGGCTAACTGGTAGCTCTTGTTTTAGCGAGACAAACAATAAAACTGTCACAAAGACATTGGTTTTGTTGAATGGAGCCAAAATAAAGAAAATGCAGACAAGTGCAGCACCTCCAAAGGATTTGGGAGTATACAGTCAATGAGTTGAGCACAGGACTAGAAAGTTTGTCTTCTCCCCAGAAATGCTGTCAACATGAGGTAGAAACAAGCACCAATATGCAGTCACTCCTGCACTTTATGAAGGCAAAGGACAAACACATCAAAAACTGCCACTGGGAGGGTTGAAAAAAAATCTACCATGTCTTTAAACAGGAAATGAAGAAACACTAGATAATGAATGCAACAAGGCAAACAGTATTTTAGAAAAAAAATGTGTTGATGTAGAGAAAATATAACTTTAAAATGCAATTACGATCTATTATACAGCACTACTGTTCTCCAACACCTTAAAACACTGTAGCCATTGATATACTGTAAACCTGCATTCAGATTAACACAGTGCTAACAGCTAACTCTTCTACAGGCAGTCAATAAAAATAATCACAGGTATGTTTTAGATTGATGACTAGAAAAAGAGTCAAAGTTCAATTTGTTCTATATAGCATTTTCCACAACAACAGAAGTTGAATCAGGTAATTAAATGGCAAACTACAATTACCTGGAGGTGACTGACCTCAGATCTTTATATACAAAGGTCAGTCAAAGGCCAGCCCTTTTACAACCTATGGAATGAAAAACATCTTTAAATTAATCCCAAGACACACAGAAAGCCACTGATTTGCACTAGCTGCAGACTATGAAGAAACAACTGCTCTAGACTTACATATTGTATACAAATTTGCAAACGACTAAGCTATAACATACAAATGTATGGTATATGTGTGTGTGTGTGTGTGTGTGTGTCAAAGACAGATGTGGACTAAATTAAAGAAAATAAGCTTTCACAACTGATGTGAACAGTTCCAAGTATCATCAAAACATCAGTTTTCTGTGGTAGATGATGAGCCATGTTCTTAATATTTATTTAAAAAAATTTAATTGCTCTTTCTTTGCTTTGCTTTAATGGACAGTTTATAATTAGATATCACCGAGCGAAGAAAACTAGATTATCAAATGCTGAGAATTCATGGATGCAAAGCAGTTTTTATAATATCCAATAAATATCTTGTGAAACAAAATCTGTTTGCTAATAATCTGAGGGATAACCTGGATGGTTATAATTATACAGAAAACCTACAGTTTAGTGGATAAAGGACTTAATTTATCAAAATAAACCAACAAAACCTTTTTTGTTGTTTTTGGTTGTTTGTTTTTTACACAAACGAAAGAGTGCATGGTGCATACTTGTCATCACTACTTGTCAGGTGTATGATCATGTTATTTTTAGCAACAACAATCAAGAGTTACAGTTGTTGGTAAATTACAGGTTTACAACAGAACTGCTTGTTTGTGCAACATCTATCCATCCATTATCTTCCACTTGTTCTGAAGCTGGGTCGCGGGGGCAGCAGCTTGAGCAGGGAGGCCCAGACATTGCTTTCCACAGCCACCTATTCCAGCTCATCTGGGAGGACTCCAAGGCGTTCCCAGACCAACCAAGAGACAGAGTCTCACCAGCATGGCACAGGTGTACAGGCACCAAGCTGGGGGGCTAAGAGTAGAGCCACACCAGCTCGGCACCTCTCACAATGGGCAACTCCAAAGTGGAATAAGGTCCAGCTCCTCTCAAGGAGGTTGGTTCCAGTGTCCATGCTGTGCGTTGAGGTGAGCCCAACTATATCTAGTTGGTACCTCTCAATCTCACGCACAAGCTCAGGCTCCTTCCCCTCCAGAGAGGTCACGTTCCATGTCCCAAGAGTCGGAACGCCAAGGTCCCTATCTTCGGCCATCGCCCATGGATTCATGCACCCAACTCATATGGCCCCTCCTGCAGGTGGTGGGCCCACAGGAAGGCAAATGCATGTTGCTCATTCAGGCTGAGCCTGATTGGGCCCCATGGGTAGAAACCCAGCCACCAGGCATTAGCGACAAGCCCTCGCCCAGGCCTGGCTCCAGGGTGGGGCCTCGATAACCCACATACGGGCAAGGGACACTGAGCTCCTTGTTTTCTTTTGTCCATACAAGTCTTCTGAATCACTCTTTGTCCGGCCTGTCACCTAGAACCATTCTGCCATGGGAGACCCTACCAGGAGCATTTAAAATATCTCCAGACAGCATAGCTCCTAGGATCATTCAGGTGCACAAACTCCACCACCATGATAAGGTGGCGATTCAAGGAGGTGGTAGAAAACAAGTATCTAAAGATAACATGAAAGGGTAGAAGGACAGTGTGATTGGGGTAACAAAAAAAAAAAAAACTATGCGAGACAAAACTCAATCATGGTGTGTTTCACATTTATGTCTGCTAGTTTTACCTGTGTTTAAGGTCTTAGGGAAATGTCATAAAGTTTAGTCAATGGTTGGCATGGATTATAGCAATAAAACCCTTTTAGTAAGGTTTAGTGAAAGCTTATGGTTGGAGAAGTGAAGTGTGTCTAATCTCACGGTTTCTCTCCTAAGTTGTAACCAGTGTGAGAGGCAGGACTGTAACCCTAGTAACCAAGTCAGTGGTGGGAAATGTGTTACTTTCTGTGGTTTTAATATGCAATTTTAACACATTACCAGCTGTCACTATATCATGTTTTAGAAACTTCACATGTTCTGTTTTTGTGAGACCAGAACACAAAGATATGCTGTGGTTTGCCAAATAGGTCTCCCGTCTCTCATTTGGGATCTGATCTTAACACTCTGCACAATAATTACATTGTAAAACTCTACATTTAGTTTTGCTTAGTTGAATTTGGCAGATAGGACTTCAGAACAAGTTGCAACTCTGAGAAATATTTATAGATCTTCATAACTTTTTTAACCTGAATAAGCATTGCTTATGTTTTATTTTGTAATCTTTATATACACAGTATCATAATGTACTACATTCCCACATATGCAGCATTTCACATTTCAGTGATAATCTCAAAACCTAAACATTTAACATTTGCAAACATGAAAAGGTTTGCACATTCCCAGCCCAACATGAAAGTCTAAAAAGACTGTACAGATACATTTCAAACTATGTTTGCTTCATCATTAAAGAAACAATGTGTTACAAAAGCATATTCATCCTTAACGTAGTTTTCTCATGCTAGTACAAAAAATATCTGTACTGATGAAAATGCAAGTAGCAGGCTGAAAACTGTCTGCCTTATAGTTAGTTTTTTTTTTTAAAGAACCATTAGTTATCACCCTTAGACAGGAGAGCTTGAAGTGAACCAGAGCAATAATCGACCTAGATGGTTCCTTTTTCCCAGAGCTGTGCAAGACAAAAAGATAAGTAGAGAAAAGAGGAGAAAAAAATGAAGACAAAAAAAAAAAAAACGATTCAGAATCTTCCACAGGGGAATAAAATCACTCAGCATTGTTTTTGTTTTTTAAACCCTTCTACACTTACTGTACATAGACATGGATGCACAGACACACACAAGTGAGTAAGCGAGGCAGAGAAAATTAGCGAGAGAGGAAGCATCATGTCCAGTCAAAGAGCCGGACTGAGTCACCTCGTTTACTCTGCCACATGCCAACAGAGAAGAAGTGACTGTAAGCACAGCTGCCAAACAGCCACAAGGACTCAATGATGTGTCAACAGATAGTGCTCAAACGTGGACACTTTTCTTGACTTACCTCTCATACCATTTTCTCCACTATTTATTACATTTGTCTATTTATTTTAAACTACAAAATTTCAGATGAAAGAAAATTTTAATTTCTTGAACTAAAGTTAAGCATAGTCAAAGACAGGAAGGACAAACACTTCTCTATTAATAAAGACCACTAAACTAATTAATTCACCATTCTCTCTTCATTCTGTATGCATTCATAGTTTAGGACAAACATGTATATTAACCTATGTGGCTCTTTAAAATCAGCAGAAAAATATGGTTCTAGACTTCATAATCAGCACATCCATCCATTATCTTTACTCGCTTCTTCCTCTCTCACTCACACCTAGGGACAAGTTACCAATCAGCCTAGCATACATGTTTTTGGTTTGTGGAACTGGAGTACCTGTAGAAAACCCACACATTCATGGAGAGAACATGCAAACTCCACCCAGAAAGGCCCCCGGCTGGGATTTGATCTGGCAACCTTCTCACTGAGAGGCAACAGCACTACCAACTGCGCCACCGTGCCGCACAATTCAGCACAGTTTTGAGAAATTAAATATTCATCAGATTTTTTTTTGTGTAGCTCCTCTTCCTGCTGTTCTTAGAAAAAAAGCCAACTATTCATTCAAAAGGCTTTTATTTCTCAGTCCTTGCATTTGCACTAAAAAGTCAAAAACTGTGTGACCTACATTTACAGTATTTAAAAAAAAAAGAGAAATCCTCACCATTTCTGCTGACACAAAGATTGAAGGTTATTGAGATGTACAATCATTTTTATGATTTTTATTAATGCAACTGTTCTGATCAAATCTTTGTAGCTTCATAGTAAATTATATCACTTGATCATGTCTTTATACTGTTATAGAATATTTTATGAGATCACCCTGCTGCAGAGACCCTAGGAGCTGGCAGGAGCACTAACGAAAAACAAAGCTGCAAACAAAAAAGCTTTGTTTCTCTTCATTCTCACCACCGACTTGCAGCTCGCACCATTTCTTTCCTGCTCAGTACTTGTTGATATTTTACCTTTACCAAGGGGAAATTATTCTGGCCATGAGCAAAGTGTATAGGGTAGAAGTTACTCTTGAAGTAAATTCAGTGTAGTAAATCTAAAATTCAATGAATTTTTCTGGTTTTCTTTGCAGCTTTAAATGTCACAGTGCCAAATCCATTTTGAAACATTAATCAAATCTTAAGCAAACTCCCCCCCCCCCCCCAACCCTTTGTGGACTTTCCTGGGTTCCATAAACCCAGTGTATAAAAGTCTTCTGTTCATGTGATGCTGGAGTGGAGCAATACCTTCTGGGAAAGACACAGTTGAGAAGAAATGGGTGCAGTAGAAGAAATGTCAAAACAATGAGAAAGATGACAAGTAAAAGGGAGCCCCCCCCCCCCCCTTCTTTCTTTTTCCTGAAGCAAGCCAAAGCGGCGGCGCTGGGCCGTGATAAAAATCAAGGGGCAAGCACTGAAGACTGAATTGCCTTTAGAGGTTGAATCCTTCAAAACTCACGCTAAGAGGACAGAGCACACAGCATGTTTGTCCCTTAACAGATGACTGGGTCATACCTGCAGGTCACGTACTGAATTTCATGCAACAAATCTCAGCTGCTTAGTGTTACAAGGTAGAGCTGAGGGGGAGGGTTCCTACAGTTATGCAAACAAGCACTCAGTATGGTTTGGTTGGTTACATCTTATTTTTCCTGGAGAAAGACTAAACAGTTGTTAGCTGATTTACTGTGTCCAAATTGTACACATTATTAAATACTATTTTTTTATTTCCTATAGTAACAGAAAAGCAATCATTAAACCCTTACCTGGAAGGGACCGCTGGGACTAATGTCAAAAGATGCTTTCCTCCAGTCAGTGCCCTGATGACCAGACTTTGCCCACACCACCGAGTCCACAGGAGCAATGCTTCTCACTCTCAGAAGTACATTAAGCGTACCTGTGAAAAATGTGCACATATGCATTCAAGGGAGTACACATTTGCACAAACACAGCCACACAAGTACAGATCATTAGAAACTTAATTGGCTGTTCGTGTGGCACCACTACAAAACAAGATCAGGTATTATAAAAAATCCAGGAACTAAATGTTATCTCAACATTATCTCTTTAGCATCAGTCTCAAACTGGTGCTAAATGCTGACAAAATCAAAGGGATGTTGTTTCCAAACAGGCTGTCAGTCCCAGCAGTCCTTCCTTCTATTTTATCTTTGAATGGTGTTCCTATTGAGTTTGTCGAATCTTACAGATAATTGTGTATCTTGGCCGACTCGCATCTCTCCTATAAGCCCCATGTTGAAAACTTGGCAAAGAAACTGAAAGTAAAACTGTGTTTCTTTTTAAGAAATAGACCCTGTCCAACTCTGAATGCTAGAAAACACCTTGTATCTGTAACTTTCCTTCCCTCCATTGACTAAGGTGACATTATTTACATGAACGCTCCTACAAGAACCCTGCAGATGTTGAACGCTGTCTGTCACGGTGCGCTAAGATTCATAACTGTCTTTATCTAGCGTACCCATCATTGCACCCTGTATTCACTGGTTAACTGGTCATCATGAACTCTACTCAGACTCTTCCACTGGTACATTTTCATCTTTAAATCACTTCTTGGTCTGCTGCCTTCATACATCTCCTCCTACATGTCACTGCATGAGTGCAGCTACAGCGTGCACTCTCAGGACATCATTACCTGCAGTGTTCCCTCAGTGCAGACTGAACTAGACAAAAGGGCCTTCTTCTACTCCGCTCCTGTTTCCTGGAAAATCTTTCAAAAACATTTGAAGCTCTCGACCTTGACCTCTTTGAGTGACTTCAAACATCTGCTAAGTTCATGTTCAAAGCCAACGCAGACATGTTCCTGTTTTCCGTATTTTAGATTGCTTTATAATGTAGCTGTTTTTTTTATTTATTTATTTTACATCATCATCTTAGATTTATTTTTCAGTTTGTATGCTGTATTTTATGATTGTCTATTGCTATCTTTGTTGGCTACTGTTGTCATCATTCTTTATTAAAATCTGGTCTCTCTTGTAAATGAGTCCTTGAGGCTCAATGAAACTAATCTGTATAAATAAAGGTTGAACAAATGATGCAACATAATGTCATATAGCCTTTTTAATTTTGATCTAATCTAATGTAAATATCAATAATATACTGAACACTGAGTTAAGGTAAGAACAGCAACATATAGGTCAAAATTCACTCTGATTTGTTTTAATTTCTACACTGAAGCACAGACAATAAATTTGCTTCACATTGACAGAGACAGAGAATATTCAACCAAGCTACCAGTTCAGAGGTGATCGAAAGAAAGAGCAAGAAAGAGAAACTATGGCAGAGGCATTTGTTGAATGTGTTAATTACTCTTTTAAAGTATATATACTGAACACACTTCACTGTCGTGTGATGTGAAGGTTTTAGAAAGGATGTGTGAGCCACAAGAAGGGGTCTTAATAGGCTCCCTCTCTCTTGTCTGTCTCACTCAGCTCTCTAAGATGTGAGAGAAACATTCATCTTCTTAACGATCTCCAGCCAGCTCCTAATTGGACCATTAACCAACCACCAGTCGCCTAAACAAATATACAACTGGGGGGGATCCGTGCACTATTTGCCATATTAATGAATGAGCAAGTGCATGCAGTATTTAGTCATATGCTTGCATATGTGAATAAATCATTCTTTTAGTGTGTGAGCAATAATTATAGACTAATATTAAAAAGAGCAAAGCTGATAACGATTAATGTCTTAAACTGGAAATTAAATATGTTGACTTTACATCTGATGGACATGACAACGAAGGGAGGTTCAATTTTGATTCTCTTAGTGCACACATACACACACACACACACTTATGTATTTAAAAGTGTGTTTGTTTGATGTTAAAGCACATCCATGTCTCTATAATTTTATAACGGTCTTAAAAGACAATTTTAAATGTAACCCAGTTACTTCTTCATCCTGTTTTTCTGTATTACCACCTAATATGGTCTTATTGGGTCTTTGCTCTTTCATCACCACCTACACACAAACTTGCACCCACACGTCTCGACACACTGCAGAGGCTAAAGAGGACCTGATATGGAGTCCATTGATTGGACTGAGGGACTGCAGAGTGTTGTAAGAGTGCCAGAGATTCAGAGGAGAAGACACAGCTCTATCAGAGCTACTTGTCTGACAAATCACAAGTGGACAAAGTCCTAGACATTCACAGTCAGACACAGATGTGTATGCACTGCTTCACCTAAACCCAAATCAGTTATTTTGTTTTAATAGCTAAAAGTCAGGCGGAGTTGGTTTTGAATCTCAAATGTTAATGTTCATTCAAAGTTTACTGCTGGTTTGAACCACAACTATTGTTATATAGTAAACCCCTGGGAACATTACCACATCAATTATATATTACTGAGTAAAGGTTTAAACCAAATAAAAATGCAAGAATTCCATTATTTAAATGTCCCAATTTCCATTATGTATTTCTAGAATAAAAATAATCTAGTGAATCGCTATCAACAGCTGCACTTTGCAAACTCAGCTTATTCAGACATGCTACCTTGTGGCAAACAAAACTAATTAAATATTGTTTGTTGTTGCTGTTGGGGAGCTTGAAAAGGGACATATTGGGTTGAACAAACACGTCAGCTGCATATTGTTTTGGAAGTTGCGTCCTACTCTCCTAACAATCTCTAGACTTCTTTTTTGCTAGGCCCTTTGCATTCTGAGGACTGCAACATATGAACACATTTCAAAATATACATTTTGTCAAAGGGTGTTTAGGCTTTTTTTAAATGTTTAATGCAGAATCATCAAGTACATGAAAACTAGTTGGAGTAGTTCAATATCCTTTGAAAAACAACAAGTTAATGACCACTCTGACTACCACTGTCTATTTCATCGATTTGTTTTGTAATTTTTTCACCATTATTTTTTGACTAAGTCTATATATACCTGTATATACAGTTTACATGACACACAATTGGCTGATTGATGGATGAGCCGCACGATCGGCATGGGATTTTTATTTAAAATAAATTATTTTGAATTATTTAGCACCTGTTGCACATTTGTGCAGCCCAGAGCTGCAGAAAAAGTGTCTGCTCGTATGTGTGTGTGTGTGTGTTAGCCTTGTGTACAGCCTTGTGTGCAGCGCTGTAGGCTCCAAGATGTATGTGTTCTGTGTGACATAGCATATTATGATGAATAGCTCTGCCAAATGACTGATTGTATCATGACCCCACAATAAATCATAGAGCCTCTGCCCTCTTCAAACACCCCCATCCACACACGCACACACACACACACACGTGCAGACAGTAAAAGAAGAAACATACAAACGGAGCACTGCTAACATCCTGTCACCCGCCTCAAACTTCTCCTACAAATACACACACCGTGTGAGTAACGAGCTCTACACTTAGGGGTCAAGCAAAGAGTTCACTGTTTGACACAAGAAGTCTTATGGCACATTCTGTATTTTTAACTGTGTGTGAAATTGTGTGATTAGGATTGTTTCATATGGTTAAGCACAATTTGTTTGCATTTATAGACATGTCTTCATCACTCACCAATGTGTTTGCCCTTCATGTGATAGTAGAAGGAAACGCAGTACGGCACTCTGCCAGAGCCCTTGGGACCCTTGACTGAAGACACATTAAACAGTGGGGACAGAAGACGTGCTTTGTCCCCTTGAGCACGGGGGCGTGATGCTTCAATGTACATATAATATCCTGCAACCAACGACAAAAAACACCAAATAAAGAGACGTGATTCTGAGATAATTACTGCATGTTGATTTTATAGTTACAAACATTTATTCAATATTTAAATAATTCAACTTAATATCAAAATATAACATAAAATGAAACGGTAAATCTTGTGTATATTGCTGCATTTTTTATGTAAACTTTATTGTCTGGCTTTTTAGTTTTGTTTATAGTTCTACAACTGAGACCGTGAATGTGCCTTTAAACTAACTCCCCAGTTTCCTCACCCTCCTTTGTTCCACTGCGGTCGGTCTCCGGCCCTGTATTGGCAGATCGCTTGGGATTATGTGTCAGGTTATTCTGTCTCGTCCAGTCAAAGACGTCACTCCGGTCCTGAGAGAAGCCACAGATCCGTTCATCCTCAAACCCACACACGTGGTCTGTGGTGAGAATGTATATAAGGTGACAAAGCATTAAAGAAAAACACATTTTATCCATGCCAAGGGTGACATTACAAATTTCAGGGGAGAAAACCTTTTCACTCAACTTCCCACAGATATGAATGTCAACAACAAATATACAAAATAGCTTTTGTAAAATGCACTTCAGATCAGACACCATGGTAATTACTGGCAAACTGATAGACACAGTGTGGGAGGCAGGAAATACATAAAGAAAACTTTACATTTTAATATTTTTTTTAGATTATGGTCCTCCTATACATGCAATTACAAAAGCAATCAAATGAAAATATTTTAATTTAGAGATATTGTTCAAAGCAACATGTGATTTAAGTTAATCTTTGTGCTTTACTACAAATAATAATAATAATAATAATAATAATCATAATAATAATAATAATCATAATCATAATAATAATAATAATACAATTCTAGAATTGCACCACTCGGGGTGGCTGCATGTTGGAGTAGCTCTGTTATTCATTCTGAGATTTTGCTTTTGGAAACTTTAACTCATCTTTTTCTGGATGTAAATCACATTTTTTGGATGATTGTTTCCTCTGGTATCGGAAGCTGTGCAGCTGGAAGAATTTTTACTGAAACATTTTTAGTTTTGGACATTTGTTATGATGCATAACCATAACAATGTGTTTTTTTGTTGTTGTTGTTTTTTTTGTTTGTTTTTTTTACAACCGGGAGCAGATGATTAATGCCTCAAAGCTAAAATAATATCTCAGCCACAGCCCCAAATCTCAAACAAGTTGAAAAGGAGGCGCCGTAGATGCATTCCCGTCTTCTTGCCAGCTGTGCTCAAATGCCTGACAGTAGAAGGACAGGATCGTCCCCCAGCACCTGCAGTCGGCTGCCCACAGAGACAAGGAGCTTGGCAGGCAGCTGGGAGGAGTTCAGCCCAGCATTCGGGTGGTCATGCAGCCTGGAGGAACCAAGAGGCCAGCCGAGTCTGGGTGGACAGATCGGACGGCATCTGCGACCAGTTTCTTCAGATCCACTGTGGGATGGACCTTTACAAGAGATCCTTCCTGCCTACAGCCATCAGTATCTATAAAATCTCTTAATGAAACGATGATAATGAGTTACAACAACCAATAATTTCCCTTTGGGATTAATAAAGAATTTCTGAATTGAATTGAATAATGATAATAATAATTATTATTATTGTTGTTGGTGTTGTTGTTGTTATACATATTTATTTTACAGCATTACTGCTGCCTTAATATCTGCTTACAATAGAGATACTTGGATCAGAAAAGACAAAAACACACTCACACTACTGTGTGCACACAGATCAATAACTTAACCAATAGTAGTATACATTTTAAACAAAGACATCATATGAATTGTACTGAAGTACTTCTGCTCTCATAGTATTTTATTTGCTGAAGTTTAACACATTCATTGCCCAATCTGCCCCCATTGAGTCTTGACCCAGACTGACACCAAGGCATCGATTTTCCTTATGAAGCGTGACGCGTAACAAAATTACACAATACTTTCAGCAGAGTTTAGAATCTTGAAAAAACTCTACGACAGCCTCTGATACAGTTTGGAAGTTTGTCAAAAATAAAAGGTTAAAGGCCTTGATTTCCCTGGCTTGCAATTTGATGACACCTTCCTAATACACTGCTTTATTCTAATAATGTATGACAAAAGATGGATTTGTAATGGACATGCATTAGTCTACGATATTTGGAATCATTTTAATGTTTTCCCATTTTTGTCTTTTAAATTGCACCATAAAAATTCAGGCCCCGCGAGTCTTAATGTTGATGCTTCTTGTTAAGTAAGATAAAGGGACTTCTCACATGGTGTTGTCACAATCATTAGCCCATCTGGAGGGCTTTGCCATTATCAGAGATTCACTAAACAAGAGAGCATAACAACAGCCATCTACAACCATCCAAGCTGACAGCTTCAGCGAGAGCATCCCAGAGACACACAGAGATACACACACACAGTCTGATGAAGACGCACACGGCTTGTGCTCTCCACAAGGACGTCTTGTACATTCACTTTTGTTTCACGGAGCTAATCTATTACTATTCACACCCTTCTCCACTACATGCGCTGCTTTCAATTTACACCGTTGTTCTCGCAGTCTGTTCCAATCTGCTGTTGTTTTAATTGCCTCACCTTGGCAGAGCCAACTGCCACTCCTGCCAGAAAAATGCAATGTGTCTCTTAATGAAGAAAACAGACGAGATGCGACTGATTGAGGAAGACGAAGACGCCAAGAGAAATACGGGAAAAAAAAGGCAGAAAGACGGGAAATTTTGCAAAACAGTAACGTATATACAGAGCTGAACGAAAGCAAGGTTTTTGGGTGAGATGTAAGAATATTTTAGAACATTTTGGCTCATATCCTTTAACCAACGTCATGTTTAATACAAGCTTCATATAGTTAAATCACTGTCATATAGGCATTTAAAATGCCCATAAAGCATGTTCAGATTCAATTAATGTTTAACATTTGTTTTTCTGTTTATTTGCTTTTTCCTGCGTTTTTTGGTAATAAAATCAAAGTTTCATTCATACTGACTGCACCCTGATTTATCTCATGGCTGCAGAATTACATACAACTACACAGCATTATTAGTTAGAGGGATGTGATGTGATCTACTTCACAGATACACTTGTTTGGCTCTGTGACTGTCTCCCTTGATGACTCATGGTGTATAAACTTTGACTCTCCATATTCTATTTAACCCCTTTATTTTTATATACAAAGAAGCATGTGTCCTCCAAAACTGTGAGGACTGATTTGTTCTTCTCTCTGCATTGTATTCATCTAAATGTTAGATGAATAAAATGCAGGGAGAAACAAGCCATTATTAATTTGTATTGCTAATAGTGTGAATGCTCATGAAGCATTCACACTATTGTGACAGTTTTTTAGCCATTTCAACAAATCATATATCAAAATGTTCAGCTCTTTCAGGACAATCCTCTTATGACTTTTGGCATTGGTGCAACTTTAGCTTTTAGAAATATTTAGCCTTTTCTGCTACTTTTTTCTCATAGAAAATGAATTGAGCTCATTTTACATCCTTCAAATCTTTAGATCGGTTTACAACCTTTTACTGCTCCTTTCATATTTTGTTATGGTTCAACTTCTTTCAGCTTCCTTGCGCAAATTTGAACTTTTCAACTACTTTCAGCTAATTTCAGCTGTTTATTATTTTTCAGCTGCTTGGTGCTCCTATCGTCTTTTTTCTGCTAACTAGAACATTTTTGTGCTTCTTCCAACTTCTTTCTGCTAATTTCAGCTTGTTATTCTCCTTTCAGCTTATGTTGGCAAGTTTCAGTTTTTTCTAATATTTCAGCTACAATTCAGCAGGTTTATGCAAATATTAGCTTTTCAGCTAATTGCACTCATTTCAACCTTTTTTTGTTCAGATCAGTAAAAAAAATGTGCTCTCTCCACTTCCTTCAGGTAATGTATGTTTCTTTCTGCCTTTTAGCAACTTTTCTGCAGTTTTTTTTTCTTCAAATTTCAGCTATGTTTAGATAATTTCTACTTTTTTGTGCTCATTTTTTATTTTTTCAGCCTAATTAGGCAAACATGTTCTTTCTGCTTTCTTCAGCTAATTTAAGCTTGTTCTACCTTTTCGGCTACCATTTTTTGCATTCCGTCGCTAATTTTGGCTGTTTTCAGAAAAATTCATATTTCTGTGGTAGTTTTGCTACTTTCAAACTTCTTTATGCTTATTTCAGTATGTTGTGCTCCTTTCATCTTAATTTTACTAGTTTCATCTATTTCAGCTTCTATTTAGCTGATTTTCTGATAATTTTAGCTTTATCAGCTAATTCCACATTTTTAGCTAATTTCAGCTCTTTCTACTTGCTTCTGGTAGTTTAGCCTTCTTCCTGTCTTTTCCGCTACTTTTCAGCTTTTTTTTTTGGTTGCTAATTTCAGCCTTTTTTTAAGGTAATTTCATAATTTCTATGCTCATTTCTGCTTATTTAAACCTAATTCAACAAATGTGTTATTTCTGCGTCCTTCTGCTAATTTAGGCTTGTTTTGTTATTGAGCTAATTTCAGCTATTTCTCAGCAAGTTCTTCTGCAATCAGCATTCACACTGCATTTTCACAAGAAATGCAATTTCTCTAGTTAAAGTTAGCTTGGTTATTGCAAAATCAACTAGTTTTGTTTTGCAGCTGGAATGTGTTTAGTTCAGGGTCACATCATTCTTTGATTTGAGTTCCACTTTCAGAGGCAAGCAGAAAACAAAAAGAGGTTTTCATTGTTTCCATCTAGAGTCAGTGTGCCTTCATAAAATAAACAAGTTATCAACCAGACACTCAGAAGCACCTTCTGGATTGTAAAATGTGAAAAAAAAAAAAGATGATGTTCAGTCTTACCTGAAGATCTTGGGTAAGTGTAAGCTGTAAGAAAAAAGTTCAAATATGCACATCAAGCGATGTAAGTGAAGAATTTTAAAAAGTAAAAACTTTTTAGAAATCAATCAAAAGCTTTAAAAGAGACTTACGTTCTGAGTACTGGATGGTCCGGCTTATGTAGTCACCAGTGATGTAGGTGGTGATGGGAGCCAGTCGGACCTCATAAGACAGAGGGATTCTCAGGTCTGATATTGTATGGGACAAAAGTACCCCATTTTCTGGCTCCTTCCCCTTAAGGTCTATTTGCTTTGACACCACATTCTGCTTGTTCTACACGAACAAAAACAGAAAAAAAGACCAACGATACAAACATGGCAAGATATATACAATACTGGTTTTACTTGTATTTTTACATTTCTAGTTTTAATCAGTGGTCACATGAGGATTTCTGAACATTTATTTAAACAGTTCTGTCCTTCTTCACTCATTAAAAGCTTCAGAGACACAGATATGTAGAATAATTTTGAAGCTCTCCTTCTGAAATGTATGCTCCAAAACACACATGTTGGTTTAGTTTTCGAGCACCAGCTAGATGAGTGATTTTTCAAAGTAATACCATGACAAGGACTCAGCAACCATTTCTTGAGAAGTAGGGATTTAAAACATATTTCTTTGCTCGTCACTGTTCAGTTATTTGTGTGTTTCCTGCAGCATTGTAATGCATAACCTAATCACATTACCCCCATATAAACAAGTGTAAATCAATTAAATTGGCTGTGCATCATGGGAATGAAAATGTAAAATGATTATGATGTTAAGCAAGTTGCTGTTGTCTCATTTTTTTAAAGTTAAGTTGTGTCTTTTTTCTGTCAGCAATGCATTTAATAAAGAGCTATTGCTGTGTTATTCCACCCACGGAGAGAAGGATCCATTAGCTGTGTATCTGCCTCTGATCCCAGCTACTTAAAGACCTGACAGTGAACTCAATCTAATGCATTAGGTCAGCCACTTCACCATAACAACTTATTACACCCACAGCGTGCCATTAACAGGTACATAAAGTAGAGCAGCATGCGTGTGTGGTTGTTTTAAATGTCCACTGTACAGATCCCTTGCAAGTCTTGCTTGTATAAGTTCAAACTCCTGTTCTGTCATCCACCATGATTGTAGATGGTTTTAGTATCTATCCAATATACTGTAGCTTTTCATATTTGCAAACTGATTAATTTCAATGAAAGACACGAGTAGAAAAAAATGTAAAATGTGCATGCTCAATGTTTTACTCAGCTCAGCTGTGAGTTTCTCATTATTACAGTTAATTGGGGTTAAGCTTTCAAAGTAAAGGTCACAATCCTTTCAGATTCCTGTGGCAACTAGAATATATCAATATAAAAGTGTGAATTAAAGTTAGCAGTAGAAGGCTGCTAGCTGTAATTTGGTCACAATGATTATTATAGCTTAAAATAACACATTATTCAAATCTAAACTACTCATATATTTCATTGTGTAACGCATTTTTATTGCTACATTTTATGTCTTACGTTAAATGTTTTCTTGTTCTACTTTTGCGTGGTTTAATATCTTTCTGTTCATTTGTTGGTTGTGTTGTTAAGTAGACTTTGGTCGTCTCCGGTTGTTTCAGTACGCTTGATAAACTTGATTTGATTTTGCAACTGAGTGTCTTGGCGCACACAGGGGAATCCTGAAAGAGCAAAACAATCGATTTAACTCCTCACTTTAAAATAATCTCACGCGATGCTTTCAGTGAGTTCCTCTGTGGCTGGCATTAATGGTTCCAAAGTAAAATCAGAGACTCTAGCTGGTTTTCCGTCCAACTAAAATCTGAATTTGATATCAGATCTTGAAAAGTGTTGAAGTTTTACTATTTTCGGGTAAGTCTTGAAAAAATAAAAAAATTAACATTTTCAACTGAGTTTGGTGTGTTTGTTTTGTCATCAGTGAGTTCTGTTAGTTTTCTAAGAATAAAAATGCCTTTTTTTTCCTCTAATCAGTTTGTTGAGTAGCAAGTGAAATGACTCATATCATTGGTTTTCTGTTGGAGAAATTCTCTCGTTCTCCAACTTTTACTCAAAAGAACCACGACTCACAAAATGTGAAACTTTTTTACCGGGATTTTACTTGAAAGGGCAAATTTCGGGACATGTTACATACATAAACAGACATAAATGTATATGCATGAAGACCAAACACAGAATTGAGCAGCGAGCCGTGTCATCTGCTCACTTTTATAACATTCTCAGCAGAGTTCAACGTTCTTTGTTTGCACAAATGTATGGTTCATGGGCAACAAAGAGACATCCTTCAGTCCGAGATAAAAGAACGTTTTGGGAGACAACCGAGCTCCTTGTTCTCAGGGCAGAGGGGAAAAATGTTCTCAGCCACAAGTATAAAGTTCAATAAAACATTCATAATATTTGATCAAAAAATCTCTAACATTTTCCATCAGCTCAGATGTAAATTAACTCTGTTTAAAAAAGAAGGTTTAATTTAAAAAAACAAAACAAAACTGGTGTTTTCTATTTTTTTTTTGTGCATACATCTTCAACAGAAACCCAGCTAGTGATGTATCCCATAACATTTCCTCTTATTGCATTATATATAGCACTACATATTATGACACCTCCACCATGCTCTTCCTCCTGTCCTCTGGCTGTCAGTTTGAGGTGTGCTGTTTCTGTTCTATGTCTACTCACCAACACAAATTCTAACTCAGCCAGATTGAGCTGATCACTTTTATTGACAAAACCAGGGTGATTCATGACCGAGCTGCCAAGAATCCGGTTCTCTCGCTCCAATTACTGTGTGAGTCCCTCATGGCAGCCGCAGCCCTCAAGCCCTCCAAGTGTGTGCTTGGCAACATTCTTTGAGTCAAATCCTTCCTTCCTAACCAGGCTCTTTGCCACTAATGGTTGTACAGTCTTCTTTTCTTCCTGCCATTCTGGCTGGTTTAACATCACTTGCTCCAACTTTTCACCCTCTGTTGCCAGTCATGAAGAATCCCTTCTCTGGCATCTTGAAGGCAAGCAAAGCAGACATTTTTTTTTTCCTGCTTAAAGTAGGATTACTTTCATAAATAGATGGGGATTCTATTGTTTGCCTACCATGTTTATGTGGTTGTCATGGTTTTAAATTGAGAGACCTATAAATGCTTCCAACACAATTTCTGCATCATTTAGGGATCACTTGTGTGAAACTGATCTTAGTGACAACTTTGGATTTAACAAAATAAAACTGGACATGGCACACAATTGGTTGATTGATGGATGAGCCACACGGTCGGCATGGAATTTTTATTTTAAATAAATTATTTTTAATTATTTAGCGCCTGCTGCTCCTTTGTGCTGCCTACAACTGTAGAAAAAGATTCCTCCTAAAACCTTTGTGCAGCTCTTACTGCAGGATAAACTTCCTCCTGCAGCTGAACAGCTGATCAGATAATCTGCTGCAGAGTGGAGGAGTGGGCGTGGCCAAGAGCGCTTGCAGGTGGCTGAGAGCAGTGGAGGCACAGAGAGGGAAATCATGACATTCTGTGCTTTTTCAGAGCGTTTAGAAACATTGTTTAGAATATTGCAACAGTGTGGGAAGAGTTCAAAACGCCTTAATATCTGTATATAAATACTAAAATAAACTACTACTTACTACTTGTACTACTATTCCTACTTTGCGGTTTTTCAAGAATCGCTGGGCTTCAGGGTATAAACGAGATATAAACGCAATAAACG
>NC_056499.1:20345751-20382469 GCF_014905685.2 Nematolebias whitei | reverse complement strand
GTGTACTCCAATTTGAATGTAAAGCTACACATTTATTTTATTTTTTACACAGTCAAAAAAACTGTCTGAAAGAAGTACGAAAGAAGTCTGACATTTGTAGTCTTTATTAGTGCCATTAGTGTCATTAGTTCCACGCATATGCCATTTACTGCTCATGCATTGAGACACTTCATGCTTGGCAATCTTAAAGCCTTTAATGCTCCATTTACTTAACATGAGTTGTGGTCATGTAAGATACAGTGTATTTTCTTTGTAAGAGTTTCCACTCAAGGTGTTATTTAATCTCAGTGAGCAGTATTTGTCTTGTGTCTTCTGCTTCATCTACTCCAACACACTCATCCTCTTTCTCGCTTCGTGTGGCTGGGTGTCTTTTTAAAGAAAAGCCCAAAGCTTTTGCCAACACCCGGACTTCTGCCTCTCAGTGCCAACCTCCGGTTCCAAAGACCTGTTACATTCACCAAGTTTGTTCAACCTCAACCATTTCAGGTCTTTACCAGCCTTCTGTCCAGCTACCAATCAAAACCAGTACATGCAAATATTAAGACATTATTCTGCAATCTGCTTTGTGCTAATCCCAGTGTTTAAATTTTTTTTTGATCCATATCAGTCAAGAGCAGCATGCAGTGCTGCTAAAGTTCAAGTTCCACTCAGTTTTCAAAAAATTATATATACATTTTAAATGTCAGGAGTAACTGAATGATGGTAAAAAAAAATGTAATAAATAAATAAAGTGTATATCCTATATACCAGCAATAGGTGAAGAAAGGTCCCCATTTAAAAAGAAAATTTAAAAAAGTGTTTTTTGTGAAAACAAAACTAAACAAAACAAAAAAACAAAAGAAAGCATAGTTGTACTCCTCCTTTTATTTTTCTGCTATTATATATCTAATTAACATGAAAAAAAAATCTAACACTAGCTTAATTTGTACAGTAAAATTATTTTATGTTGTCCCAAATCCAAGTGTGTTGCTGGAGACAAAAAAAAAGGTCAAAACTTCTGTTGCAGCTCTGAGATTTTAGATAATTCATTTATTTTGCTCTCAGATCAAATTAGGGCGAGTTCTGTTTTCTCAAAGCATCAAGTTTTATTTTTAATTGATATTTGGGATCACTGATTTTAAAAAAATCCCCATTGTCTCTGACTATAGGAGACAAACAGGTTTTAAACCGTGTCAGAGTCAATTCAGGTTAGAAAAAAGAACGATTTTCCACTCAAGTTTTGCTTTTCTTTTAAAGACAGCCATGCTGGTTCTCTTTACTTGGCTATGGTATTACCTTCTCAGACCTGCTCATCTCAGTGTCTCTGTGGGTTTTCTCTATTTGCAGAGACAGAAAGTTAATGGAGTCTTGCTGTCAACCACAGCAGTCACTGTTACTAAGGCAGGAAAAACTGCACTGCTTGATTGTCATAGCTTTAAACAATGTAAATATATATATAAAAAAAAAATACATTGAAATGACAGGATCTGAATCTGGACATCACATAATGATTTGGTGACCTGGTGTCTACTGAGTGTTTGCTAAATACTTCAGTGTGTCTGTGTTTGTCCATCCACACAGCTGTTTCCAGATCAGATAAATAAAACACAATAAGGGTGCAGACACCACTGTGAGTGTATGTGTGTGTGTGCAGCAGTGTGCCGATAAATGTACTACTCACTGGTGTTTGCGTGGGAGTACTTTACCTTTCGGACATTTAGCCAGTAGCCTATAATACAGTCTGTGGCCTGTGGATCTTTTTGTGTCCACTGCAGGTTGTAGGAGTAGTTGTTACCCTTCAGAATGCGCACAGGGTTGGGTGTATCAAAATAAAACTCAGAATTGTAGGGTTTTGCTGTAAGACAGGCAAAACAAATGGAAAAAAAGGGTGAATTAAAGAAATAGAATGGGAAATTTGTTTGGAACAAAACTAAGTGGAAGATGAATACAATCGTTTTTTTTTTTTTTTTTTTTATAAAAAAAAAAATGAAGGTTAAATTAACTTTTTTCTTACCAGAGACATTAAAAGTACATGACGACATCCCTGCGCTGTTGCTGACTCGGCATTCGTATGTCCCATTGTTGATGGGTTCTAGTTTGAACTTCAGCTCTGGCGTCTCCTTGAGGTCTGGCCTGGACATTTGGACAAAGTCACCGTTTCGTAACCAGCGGATGTCTATTAGACGAGAAGGGTTGGACCGCAGGACTGTACAGGTTAGGGTCAACATCTGATAGTTTCTGCAACGCACATCCTGAAAGACTGGGTCCAGGATAGGAGGGTCTGTGGAGACAATGACTAGCAATTTTAAACCCATGATCATTATGATCAGGACATGCAAATCCTAAAGTTTTTGTTTTTAGTTAAATAAAAGTGCATGACCATATCAAGGTGTAAGAGTCACATCTTTTAGAAATTGTCAAATTAATCTTGAACATGCGTACAAGACTGAATGGAATGCCATTGTAGTGCACAAAAAAACAGTATTTAACAAAACTAATTTATTTTTGTTTCCTTTCAGCTCTCTTTTTTTTTCTCAAACAATCAGAAAAGATGTGTTCTGACAAATCATCAAAGACAAAACAACTGCTAATGTCAAAAGAGATCAGGCATTACAAGGTACGGTCCTTTCCCTGCTGCTAACCTATTCTAACCGGTAGTTATTAACCTGTCAGAAGTGATGTGTGGCTCTGCAATTAATGACTGACTAGCCACGGATGCCCTGGGGTCAGCGAAGACACAACACAGCCAAATTACTCTGCCACAAATCACAGAGCGGTGCGTTCGCCTCCAGCTAATCATGTAGATAGACGAGACGCTAATAGTGTTACCGCCACGTGAACAGTGATGAGATCTGGTGTTAAGGCCCCCCAGAGGTGAGGCAACATGACTGTGTCCCCATATGAATCAAGTTTATCAGACACAGATGTGTAATTACACTCTAATCTAAGCTATGGGTGTAATTTAGACAAATACAGAACAAGCTACAGTATGGATGGGAAAAAAACACAAAGATAAGAAGCAGAAAAAAAACCGTCTTGTTTTATACAAGATGAACATGTTTTTCTTATCGACGTCACGTTTTGTCTGACTTCTTAAGCTTAATTAAACATTATATAATGTATATGTTAATACAAATTTAAACTGAGAATATAGTTTTATTGCACATTAAACCAATAATTAATTTTAAAATATGTTGTTTACATGTCTTCACGGTTTATTCGTTTCTGATTTTGCACAGATACACTTATGCATCATATCTGTACTCGTTAATGTTTTTTTATACATTCTTTTAAAATATTTTATTATTTTGTAGCGCAAGATTTTCTTTTATTGTTACATAATGAATTTCTTTGCTAATATTCTGAATTTTCAGGGGAAAAATAAACATTTAAATGGAGCATTTTTTGACGTATACTTGACAAACTATGTGTCATTAATAAAAGTGTATGTATCTATGATAAAGGCCTCAAAACTTATTTTTTTTATATAAAGAAGATGGTTGGTTAATTCAAGAAATTTAAATATATATATATATATATATATATATATATATATATATATATATATATGGTATTTGAATGTTCCTGTAGCTACACCTTTTGTTCTACTCATTTTATGAGCACTACATGTAATTTCTTTGTAAGAAAAAAAAACTTTATTTAGACCATGCTTTTTAAACTATATGATTATTCTAAAGAAAAATGTTTTGATCCAGAAAAACTGGTAAAGAAGTAAAGTTTATTTGACAATATAATCTGCTTACTTGCAAACAGCCTGAAATCAATCTTCAAAATACTGACGAAATATAAAAAAACTCTATCGCATTAATACAGTATTTTCTGTAAATATATATTAAATGTATATATTGTGACTAATATGTTGATGTCAAACTGTTAGTAAGTTGTTGTATAAATCTGGTAAACACAGACAAACCGTATTTCCTGTAACCCTTCAGTTTAGCATTCTGCTCTAGCACTTCAGGCCGAGGAACATGAGTCAGCACCTGAATGCTAAAAAGACTGGAAAGCACCACACCAGTTGTCTCACAGTTTCTGTGGTCCTCATTGCTTTTTGGTTCAAAATTGTATATTCTACTAGTTAGATAACCAGTTTAGACACATGCTGCCATTACTACCCTCATGCCTTCCTTAAACCATTACATATGTGCTTACAACAGCTGTATGTGGAAGAGGTGACTGATGTGTGAGAGGTTAAAGGTCTTAGTGTAATCCTATGGACTGATTAGTGTATGGTCACATACACTGCCCCTGCTCATGGACATATATTTGCATAACAGTGACTTAAAACAGGGTGGCACAGTGAATCAGTTGATAGAGCTGTTGCCTCTCAGCGAGAAAGTTGCTGGATCAAATCCCAGTCTGGGCATCTTTCTGAGTGGAGTTTGCATGTTCTCTCAGTGCATGCGTGGGTTTCCTCTGGGTACTCTGGTTTCCTCCCGCAGATCAAAAACATGCATGTTAGGCTGATTGGTAACTAAACTGTTCCTAGATATGAGTGTGCATCATTGTTTTCTTCTCATTTGGAGTTGTTGACACCACACTGCAATGTTTCACAGTCAAACCACCATGTCCCAGATAAAAAACACACCACTTGCATCTGTCTTAATGAATACAAAATCGATTTCATCCAGAATGCAACACTGGCCAAGCCAAACATACAGTAAAAATACATTTACATGAAACTGGGAGGAAGAAGGATGTGTGTGTTTGGTTTTGTAAAAGAAAGGTGAGAAAATATGTCCTAAAGAAGACAACAATGAAGAAGACAAATGACTGAGAAAGTGTGGTGCGAAAGTGAAAGAAGTCAGTGATTGAGTATGGGAGGTGGTGAGTGAAGGAGTGAATGCAGGAAGCAGAAAGAGAATGACAAGGCAGAGAGAGGGCTTCTCTCATGTCCAACAGTTAGCTGATTGATGATGATGAGAGCGGTAATGAGGAAGAACATCCTCCTGTATGAGATAAAACAAAGACTGAATGACAAAGAAACTATTGCAATGCAAAGAAAGAGGTGGGCGAGGCAAAAGCAAACGTCTACAGATTTCTTTAAATTTCCCTTATAAAATCACGACACTCTTTTCTTATACCAGTAAACACTGAGAAGAAAGGAGACACCTGATTAATGTAAAATGCGAAGGGGGACTAAAATTGGTAACAGAACAAGGAGATGAAGGATTTGTTTTTCTGCTTGTTTAAAGCTGTAGCCATAGAAACGTTCTCATTTGCATTTGTTTATAACTTGCCCATCACTTTCACTATTTAGGTTTGTGTCTAATCATGTACTTCCTCCTTCCACCACCCGTTGCATTTCAGGATCTCTCTGAACCCCATTTTTCTCTCTCAGTCCTGCTCATGTACGTATCTGTCTCTTTGCTGGGGTTTTTCTGTCCAAAGTGGGGTGACCACCTGCTCCATTAATCAGAGTTGGCTCAGTGGGGAGAGCAGTGCACACAGAGTGTTGGCCTTCCACCCCGCCACCATTAGCAAGCCAACTAAAGACTTCTTACAGAAGAGAGGAGAGGAGAGAAAGCAGTGTTTGTGCCTGCATTTATCAGCTATGTCAGAGTAGGAAATTAGTTCCAGACGTTCGCATTTACATTTGGCATTGAGTTATTGAAAGGTATATAACTGGCTGATTCTGCACAGGACGTCGACTCGCTGTTTATTTGCAGAACAAATGCAATTTCATCATTTTGTTTTAAATGTTTCATGATTTTAACAAATAGGTAGAGTTGCTATGTAATATTTGATTGTCTGTCACCTTAAAACTGCACCCACCTGCAGAAATTACTTTAAACCTGTCACTGATATTCATTTGAAAGTAGAGATAGAAGAAGTTTTGCCGTGTTAAAAGTCAAAGTCAATCTGTGACCTCATGTTATGACGCCATCCGTACTTCCTGAATGAAATTGGCACCGACATCCTGTCTTGCTGTGAAAGTGAAACACAATAATTCATTCCCCATTTGTGATATGTTTTCATACAAATAATGATTGGAATAAATACATGCAGACATGTGAGTTTATGTTTAAACCGTTAGAGGTCAACAATTGTGTGACAACAATCAGGAAAAACAAGAAATGCAGATCAGTCTGGTCGGATATTGTTTAACTGTATGTTTTAGTTAAAAGCATGCTCATTTTTAGATATGTTCCATTTTATTTGCACAAGTTGATATGTTTATCTTTTTTGTATCAAAATTGCCATTCCATCCTTCCTCTTCCCATTTCAACTTGACCATGAAGGTTAAGAGATGGTATTTTTAGTTCCTGTGCTTCAGTGTTTTGTCCTGTTTATTTTTTCCTAATTTTTCCAGAAAGTTTTGTAGTTTGTTGTTTCATTGCCATCAGATTATCTCAGTATTTTCAGGTACAATAGTTATTTACCTGTTGTTGATCTGTTGCTTTTTTTTTTTTTTTTTTTACCAGGCTTTCTGTTGTGGCCAGCCTGCAGACCACTACAGATCATTGTCCAGCATTCATCTTCCAACCTGCCCACTCTCACTCATAGCTCATAGGATCGGCCCCATCCCTAGTTTTAGGCTGGATGGCCAACTTGCTACGCACAGAAACAGCCTGAGGACAACCAAGGCCAAAGTGGTTCAGAAAAAAGGGTTGTAAGCTCAATCATCCAGGTAGATAACAACATAAAAGGTTAAATCGTGTCATCTTAATGTTTCTCACTTAAAGAAACTGGTCCAGATGACACAGCTGAACCTTTTTTGTTGTTACCTACCTGGATGATTGAGCTTACAACCTTTTTTTTTTTTCCCCTGTCAAATCTCCCCTTCCAATGTTAATGAATTTCACGATTAAAAATAAACAGGAAAGAATATTATTAAACTCTATGACTTTGATGACCTCATGGTGAGGCTTAACCGGGTTTAAATTATTGCCATCAAACTGCAATGTCAGGTACTTTCAAAATGTGTAAGTCATGTTTTTAAGGTACATTTTTAATGCTGGCTGACATTTTTTGTTTGTTTTCAGAGTACAGTACTCAGCCTGTACTTACATTGCACGTTCAGTTGAACTTGTGCTTCTCTGCGTTTGATGTTGAGTCCGTTGTATGGAGCTGTCTGACACCGATACAACCCCATCATGTCCCTGCTAACGTTTTTTAGCCTCAAGCGGCCATCAGGTGTCTCCACCACAGGTGTCCCAGAAGGCATCAGCAGGTCCTTTTCTGTCCGTGACCACAGAATTGGAGGGCGAGGTTTACCATCAAGAACCAAGCACACCAGGTCAGCGTTCCCTCCCTCACGAACACTCACAATCTGACCTCCTGGTGGGACTGACAACACTGGAGGAGAAACTGTAGGAAGTAAAACAAAAAAACATTCATACAGAATGGTAAAGTAAAAGATCTACTAATATATATATATATATATATATATATATATATATACACTGCATATATATATTTATTTTTCTACCAACATATTGACCAAACTTACTGTACATCCAGACCAAAACTTGATTTTTGTTTGTTCTTTAATTTTACTATTCACTCAATAAACAATACAATTAACACATATTAGAGTAATTAAATTTTTGAACAAGAAATGTATGACTGGGAACTGTTTTGATGATTGATCTCACAAATTATTTTTTTAATCAGTCTAGGAAAACAAATCAATGCTTGTGCAATAAATAAAAAGGACGAGATCATTATTTTAAAAGTCGTAAAACTCACATGACTACCTTTGTAACTGCAGAGTCAAATCAAGAATAACTCAAACATGACAGAAAATAATTTTGTCACATTTGTAGTTAGATTTTCTGACAGAACTGCAGGAATAAACAGATAAAAGTGCATTGTAAATAATTTATTTATTCTGTGTGATGCCAAAAAGCAACAAAGAGACAAATTGTTGGTAAAATGGAGAAAATTCTTGCAACAGAGTTGATTGACAGACGGGCAAACTTCTGTTGTGATATAGAATGAAGAGGAAAACCTCACCACTGTTCTGAGAGATGTTGACATCCACTCGCATCTCTGGCACCCTGCTGCCAGGGAAGTTCACCACACAGCTGTAGGTCGCCAAGTCTCTGAACTTCATATCCACGATCTCTAAGCTACTTGTCCCGGGTGCCATGTCTGGGTCACTGCGCAGTAAAATCAGGCTGTCTGAGTTGAAGACCATTGCACCGTTTTTATACCAGGTGTAGTTGATTTTGTCTTGTGGGGTGGCATCAACGTGGCACGACAGCTTGAGGTCACGTCCCATTTGGATGGACTCACTGTCCTTGTTAGAGTCAGGTGTAATTTGGAAGGTCAGATTGCTCATTGCTGAATGTTGGATAAAGTGAAAAAAGAAGAAGATTAGTTAAATGAAAATATACAATAAATAAAAAAATAAAACATCTGATAAACTAAAAAAATCAACAAAACTAACATAAAACAGGTCTCATCAAAACTGCACATATACTTATATGTCCTGGTTATGAGTTCTTTTTCCAATATTAAAATATAGCCATGTATTAATAATGTGTAAATATGATTAATAGAATGTTTGCTGTGCACTACAATGCTTTTGTTGAGCAGGACATGAAAAAAATTGGTTTATTTTTATTAGGGATGCACAATATTGAATGTATGGTTGATATTGTGAACTGAAAATAATTTTATAAACACTAATTTTAAACACAACAGCCACTTACAAGCGTCCTAATATATCAGAGTTGCACCTTCAAGAAAAAAATAATAAAAAAATTCAACTTCCATCCTTAAAAAATGGCAGTGGCAGTGGAGATAGTTCTCGGTGGTGGGGGGGGGGGGGGTTGTATGCTTGAGAGAAGCGGAGCATGCTCTATTCTTACAAGAAGAAAGCTGTTGGTCAGGCTACTTTTTGTTGAGCAATAAAACAGTTATTGAATCAAGTGTTTACTTATGTAGATAAACTAGATATTTAACCACCTGTTAAAATACACCAGAATGCACAAAATGGCAACTACTTTATTCAAAATTTTGGAGAGTGTACATTAGACTTCCACATTGGATACAAATTGTGAATCCAAAGTTCCTACTCTTTTCCTAACTTACCTTAGCTGAGAGTCAAATATGTAACATAGGTTATTGTTAATTAGTTTTGTCTGCTAATTGGGGTGATATATCATATTTTCAGGATTATACGTCGCTCCGGAGTATAGGTCACATTAGTCAAAACATTTCTCATGAAGAGGGAAAAACATATATAGTCACTTCAGAGTATAAGTCACATTTATTTAGAAGTGTATGTGCAAAGTGCAAGAACAGACATTTTATCTGAAATAAGAATAACACACAGAACCAGGGGCGGACTTTCCATCGGGCGCTGAGACATTTCCCGGTGGCCTGACCCGCTCAGTGGTTTCCGAGGGACTAGACTAAAGGCTTGGTTCTGGTTGCGCTTTATTATTTTAAAAAAACATACCGCTCTTGACTGGTCTCACTCATGTCTTATTGAAGCTGCACTGTAGCGATGGGGAAAGACAGACACCTCCCCCTGCACCTTCCTTTCTATTTCTGAGTCTGTGTCTGTCAAGGCAGAGACACATAGGTTGCATGGACGCCCTGTGGACTTACGCTCCTGACAGTTACATGTTAGAGCGTGGAACGCGCACACAGAACATACCTGGGATCTGAACAGGCTTAATTAACAGAAGTTAGCAGTTAGCAGTTAGCAGAAGAGGAACAACATGTAGTGGTCAAAAGTGTAGAGGGTCCTCTCACAGATACAAATGGTAATGTTTACTCTTTGGTTCATGTCAGTATGAATGAACATTTAACGTGTCTGTTAAAAATTGCATCATGAATAGGGAAAAAAAACGTATATAAGTCACTTCGGACTATATGTCGCAGAACTGGCCAAACTATGAAAAAAGTGTGACAAAGTCCGGAAAATACGGTAGTGTATGAAGGTCTACAGCTGAGCACTGTAACATCTGTTGCACAAATACAAGCTCTGAATCTGCCACTTTCTTGTTTTAGTTTTGGTTGACACACTTGGGTCGAAGGTTAGGTTAGAGGTAGGGTTGTGACCATTTTTAAAAGTTTTCTGTTCACACAGAAATGCAGGGGTGACATTTCAAATATATGTTTTTTTAATAAAAAATCTTGGGTCTCCTAAAAACATCTAATTATTCTTGTAGAAGGAAGGCTGAAACTATGTAAAAAAAAAAAAAACTTCATCGTATTTACGAAATATCCCCATGTGGACGACCCCTGAGGAAGCAAAAATACAAACGAATGGTTTGAATTGGATGGAAAAGGAGCAAGACGGTTAACCGAAAATGTTAGATCAGGGTTTCAACATTGCATGTGAGGCAAAAGGAGGGGGTAGCATGGCAAAAAGGAACCAAAGGGAAAAAGGAAATTGGAGTCAAAAGAATGAGGGGGAAAAATAGGAAGAAGCAAATTGTGAAGGAGGGTGAGACAAAAGGAGCCCAATACGAAATAAAATAACAAGGGGATGAGGAGGTGGGGGATGGGGGGAAACAAAATCAAGGACAAAGAGTAACTCTCACACTGTCACATTTAATTTTCAGTTTCAAAGGCTGCGTTTTCCCAACTGATTTTCATGTTGAATACAAAACAGCTCTCTGTTTCCGCACTAACAAGAGAGACGGGCGGTGAGGAGGGGAGAGCAGCTCCATAACAAGATCCACGAGCTGAGCTAGAAGACACTGACCATCTGGTTCACATGAGCCCACAACTTCACGTGACCCGTGTGTGCAAGTGTGTATATGTAGGTGTGAGTCGCCGAGGGAAATATTTTGGGACATGAATATATTCAGTCATATTATATAGTCTTTATAAAGCAGACAAAAGAGAAAGTTTTTGTAATATAACTGATGGGGAAATATTTAAAGTCACCTGAAGTCATGGAAACACAACTACGTGGCTGGATTAATATTTATATGCACTCGTCTTCTTCCTGTCTGCAAACTTTCGTAGCAATGAAGGGCTTTTGATTGCATGTCTCACTCTGGGGTTGTTTCACCTATGCTGATGTTCATGCCCATTAAGCTAACAAGAGAAACCCATTCAGCGTACGTTCTCCACAGCATTAACTAACAGAAGAGATTGTCACTAATTGCTTCCACTCCAGTCTAACTAATTGGAGTGAATAAAGATGATTAAAGGGGCTAAAAATAGCCAGAGGGAAGGGAGAGTGTAAGGTTTCTGCTTCAGCGACAGGGAAATTACAAAAAGAGCAATACTTAACCCATCTATTCTGACAGGATTCACATCAGCTCACTGTAATGATGGATTAACTGCTTACACACTCAGACGTTCTCATTAATAGGGATGCAGAGCCCCAAATTACTGCCAGTAAATCGAGCTTGCAGTGACTGAACAGATTTTTTTTCGTTTTTATTTATTTTCATTGAAGAAAGTTGTTTCAGACTTTTTCCACTTTTAAAAATGTCCAATAAGAAACCTACAATGATGATACATATATAAGAGTTTATCTTACTGTTTTACATGTAGTATCTGTGAGTATTATGAAAATGTCATCAGTGGAGATTTATTTCATTTTTAGATGGTAATTTTTATTTTATTTATGACCCCTTACTTTATTAAATAACTCATAACAGCAACATCCCAGTTTGAGTTAGGACTAAAAATCTTGCACGTTCAGTAAATCTTTTGCTAGGCTGTCCAAAGCATCCACATACACAACCCCGGCTATGAACAAGCACACGTTACTTACTCCTGACAACTAGATTGACATTTTTGCGAGCAGGGTTGCCCACATTGTTGACAGCCGTGCAGTTGTAGAATCCTCCATCTGCCGGTGTGACAGCACGCAGAATCAACATGGCCCCCTTTACTTGGGCGCTGAGAGGAAGAGGTCCAGGGTAACGTGACCACGTCACATTGGGAGGTGGGTAGCCTGCAGTGACCTCACAGGTGATGAGCACATCCTGTCCTGGATCGACCACCACAGTATCGTTGACTGACAGTCGGATCATTGGGGGAGCTGTGGCGAAGAGACGCACAAGAAGTCAAAACGTGCTCACCATGGTCACACAGAAAACAAAAATAGTTGCTTCCGGATTCAAAATTTCACAAATTGGAAAATTGTGAATGGTCTTCGCATGGTGAAAATTTAGAGGGTTAATGTATGCACTTATGAAAAGACAAGGAGGGGATGTGTGGATGTAGTTTGAGAGGACATCGAGTTAAACAGCTCTCACTTGTAAACGAGTCTTCAAGGCTCAATGTGATGCATCTGTATAAATAAAGGTTGAATGTTAGATGGAGTGAGGACAGAGGATGCAGGGGACAAAGTGAGATGGAGGAGGATGACTCGCTGTGGCAACGCCTAAAGAGGGAACAACCGGAAGAACACGGCGAAGATTATAGAAAATTTACAAAGGAACAGAACACAGTTAAACCTGCCTGTAGGAGGTTGATGCAGTTTTGGTATGTTAAATAAAATCCCCTTTCAATATTTAGTTAAACATAAATTTGAAAACTAATTCACTTTATCTAAATCAAAATTCCATTTGCAAGATTTTATAATAGGTTTTTGCAAGTCTCGCCTCAGGGTGTGAATGGAGTGAAAGAAGCATGATGTTACCAAAAATGAGCTTGTGACCAGAATGTCACCTGGTTAAATCCCTTGAGTGGCTGCTCCATTTCTACTCTTTTAAACTGTAGAATAGAAAGATTTCTCCACTTGAGATCACCCCCCACCCCTATCATCAACTACAGTAATAATGGTAGCAGAGCAGGGCAGTCAAGACCCGGTTTCTCTTCAGAAGTG
This sequence comes from Nematolebias whitei, assembly GCF_014905685.2. Taxonomy (NCBI): domain Eukaryota; kingdom Metazoa; phylum Chordata; class Actinopteri; order Cyprinodontiformes; family Rivulidae; genus Nematolebias; species Nematolebias whitei. Next base: position 20,369,715 of record NC_056499.1, on the reverse strand, counting down.
CCTTCACTGGCTGGAAGTTATTAATCTGTAGTTGAGAAGCTCACTGCGTGTACGTCTGCTGCTCAAATCCCTGTATTCCAACAAAGACAACTCAGAAAAGAGAAGGAAGATGATAGTTTTCAGTTTAACCTGATGGTTTCAGCATGTTCAACAAACTTAATGTCACATTTGCTTTTTTAATTATTATTTAAATAGCACACTTTTTAAAACACAAAGTCATCAACCGTGTGGACACTGATACAGTTTAAGCTTTTGTATTTTCAAAACGTCATAAGTTCATGGTTTAATTTAATGATTTTCACATTCAATAACTTTTCTGCATGAAGTCCAACTACAGTTACGTGTTTTACAAATGATTTCGCTGTAAATGCTTCGACTCAAACTACTACAAACTTGTGCTAGATCAGATTTATTAACTGTTGTGGCTAAAAGTTATTGTATGTCTATATTGCTGCCTGTCGTATGTTCTCTCTGCTTTTGAGGTAAATATGCAAAAAAAAAAGATGAGAAAGATGTGCATAATATTCTCAAAATACCAATACAAAATTAGTCCTATTAGTATAATAACTCGAGAAAACATCCTGAAAGAGGTGCAGCAGCTTCAGATTCAATGGGGTTAGTTTTTCTCCTCTACTTTGACCCTTACTCTAGAACTGAATGTTGCATTTCAAACACATTATTCAGCACTAAAACAAACAAATTCTTGTAATTTTATATTTTTACTTAATCTTATTTGTTGTTTAACATGCTATCATGGAAACCTGGTTTTACTATGCAGCTACATATTATTTAGAATAGAACTTTTATCAATGTGGTGAAGAAAGTGTGAAAAAAAAGAAAAAAAGAAACAAATAAAATAATAATTAAAAAAATATATATATATATAAATATATATACTTTTAATGGAAAAAAGATCATTTTGACATCAAATGCATGAGTCAAACCTTTAGGTCAGTTTGTATAAAATACTGGCATAAATTATGGATTATCTTTCAGTCTCATAAGAGTGGGATGTGGGTACTGGTCCATCGTATCCAATCCAAACAATCAACAAATGTCCTGATGTTGCTACCTCAACCTGCAGTACAGAACCTATAAACAATGGGAAATATGTAACATTGCTGCATTTTTTTATATTAAAAAAATCTATTACTTTACTGGCTTAACAAATAGTTTTGTCGTGAAGCTGAGTTTGATCAGAATAGTAAAGTGTGACCATTCTGTCAGTGTAGGATCACCAGGGTGTAAGAAATGGTCTGAATGTACTGCTCCTTATTAACATTTGTACTTCCAGTGTCTGACTGAGGAGATGGACCACTGTTTATTAACTAAAGCAATATTTCAGTACTGGTTCAAAAGTAATTTTTGTGTTTTTATAATGCATCCAATACGAATGTCTTCTTTAAACAGATAAAATTACAAACACAATTATACAACTCTCTGTAGATCCATAATAACTTAAGCCTAATTATATGTCTAAAGCCTAAATAATGAAAAAACCCGTTAAGATCTGCTGTTCGTAAAATGAGGAAAGTTCGGCTTTAATGAAATGTGGAGAACAGAGCACAGGAAATAATTCATTTCTCCAGTAGACTTTATGAAATACTGTACATCCTTTCATCTAGTCTGTTATTTTAACAGCAATTATGATCATGAAAAGAGGTGCAACAAAGTAGTTTACTTATGAATATTTCAACAAATAGAACTGTGCACACAAAAACTGTATACGCGCACAGACACAATGACAGTGTTTAACGGGTGACTATGCAAAAACACTGACACGCTAATGGGACCTCTTTAGCTGAGTTCAGCAGTGATGGCTCCAGACCTGACAAGATATTTCACTGCTGTAACAGCTGCAATGAACGCACAAATAGCTCTGTCTTCTCCCATTGTATCAAGTCACAACAGGAAAGCAAGCCTCTTTAAGACTTCAGTGCTTGAAGCACCCACAAAAAAGTGTTTTGCATGAGAAATTCTCAGTTTGTCATTTATAATTACAGTTTACTGAAGTGTCAAGGCGTTCATTTTGTTGTAAATAATTAGTGTTTGTTCTTAAACAGCATATGTTACAGACAATCTGTACACTTGTACAGCAAGGCAACAAGTACTTTCCCTCAAAGCACACTCAAAATATTCTTATTTAAGAGCATACAATATTGTCCATGAGTAAATATTTATGTCTGTGTTTATTTATGTTCTGTGCTGGGGATTAACCTCCAGCAGTTTAAGGGCACAATACATATTAAAAAGCATTATTCACAATTACCAAATGTGTATGCATAAAGCTTATGAAATTGAATATTAACCAATTCTATCACCTGAATTTTGAGCTCATTTGGGAGATACATAAAGGCCCGTGTAGCCGCTTCAGTTATGAATGCAGTGGTCAAACTGATCCAAGGAGTTAGGATAAGCGATGTTCGCTTTCTACTGCATGGATAACTTCCTGATTAATTTCTTTTGTCACCATCACTTCACAATTTTTTTTATCTTTTTTAACATACTTTTTTTTGTTTCTGGCTGCTCCCCTCATCAGGGGTCACCACAGTGAACAAACTTGTTAAAGACTTGGCAACTGTTTTTATGCTGGATGTCCTTCCTGACACAACCACAGACCACCGAGCTACCACAGCCCTCAGGGTGGAACAGAGAGCTGCTGTCTAGGTAGAGTTGCATTCGGGCTTAAAAAATCCTACCCAGCCCGACCCAAAACCAACCAATTAACTGTGATTACAGGCCTGAACTCAAAAAAACTCTGACATTTTTTTACAAGCTTTTACTGCTTCTGTAAGTAAATCAGTTTGGCGATTTAAAAACGTATTTCAAAGAAAGGAAGATATAAGATGACTTGTTTATTAACAAGAGTCAGTGGATTATTAAAGTTATTATAATATTATATTTATTAACAGTTGGCGGACACGTGCGGCTGATGATCCAAATTGGGTTGTTGGCCATGCACGTGCGCTGACGCAGTGGCTGAGTCCAGTTAAGCTTCAGGTGGGTCGCTGGTAGTGAGCCATCTGGACTTTTTTTTTTTTTTTTTACCTCTTTCAACCAGCCGGTCAGAGCTTGGTAAAACGGCCGCGCACAACTGGTGAAACAAATTGTATTGTCAGTCATGCGCATCCGCTGATGCAATCAAATGTCCGACACTGACCCGGCCCACCCATCCAGCACAAAATTCTGCGTGCGAACACAGGTTAGAAATGACAGCTCTACATCTAGGGCACCTGGGGGAGCAGATGATGTAGTTAGGGGCCTTGCTCAAGAGATTAGATTGGGGCAAAATAGGGTGGAAGTAGTTGTGGGTGTTTTGCCTTTATCACACACATTTTGATGTTACCAGTCCATGGTGGGGTTGAACCACCAGCCTTCCGATCACAGGCTCGCCTTCTCTAACCACCACTCCTCCCCCATTTTCAAATCTTTCTTTTTTTTTGCAGACAATTAAATTCTTGGACAGCATGGTGGTGCAGTTAGTAGAGCTGCTGCCTCTCAGAAAGCAGATTGCCCTGGTTCAAATCCCTGTCTGGGGGCTTTTCTGGGTGGAGTTTGCATGTTCTCACGGTGCATGCGTGTTTTTTTTTTCCGGGTACTCCAGTTTCCTTCCACAGACCAAAAACATGCACGTTAAGCTGATTGGTAACTACATTGTCCCTAGGTGTGAGTAAAAGTGAATGGTTGTTTGTCTCGTGTCTCTATGTGTCCCTGTGATGGACTTGTGATCTGTCCAGGGTGTCCCCCACCTCTCGCACAGTGATGGCTGGACATGGGCACCAGTGACCCCCACGACCCGAAAAGGATGAAGCGGGTAAAGATAATGGATGGATGGAATGAAATTCTCTAAAACAAGTGAACAATTTGAAAAGGTAATATGTTTATTTTAAACTTGCGAAATATACCGCAGAGGAATTTTCTGGAAAGGAAAAGAAAAGTGAAGCAGGAAGGAGGAACAGAGGATTTGAGAATTACAGTTTATATTTCCTGGGGATGCGTGGGAGATGGAAACGGTGGGATCAGCTAGGGTACTTCACAAAGTAATGGGATTTATGTGCAGCACTGCGGTTTACAACCAGGTAACAAATGTCTCTCTCTTCCTCACTCTGGCTTTCTCACTTCGTTTCTTATTTTCTCTCTGTCAGTTTGTTGGCTGTATACATTTAATATCAGGGTTTTGTTTTCTTTTATTGTTGTTCTATCTCAGTGCTTAAGACTCATCCCTTTTTCATTCATCAGTTTTGTTCCCTGCTTCTGTCTGTGTTGTTGTGTCACCTGTCTGAAACATAACTGATTTATGAGGTGAAAATGGAGGGTTCAGTTTAGGGAGATCTTTTCTGGAATATCTGATGATCTAAAACCTAACGCATGGGGTGTTTATAGCTGTACTGCACATTAATGTCCTTTATTTTATTTTTTCATGTATTTTGTTCAAACTAAAGATGAGAAGCTACTCAACCAGAAGTGAAGTCCTCTGAGCTATTTTTACACTGACCCATTCTGTGTCTTAAACAAGGTAATAATGAGGCATGCACCTTGTTTAGTTAAAATGTCATTCACAAACTTAAACATGAAATTGAAAAGCTTCAAGAGAAGAAAAGTAAAATGTGCAAAATTTTCAAAATAACATTTATAACACCTTGTTAAAGTGCTGTCTACTCATTCAAAATCAATCAAAAAAGTTTTGTCTTAAAACAGCAAATTTCAAAGTCAGAATGGAGCATAGCTGGAATAGAGTGAGCCCGCCCCTCCACACTGTGATGACCCCCAACTGGCTGACAACCTAAACAGCTTCTGCAAATTTGAAAACCAGCAATTCATACCTCCAATCCATTCACTTATTTCACCATTTGCTCTTGTCGAGGGCAGATGCTTTTCCCCTCCTCTCCCTCCTCCGTTTTGCTTTTGCTCTGTCCTGTCTGTGAAACTGCTTCAGAGCCTCACTCTACATATCTTCCTAACTGTATTTTTTTGCTATGGATTTGGTCAGCTGGTCTCTCAACACAATTGATAAAATTTTCTCAACGAGAAGACAAGCTTCAGACGAGCCGACTTGCCGTGATGACATGCACGCAGCTGGATATATAATTGATTCCTGGGGCAAGAGGAAGGTGATATGTTTATTGAGGATGTTGAAGACGCATATATAATTGGATTTATGATAACAGGTTTCCTGCTTTTTAGAATCGGCTGGTTCCTGGTTTATCAACAAACAAGGAAGTCGTCGGCAGCTAATTTGGCCCTGGTTAGACTGTCTGTCTTATGTGATGGTTTACTCCATGCCTCAAGCACTTAGACTCAATTGCTTTGCGAACTGAACCACAGGATAGGATGGATCAGATCTTGGGGAACACTCTCAGGCACGGACCAGTGGTGTGTCTACTTAATTTGGACATTTGGGATTTGTGAGGACAAGCAAAGACTCAAGGCAGACATACATCAGTAAAGTTCTGCCTGTCCCCAAAACAAATGTTGTTTATCTGAATTTGACTACCCCAGCTGGCATTGACAGGCCACTTTATCTCAATTTGCCTGGAGGCCCTGTAAATTTAATGCTCTGATCCTTCCCCTCCCATCAAGGAAGTCTGCTGACCTATCAGAGGGACCTGGCTGAATAAATATTATCTTGTCATTTCAGGACCCTTGGATTCTCATTGGCACTGCCCTAGGTCAATCTTGACACCCCTCGAGAGTGTTTACAGATCTCACCAGAGGGAACTGACTGATTATACCATGCTTATCAGAACTCCTACAGTGCCTTTTGAGTGTCCTTAGACACGCTCACCGCTCTGATCATTTCCCCTCCTTTGCGGAATGTCTGTGTCACTATGTGCTTATGTGTGTTTTTTTTTTTTTTTTCCAATTTCAAGCTATCTCTCCTCGACCAAGGAGTGAAACTGTTAGGATGTTTTTGGCCTCTAAATCCTATACATGTGTCACTTTCATTACTTTTTGTCTGTCTAAAGCGGTCTCACTTGTAAATGAGTCTTTGAGTCTCAATGTGATTTATCTGTATAAATAACGGTTGAATTAATTAATTAATTCACCCACACCCCACACAAAAGGACTACATTCATTCCTAACCAACAACTCAACAACCCCCTCCCCTCTACCCTCTGACCCACTACCTGCACTAAGGAATAAATCAATACTGTATATGCTCTTCGGTGTCAGAAGACCAGCAAAGCTCCAGGACCTGATAATATCCCCATCTGGCCTCCATTTAAGATCTTCACTTGAGATCTCCAATATGTCTCTGGAGCCGTGTGAGGTTCCCTAACTGTGTGAGATTCTCTAACTGTGTGAGATTCTCTCCTGCTTCAAGCATTCCACCGGTCCCCCCAAAATGCACCAGAACAGGATTAAATTACAACAAACCCGTTGCACTGAGGTCTGTGGTAATTAAAACCTTTGAGCGACTGGTGTTGAAGCATCTGAAAGACATCAGGTCCTCAGCTGAACACCCTGCAGTTTGCTTACTGAGCAAACAGGTCGGCAGATGATGCAGTCAATTTGGGACTACAGTTTATCCTGGTCAACCTTGACCACTCCGGCACGTACGTCAGAATTCTTTTTGTGGACTTCAGCTCAGCCTTCAACACTATCAGCCCAGACATCCTCTATCAGAAGCTCACCCAGCTTAAAGTGCTGGCCTAAACCTGTCAGTGGATCACCAGAGCAGCAGGTGAGGCTTGGAAGCATATTCTCTTGCTCATTAAGCTTCAGCACTGGCACCTCCCAGGGGTGTGTTCTCTGCCCACTCCTCTTCTTTCTGTACACAAATGATGGTACCTAAGCAAACCAGTCTGTGAACTCCTGATGTTTGCAGATGACAACACTGTTATTGGTCTGATATAGGACAATGACAAATCTGCATACAGACAGGAGGTGGATTGGCTGATCCATCTGGGACCCTGTATACATAATCTCCTTCCACCACATGTACCACAAGATATGCAAATGACAAATAAATCTCTCTGACTCTGACTGACTCTAAGGTGGAATGGCTGATCCACTGGTGTGGTCAGAACCACCTGGAGCTTAACTCGCTTAAGACTGTGGAGATGACAGTGGACTTCCGGAGAAGCCACCCCACATAAACACTGCCTCCACCAACCGTCCTCAGCAACGTGTCTACTGTGGATCACTTCCAGTTCCTGGGAACCACCCGTTCTCAGGACCTGAGATGGTCCTCACACATGGATACAAAGTTCAGAGGAAAATCGAGCAGAGATTGTACTTCCTGCGCCAACTCAAGAAGTACAACCTACCACAGAGCTGCTGGCCATCTTCTACACAGCCATTATTAAATCTGTTTTGTGTACATCCATCACTGTGTGGTTTGGCACAGCCACAAAGTAGGACAAGTCCAGACTGCAACGAACAAGCAGTTCTGCAGAGAGGATTACCGAGGCTGACCTTTCCTCAATCCAAGACTTGTACAGGTCCAGGGTCATAAAAAGAGCTGGTAACATATCTGCAGACCCTCTCATCCTGGACACAAAACATTTAGACTTTTACCTTTATGTTGGTGCTACAAAGCAGTATTTGCAAAAACCAGCCGCCACAGAGACAGTTTCTTCCCCCAGGCGGTCTCTGATGAACACAATAAACACCTTACAGCCTGAGTTGTCAGCTACTCCGCTGTGCAGCAAAATAAGCACATTTGCACCACATGTACAGTACATACTGTTCCTATTGTCCTTTATTTTATTTCCTGATGACTGTACATAGTTAGTGCTTGAAACGGAAGTCAAATTCCTTGTTTGTGCATACAAATTTGTCCAATAAAGGTGATTCTGATTCTGAAAAACGAATATCTATAATAATAAGAATAAGAATAATAATCCAAGTAGGTAAATAATGATAAAATTGTGGTTTCTGGACTGGATTTAAATCAGAAAGTTTACATGATCAGTAATTACTGATGCTGCCCTTTTAGCAACAATCACTCTTCATATGCATATATCTGTATGGAAAAAATAAATAAATAAATAAATAAATAAATAAATAAATATATATATAGATATATTTAAAAATATATATATAATTATATATATATATATATATATATATATATATAGATATATATATATATATATATATATATATATATATATATATACATATCAAGTGTATACTGAATGTACAAGTAGCAGCATTTTATTGGTTTAAAAATATGTTACCCGAGTCCATTTTGTCCTTTATTTCCACATATAATCTCTCTCAGTAATAAATGATGGCTTTACATAAAACTAGCATCACGCTGATGGAGTACAATGTCCTTCCAGAGGATTTACTGCAATAAGAATCAAAAACATGCATGTTAGGATGCTCAGGCCTCCCTTTCAAAAGAGATCTGTGACCGCAATGGGATTTGGCTGGTTAAATAAAGGTTAATAAAATAAAATAAGAATTATTACAGATGACCAATGGTTTTAATTTTCTCAAAAGAGATTCATATGCAATTTGATTTGCCACATACTGATCTCACCATATATGGAATTCTTCTGCCACTGTAATATCATTGAAACACATTCTGTAGTAAGAGTTGTGATAATTATTAATCACAGAGCTCATATTTTAACTTCGCTAGCAATGCAATCAACCAAAATAATGTCAGCAGATTAAAACACAACAGTGTGTGATTTTTTTCCCCCCAGAAATACAACCTTTGGTGGCATTTTTTGTGCTTAATGTTTGCTCTATTTATGCCAACAGAATGAAGAGGGAAGAAAATGTGTTTCAAATGTAATCATTTTAATGAAAACTAGGGCTGTTTGTTAGAGTTTCCAAAGCTTACAAAAGTCAAAGCACTTCGAAAACATCAAAAAGTCTATAACGTGTATTGACTTTAATTATTTAACAAAACCTCACAGGTTGGCTATGGTTAGAGAAAATGCCAATTCAACATGTCTGCAGTTTAATGTGGTAGAGCTTTATTCATCACAATTATACTTTATGTTATATTATGACTCTACAAACTTTTGATGCTGCTAACTATTGAAAACATTTAGAGTCAGATTAAAATCTTCCTTCACAACCAGATTATTTTATAGGTGAAACCCTTAAATTTATTTTATTTATTTGTTGCATATGATCCTACATAGAAAACTATGTGACCACATGAGTTCCCATGAGCATGTTAAATAAAAAGCTTCAAAAATTAGATGAAAAACATGCAAAACATAGCATGCATAGTGAGAATTGTTTGCACAGTACACTGAGTTGGGGATCAGGAAACTCAAACATTTGATTCAAACAGTTGCAAATTTTCATTAATTTTGTGCAAAAAATATTTATGTTACATTTTTAAACAGGCTGTATGTCATGAGTCTATTCATTTTTTTATGTTTTATTTTCTGTGTAGTTTAACTTGTCTATTTTTGTCATTAAACTCGTTCAGTATTTTGTATTCCATACACTAAATAATATGTCAAGCTTCACAGATTTGCTCCCCGATCCTTTTGCATGAGGGGCAAAGAAAAAGGATTTTGTCAGTGACAGGAGTTACAGGAAAGAAGAAATCCAAAGCTCAAATCTCAGGTTGGGATTCTGATCTAAAAGATAGATAATCCCTTTGTCTGTGTGCAGTGAATCAGACACAGTGCCTTGACTTCATCAGACCAGAGTGATGCTGCATGAACAAAAAGGAAAGCACTTGGGTTTTATATGTTTTACTAAATGTAACAGTTTTAAATGACAAAATTCAAATAATTAAATAAGTCTGATATCTTTCAGAAATGTGAACCTAATCAGGCATTTCATGACAGTGACCCATTGATATTAAGTTTCCAATTAAATAGTTTTGAGCTTAATTACTGTACATTTTTTTCCTCAAACGTTTGTGCTCGCTTTTTTTTGCTGTTATTTTTTTAATCTTTCACAAAATTTCTTAGAAGCTTTTCATGTTTTAATATGCTGCTGTAAGGAATCAGACTAATTTGAAATTATTTAAACAGTTTCAGTCTTTTCAATGACCTTACAAGTTTTACGTTGGAAATGGGCAGCTTTTTAACTCTAGTTCTACTGCCAAACTGTTTTCAGAAGAATGTGCAAATTTCTTTTGCCATTTTGACCCTTTGGCAATTTAAACATAAATAGATTATCATGTTCAGTAGGAGAATTGGACTGAGGAATTCAGACTCTTCACAAGGAGCTTGAGAAAATAACTAAACATGTTCTTAACACAAAATTATGGCATAGCTACAACAGAGCTTTAGGGCCATGCTAAAAAAAAAAACACATTGCCACGCTAAGCAAACAAAAATTGAAAGCCATAAAATCACGAGAATAAAGTTGTAGAATTACGAGAATAAAGTCGAATAAAGTCAATATTACGAGAATAAAGTCTTAAGAATAAATACTCTTTTTTTACAGCTGTTGTTAATTTTTTTCCACTAGTCGAATCCAGGATGCAACCTGTCTATCAATCCATTAGGCCTGTCAGCAAATGACCAATCCAAAGCTAAATGAGTTGTAATATTAGCCGATCTCCGACACGATAAAGCAAAGTTTACCGCATTTTAACTGTGGTAAAATGAAGAACGTTTGTTAAACTTGTTATTGACGCCATTACTCAAAATGTGATCCAATACTACCACCCAGTGTTGCCAGGTGAGAAATGTAGGATTATCGTAATAGACATAAAATTATCATATTTTGAGGGAAATTATCGTCCACCCGTCATAACCAAAATAACAAATCTATTGATGCACTATAGTAGTGATGGGTCCGCTTCCAGACCGGCTTTGCTTCTTCTTTTCTGTTTTTCCTCACTCGTGGGGCGGGCACAGCGGACTATTCAGCCAATCATGGCCATTGTTCTGAGGCAAACGCATACGCATCACTCGTAGGTCACATTTAGAAAAGCTCGATTCCAGCCAATCGTGCATCTGTTTGTGGACACAGATGCCTTCAGGGTTCACAAAAAAGTCTGACAGATAGTTGCGACTAGCTGATGACAACCAATTACAACCGCACATTCACGGAACGATCAAATTATTGTATATTTGGCCTTTTTTTGGGATTATTGATCGTACATCGTACAGAGGGCAAAATTGTCATACAAATACGATAATTACCGTACACCTGGCAACACTGCTGCCACCTACTGTTGTGTTTTTGTATGCTGCTTCTGGGATGCATATACTTTAGGTCATCACGTCTTGAGTTTCGTTCTTGATTCCGTTTGAAAACGGCGCTAAGTGAGCAAAACTGTGTAATCTGTTAGCACATCAGCATCAGATTATTATTATCAGGACTTTGATTTGCTCTGATGGGCTGCAGTGCAGCTCTCTGCCGGTAAGGAGCATTTAGCTTCAGATTGGTCATTTGCTGACACACCTACAGGTCGCGTCGTAGATCCGATTCGTGAAAAAAAAAAAAAAATGACAGCTGTAAAAAAGTCTCATATGACTTTATTCTCGTAATTCTACAATGTTATTCTCATAATTTTATGGCTTTCTTTTTTTTTTTAGCATGGCAATGTAATTTATTAATTTATTTTTAGCCTGGCCCTAAAGCTCTGTCGTACATAGTAACAAAAATCTACTCACACAAAACTAGAAGGATCACAAGAAGCATGTAAGAATCATAAAGGGAAATGCACACCAGTGGTCACTGATCCACTGACTACTTCTTCTTCTTTGGTTTTAATTTGCGTTTGGCAGACCATTATTGGTGCATTACCGCCACTAACTGGTAAGGAGTGTGGACTGGAACGACGCTTAAAAAAATAAAAGCATATTCTTTCAAACAAATGTCTTTTACAGATATTCTATTAAAGCCTGAGTACCATTAGATTTTGAATTCTGCAGTAATTCAGCTGAATCAAATGTAACTTTTATTTTAGCGAGACTGTTAATCAGTTGAGTTCTTTCATATTTCTGGCAGTTTAATAACACATGCTCTCATTTTCTTCACAGTATTCACATTTACCTGTATTATATTTCTCTATTATGAATATATGAATGTTCTTTTATGTTCCGTGTCCAAATCTGAGTCGTGATACAAACGTTCCCTCCCGTTTCTTTCAGCTCTCCTCATTTTTTCTGTTTTTCATTGAATTCTATAAAAACATCTACCCTTTCTTTCATCTTCCCATTGTTTTTGCCATCTTTCCCTCGGTTTTTTTTTTTTCCCCTTTATGGTGCTTTTTATTTCTGCTCGACTGAGTTTTATATCCATTTCAATTAAACCATTTCTGGTAGTGTTTTTTGCAACTTTGTCTGACAATTTCATTTCCTTCTGTTCCTATATGAGCTGGTATCCATACAAACAAAACAGTTTAACCCATCATTTTACTTCTGCACAGTGGTTGTCGTATTTCCATCTGCTTTCTGAACAACTATTTTTCATACTCAATAATGAAGAACTGGAACCTGAGCAGATAATTAATCTAAGTGGTTAATTATCCTCAACCCATTGAACAGCGAGTAATATTGTAACCATGTGTAAACAGATAATTTCTCGCTGATTCACTTCCCTATTTTATCACCAAACTCTGGCGCAATGAATGTTGCCCCCAACCCAATCCGCTGCATCATTTGATGCATATATGTTTATTTTTTACATATCCATATTATTAGTTAATGCATTCTATAACTGTATTTGTGTTTAAAACATTTTTATTTCCTTTATTTTCCAAAAATTCAGATGCACTATTGGGTTTGTGAGTATCCATGGATGTATTATTGGTATAAGTACCTAGCTGACTACTAAAATGAAACAGAGATGTTATGGATTGAGGCTGATACGTAAATGAGGAACATCTGAGCTGAATGCTGACTAGGAGCAGATGAGTATTAGAAACTGACAGAGGAGGAACGAGTGTAGGCGCACAGAAAATGCAAGGAATACGCAAATGAACATAACTAAAAACTTAACACGTTAAATATCCCTAACATAATGACACAAACAGTTTAAAATAAAACTAACACAATTACAGATCCTGACATACATAAAACAAAAACCAAACAAATAATAATAATTAGCTTTAAGGTAAAGTTCCTGTTCTTTACTCCAGTAGTTTATATCGCATTAGTTCTGTTTCTGTGGACTGCAGAGGAGTTTAGGGAATGAAGATCAAAACTCACTTATGCACAACCACTTGTCTTTTTCTTTGTCTCACACAAACTTGCAGGCGGTGGCCCTGCTCATGTACCAAAGACAAACACACACATTCTAAGCAGAGTTTCTCCATCAGTCTTTGAGGCTGTGAGGTCCAGACAGATTGGTTGTTTTGCCAAGTCCCAGAGCCCCGATGCTGGGCAGACGGTTATTATTGTGGCTGCTGTGTGTGTGTGAGTGTGTGTTTGGGAGGGGGGGGGGGGGGGGGGGGGGGGGGGGGGGGGGCTTTGAGCCTGTGCTGACTGCACTGTCGGGATACGATTGATCTCAGCTGCAGGAGCCCAAAAGGAGAGGTGAGGAATGCTGCGGCTCTGAGAATGAAAAACACCTATTACCCACAATGCAAGCCGTTAAGATCTGTAGAGACTGGTTTCACTTCCTGATGGTTGATTTTACAACTGAGCAGTTTTATGACTGATAAACAAAAGCAATGCATGACGTTTCAAATGCTAAACGTGATGGCATTCTAGTTTTATTCTATTATAGATCATCATTTCTAAACCATGGTCATGTGCTCTCTAATTTAAAGTATATTTAAAATCTTTCAAAGTGTGTTTCTGTGAAAAGATCTTGAACATTAAATACTTGTTGTAGACATCTCTTTGAATGGATTAAATTTGGGAAAAAAGAAAAAAAAGAAAAAGAGTTTAATTTTGATCAAATTAGCGAGCTAACGACTACTCAAAGTGGGGCAACGAAATTGCTACCATCTTCAAACTCAGATATATATAAAAAAAAAATAACGGTTTATACAAATCCTATTTTAGTGCCTATTACACAGTCATCAATTTTACATTGCATTGTAGTTTACTTCACGCTCTGTGGTTATTGCAAGAGCAAAAAGCATCTAGCTGTAACTTTTCTGGTGCAGCCTGGGTCACTTTAGGTAGTAATATCCTATAATTTCTGCTATAACTACAAAATGCAAAACTAATAAATGGTAAATGGACTGTATAGCCCTCTCCAGATAGTGATGCAAATATTAGTTTGAAACAACATTTTTGAGACTAAGGTTGTTTTAAAATGGCAACAATTGTTCTGGTCCCCACTGGCACTAGCTGTTAGCTCATCAGTCTGCTCATTGAAACTATTGTTCAACCTGAGGTCATCAAACAGCTGGTAAGATATTGTCTATGACTTTTCCACCAAACCCTACCTAAAAAAATCTGGACTATCCTATCCTAACATCTTGTCTTTAACTATATATTTTTGTTTCAGCAGTATATTTTTATGTGGACTATGTTTCCTTTATCCTATTCTACTTTATAGTTTGTTTCTGAAATGTTTTATGTAGTTGTTATGTTTTTGGACCTTTCTTTTGCTTCATTTGATTTTTCACACATTCAGCTCACAATAAAGCCCGATAAGAAACTTGGTGTCCAATCTCATTGATGACTTATTGCTGTTATAAATACTGAACCTGAATAATTTGTTTTAGTCATAGAAATCCCAAAAATGTGTATTTCTTACTGTAAGCGAGCAACAAACAGGTTAAAATACTATAACCAACCTGTACTTTGAGGACATGCTGGTGTTAGCTCAACTATATTTATATAACTTGGTCACTATCAGTGACTTGCTTCTTAAATGCTTCACTTTTCCTGTTGATGCAATAAATGAGTTGCCTAAACTCTATAAACTATAAACCCTTAGAGGTACTAGTTGACAGATTGTGTTACCTTTGATCAAAGCAAACGAAGGATGTTTGCTGATACGGGAAAAAAAAAGTGCAGTAGAGCTTTTCATCTACAAAATATAGCAAAAAAAACAACAAGGCATTACCAAAAATGTCAAACTACTGCTTAAAGGGAATATTAATCTTTAATTTTATAGCAAGTGTGGAAGTTTGGCATGTGGGCTGCATTTCCAGTCGAGAGTCTCTTTTCAATAAATTCAATCATTACAAGTTTGTTTTCTCTTTGCCGTGCTTGTTTTAACAGCCTCTGTCGCCATGCTAAATATAAAATTATGAAAAGAAGCCCTTCATATCGTCTCATAGCTGCTCAGCCACAAGTTCTGCATTTATGATTTATAAGAAGCTTGGTTCATTAAATTGGACAAGGTCCTCCATTACTACGCTTAAATAACTAAATACAACGGACAAAAAGCTGCATAAAATATTTTAAAGCACATAATTATCTAGCAGTTTTTACTGATCTAGATCTGAGCTCACTGGTATTTAGAAAATGAGGTTATAAAAAAAACGAAGAAGAATAAAATATTTGAAATACGATGCAAAAGTATGAGTCTTCCCTTTGTGGCGTTATCAGTTTGACCGTAACAAACCTGACAGGGCTGTCAACGGCAACAATGTTGTCGTAAGTAACAGAGTTTCTGGGTGGTGGCATGTAGATGGACAGAGCGGCGCAGAGAGAATTGGAGATAACAGGGAGCGTGACAACTGAATTACAGCTGACGGCCCTGAGATGAGCTCTCAGCAACAGAAAAACTAGACAGACAACGCTGCACACAGGGAGGCTGGCAGGAGATAGAGACACTGCAAGGAAATTTTATTGGAGAGTCAAAAGCCAGGAGAAGAAAAATACACAGACAGAAATGGAAGCAGAAAGAACAAACTATACAGAAGAAAGAGAGAAGATGAGACAATCCTTGAGTAAAAAGAGGGAAAACACTTTACAAAGAGAGAAAGAGACACAGAGTGCGAGATTCCTGAGCCAAAGCACTGCAAGCATGCAGAGAAAAGTCAGATAGAGTATCAAAGAACAAAATACAGAGTGAATAAATCAAAGCCAGAGAGTCAATGGAAAAGGAGAAAAACCTTGGCTGTGTGAAAGCATGGATGTCTGCAGCATTTCAAGCATTTGTCTTTTCATGACTTGAAAAAAGTACATATTAAAATACTCACATGTGGTATTTGTGAGAATAAATTTGACCGACTTGTCTTCGATGTTACACACGTTTCGGACAGACACCTGGCAGGTGTAATCAGCAAAGTCCTTGGGTCTCAGGTTTTTTAGTTTCAGCACCTTGGTTTCACCCTAGATGGGACAACCAACACACACAACATGCACTGAGAAATCATTTCTAACCTTTTTATTTTACATTTACTTAAAACCAAAACTTTAAACATATTTTGTAACTACATTTTTATTGCTATGCAAATAACATTACATCAGTGATTATGGGTTTGTGTTTTTTACAAGCTCTGATGATAAACACAATCTCTTCTACTCTACATGCGGACTTAAAATAGATGAATGACATATTTTAAAATGCTTCTGCATGGAACCATTAGGAAAATTGTTCAGATCGTCAAAGGATGGACAACAGAATAAAAGGAAACAGCAAATATATAACTTTGAAAAACTTTTTTTTTTTTTTGGATTGCTGTTAAATTACAGCTGGCCTTCATTGGCAGGTTAACTATGTGACACTATAGTAAGCTTTTACAATATGACACATTGTACTTTTCAATTTGTACATAAGCAGCATGGATTATTAGTCATAAATACCTAAAAGGAATGGAAACATATTGTTTTAAAAGATGAAGACTAATACTTCTTATATGATTATTATGTGGGTGCAAGCTGCACTTGGATAACCAAGAAAAGAACATGCATTTTTTGTATAGTTATTTATGTATTTATTTACTGTGCACACTTGTGTTGTTATACTAAAAGGTAACTCATTTTCAAAGGTATTTCCAGATGTCAAATAATCTCTTTCAAATCTTTAAATTATGAGGCATTACAAATTGTTTGAGGGTTATTGCACAACAAATTTTCACAAAGCAAGCAAGCAAACAAACAAAACAACTTAACAGAGAAACCAATAAGTCTAACATGGAATAATTTTGACTTCCAAACAGGTAAAATATTATACATAATTTTTTTTTTTTTTTTTGGTGTTGTCCCATTGTAAAATCATACAAACTGTACATAATGTCTTATAAAGGCCATTTGTGTTGCTCAGTTTGCCAAAGACTGCAGGATCTCGGAGTTTAGACAAACTATGATGGGATTTTACAAGATATGTGGTTGTTTAAATGTAACCCTATGAACACTTAAATCATTTTATACCATTTGTCTCTGGCTGCAGCTTCATAGAAATAGTTTTAGCCTATGGTGGTGGTGGTAGAATTAAAAGCAGGAAGTGACTGCACATTTGGCAGTGTGTCTGTCCTGCACGTGTACCTGAGTGTAAAGAGGCTCATAGATGTCCACTCCATTGTCCTTGCTCTGCTCTATGGTCCTACTGCCACGTTTCCAGATGAATCGTGCAGGAGGGTTGGAGTTGACAGTGCAGCGAAGGAACACCGTTTTCTCATGATAGAAACCAACACGTATATCGCCGATGGTCTGGTGCACTGTGAGAACTGGAACATCGAGGTCTGTAAAAACAAGGAGCAAACAACTCTAATCACACAAAGCCTGATACTACTCAAATGGAGCAATACTGGTTTCATTTTCCTCTTCACAAAAGTATTAGCAGAGAGCTATGCCAGTGTTTTTTTGTGCACCAAAGATTTGGAAAGAGTTTTAGGCCAGATGCCCTTACTGATGTAACTTGGGCTTGAACCTGCAGCCTCAGGATTAGAAGATTGCACCATTGGCTTCATCACAGCTCAAGTTATGAATGGCAATGTTTAAAGCAAAAAATAAATAAAAAACATTCAGAAATCTGCAGATTAAAAATATCTCCAGAAAATGTTGCTTAAGTTGTCTGACAGGCATGGGGTTTACTGTGACCCAACAGTACACTGGCTCATCGTGCAGTTTGACTGAAGAACCCACCCACGCTGACCAAAACCATCAGAATATTCACCTGTTTCTAATAAGCCCAAATGTCTAAACAATCAGTGCATTTTGCCTCTTCCTTCTGTTTCTGTGACTCTCCCACACATAGATTTTTATAGTACTTTTTTATGTCACTTTTCTGTCATTTCTACCTCATGCTCCCCCCACCACCCCTTCATATGCCTTGTTTTCCCTGAGCATTTCCTTCATGGGAGGTGTCGTTTTCCTTTCCCTCAAGTGGATTGGATTTCAGCTGCTGTCACGAACAAGGAAGCTGCCCTCCCTTGGTTTCTGCCATTTCTCCAAAACTCACTGCCACTTTCACTCCCCATCACCATCATTCTCTTTCCCTGTGTCCTCTCTTACCGGCTCTTTGCCTCACTGACAAGGCAGAGTTTTGTGTGTGCCTGGTGGGGGTGGGGGGTGTGATCTGTGCATGTGTGTGTTTTTGTTTGTGTTACTTTGTAAGGCTCATTTTTCCAACTTATACTACATTGTGAGGACCAGCTGCTCCTTATGGGGTCCAAAGTCCGGGCCCCATAGGAAGAAGTGCTGTAGTGGGTTAGGGGTTAGGTTTAGGACTAAGGTGTGAATTGAGGATGTGGTAGGTTTAGGGTTAGGTATGTTCTGGTAAAGGTTAGGTTTAGGGTAAATGTGATTGTTAGGATATAGAAATGAATGAAAAATGAATGGAAGTCAAAGCAAAGTCCCTCTAAAGATAGAAAGACAAACTTTTGTGTGTGTGTGAAAGAGAGAAAAGAGCAGACTAATTGGACTGTTGCAGACTTCAAACATCAACCCTTTTCCTTCTTTTAAATTCTAACTTTCTCCTTTCATCTCATCTTATTTTATTTTTTCTTCTCTACTTCTGCTGTCTCCCTCACGCTCCGTTGTGCCAACCCATCTTACCTACACTGCACCTATCAAGAGGCAATCTATGCAGAGGATGAGATAAAGCTGTAGTCACTAAATGTCTTGACACCATCAGGTTGGCTTTGTTGTGGTGGTTGGAGGACTGCGTTGTGTATTCTTCATTGGAGAAATTTAAAGATAAGCATGCTTGATTTTTGAGTGTGTGTTTCAAATGGTCACAGTTGTCGCATGAGGTGGTTTGCTATAAACACATGGCGACATGAGCACACCAACGAGAGTGCAGCCTAAGCAGAGAGAGAGAGAGAGAGAGGAAAAAAAAAAAAAAACACTTTTGTGGATTGAAGGTTAAAACTCTGGGACTCACTGTGAGCTCAGTGGGCTGGCTACACAGACACCACAGGAGAACTTCTTTTCCAGATAATAAAGGGGCAAAAGAGTTATGAGAAGATTTATTAAGTCATGGAAAGTGATATAACTATCATGCATGACGCAAAGCTAAATACTTTTCAGAATGCCTGAGACTAAAAGTACAAATTAGACCAGGAGTGAGCTGTAAAATGCACGACATCCAAACAGGTTGTCAACACTTGTGTAACCACTGAGTGCATTTTATGGTTCAATCCAAGTATAATACTTAGGCAAATGATTTAAAAACAATCAGGATGCATAGTTTGCATAAATTATAAATTGCAATTTCTCTGTTCTTTGTATATTTTAAAAATAAATATATATTACAATAATATATATATATATATATATATATATATATATATATATATATATATATATATTTATTATATTAATAAACATAACCATATACAGCTTTAGCTCATTTAGATTATCAGTTGATTTCATGCTTTGAATGTTGCTCAAGCTAACAGCTATCACTAATTCTTATTCATGCCTAACAAAAAAATGCACTTTAAACATGTTTTGCTGGTTTATCTAGTAGCCCAGTCCAGTTGAATATGGGCAAAAATAAGACTTACACAAATTGGTAGTTTTTTTGTTTTTTTTTCACGGCACATTTGTAAATGGACAATACAATAAAATAAAAGCTACATTATTGTATTTTATCCAAATGCATTATTTAAGCAACTGTTTAGAAAGTACTTGAAAATGTAAGTTTCTACAGTTTTTACAATCCATGAGGTCATTTAAAGAAAGGGTTTGAAAAATTACAATAATATCAAACTTTTTTAGTTTAATACAATAGTTACAGCCCTTATAATGCAAACTTCATCTGTGAGTCTCAGTTTGGGCCCATTAGTACAGGGAGACACAAGATGAAACTGCAAGAGCGCAATGCAATATGAAACTTTAATGAAGCGTCTGATTTCCCCAAAGTCCTGCCTTTGCACATAGCTAAGATCAATTGCACTGCACTAGTTTTGTTACCTACAGCATTTAATGTGCATCTAAGCTCCCAAATTTCAAGCAGCTCTGGGGGTTAGCTGTTGTTTTCTGCTTTGGCATCACAGTGTGGTGCTGACAAAAAGACATACAGTCATCCCTTAGTTTGGCCCTTAACTTGGACACCTGCATGTGGCTAAAGCAGAAAAGAATGTATCTTGTATATACAAATATACAAAAGGTTTTCAGATTTGGAAATCTTTCAAAACTCTTAATAATTTAGTTTGGTTGTTTCCTAAAAGTATAGCATGTTTTTCAGATCGTGCTATCTGCCACCTTCGATCTAATGAAACAACTGAGCTAATTGGCCACATTTTTAAAATGTGTAGAAGAAACTCAGTACTGAGTGTAACCTCATTAAACACTAAGTTAAACATGGTGATAGCAGCATTGTTCTGTTAAAAACTTTTTTTGTTAAATGGTACAAGAAATGGGGGACATCTCTCACTTGAAAGATCTATTCAAAATCTATAAAGCAGTCATGAATAAAACCCTGCTTTTTTTTTCTTTGAATTGGCCAGTAAACAGAAATGTTATTTTTTTTCACTTATTTTTATTTTTGTTGTGTTGCTTCAAAGCCAAAATCTCAGTATTTATAAGTGACAGAGTTTACAATTTAACACTGAAAGATAAATTACCTTATTTGCAGTAAGAACATGTTTCCTTTATTGTTTTTCTTTGTTTGCTTTTTCCACTCAAGAAAGAAACTCGTTCATTCATTTTCTCTACCTTTGTATTTACTTAATCCTGTTCAGGATCACAGGGAGGGGGGTTGGGGTAGTTGTTGTGTGAGAGGTGGGGTGCACCTTAACATGTTGACAAACCATCATAGGAGGAACACAGACGAAAAACTGGTCATGACTCGCATCAAAACAACCATCAACATCAACGAGGACCCTCATCAGTATGCATACCGTTAGAACCGATCAGCAGAGGTGACATCTCCTCTGTGGTCCACACTGTGCTCAACCACCTGGAGCAGAAAGACTCTTATGTCCGTATGCTCTTTGTGGACTTCACATCCACCTTCAACACCATGATCCCCCAAACCCTGATGGACAAACTTTTCACACTAGGACTAAGCCCCTCCATTTGCAACTGGGTACTAGACTTCTTAACAAACAGACCACAGTTAGTGAGGATCCACAACTTCTCTTCCTCCACCATAAACTTCAGCACTGGCTCTCCTCAAGGATGTGTGTTGAGCCCTCTCCTGTTTACTCTGCTCACATATGATTGTGCAGCTAGCTACCAATCCAGGCTGTCACATTGTAAAGTTTGTAGATGATACAGCGGTGGTGGGATGCATCACAAACAATGATGAGTCCAGCTACAGGCAGGAGGTGGAACACCTGGAGAGCTGGTGCAAAGAGAATAACCTTCACATCAATGTGAAGAAGACAAAGGAGAAGATTGTGGACTTCAGAAGGAACAAAAACATCTACAACCCCTGAACATAAGAGGATCTGCGGTGGAAGTGGTCGCCAGCTACAAGTACTTGGGTGTACACATGAATGACAACCTCAGCTGGAGCAACAACACCACCAGCCTGATCAAGAAAGCTCATCAGAGACTCTACTTCCTCAAGCGGCTGAGACGAGCTGGTCTGGGAAGCTCAGTCCTCACCTCCTTCTACAGGTGTGCAGTGGAGAGCATCCTGTGCTCGAGCATCAATGTGTGGCATGGAGGCTGCACAGCTGCAGAATCATTATCATTATCATTGTGCTAATGGTTATAAAGGAAAGCAGTGTTTATACAAGTATCTTCACAAAACAACAGTTTCTTTCAGTCTAAAATAGCAATATTTAAACAATAAAAAGAGATCTAATATTGCTGTAGTTCGAAAATAAACATGAACTTCCTGCTTGTTTCAGTTTATTCAGGGTAAATTGAGCTATGAACGTAATGTTAACAACATCTACACCTCCAGATGCAGGAAGAGGGCCACCTGCATCAGGAAGGACCCCACTCACCCAGCACACACACTTTTTGCCCCACTATCCTCAGGAAGGAGGTTGAGGAGCATTGAGTGTAGAACCACTAGACTGAGGAACAGCTTCTACCCTGAAGCTGTTAGACTCATGAATCTCTAACCAGAATAATCACTGTGAAAAATCACATCACGTTGCTGCTGATCTGTTTCATGTTGCTGCTGATATGTTTAATGTTGATGTGCGTGCGAATCTCTGACTCTCTGACTCTGACAGATATTATGGGTTGACATTTACAGGGTTACATTTATGGAGTTCACCTTATCAAACTAAGATTTTTGGATCCTTGATTATTGTTGCCAACATAAATGCAACAGAAACAACCTGCAACTATAAAGGAGACTATTGTGTTGTTTATAACACAAACAAACAAACAAACAAACAAATCGCTGTAACTTAATTTGAAATCACTTTAAACATTACTGGTGTTAGAGGAAAATATAAAAAAATCATATCTTTAATGTTTGCCAAATGGCATTGTCCCTAATTACAATATTCAGCCATAAATAAATTTAACTCTATTTGAGGTTATTAGATAATAAAATGAAGACAAGTCATATTTATGAGACCTATTTAGCTCATTTGTAACGGATAATTTAACATTGATTTGCACAAACTTCATGAAGCAGCCATTTTTTTAAAATTCCTTTGTCATTATAAAAAATAGTTGTATTTTAGCCTTTTCACTTTGAATGTCCTTTACTACAGTTTTTACTTTTATGCTAAACTAAAGCGCCCACCTTTAAATTCCAACACAACTTGTTTATTTTTACAGCTGTCCCATAAAGTGTTGGACAACCTGTAAACGTGTTCACATACGTATCTCTGTATGTTTTCCTTATAAGACTTGTGATGAAATGACAACCTGAACATGTACCCCTGCTGGAACTGGCACAAGCTCCTCATTCATTGACAGAGCAAAATACAAATGTTAAAACAATAACAGTGATCAATAAACAACCAATATTCAATCAATAATCAATAAAATAGTGTTTGACAAACAAACAAAAATACCTTGTTTACTTTACATAATCTATGAACAGCATAAATTAAGTTGTTAAAAATGTTCGCACCTTGTTTGAAACTATTTAACCCAGCACCTAGATTATCACCTTAGTGACAAGAAAAAAAAAAAAGGCAAATCAATAGTAGTCTAGCAACAGTTAAATATTTAAATTAGAAATGGTCGGGATTGTTTTTAAAATGTGTTTTTCATTTTTTATATTTTAGTCTTGCCATCCTAAGTAAAAAGTAAAAAGGAAGTGTATGTTCTCAGAAGCAATCTACCCTGGTGGTCAGTGAGTCTTTGGAACAAGTTGACCTCTGCTGATTCCTCTTCCCTGCAGGAGGTCACCTGAGACACCAAATCCTCTTTGATTTCCAATAACATGTCGTGTACTCTAATAGGTCTGTGGAAGTGGACGGCCATTAAGGTCCCAAAGAGAAGATGACAGGTTCAGTTGAGTGAGCTTTTAATGGGGAAGGTGAGGTATGTGTGTGTGTGGGTGTGTGTGTGTGTGTGTGTGGTGTTTGTATGTGCGTATATTTCAGAAAAGGAGGAGGGAGATGAGCAGATGCATTTGTGTGATTAACAAGCTCAGCATCTTTTGTGTAATAAAATAGTTACTGAGTTATCCTCAAAGACTGGGAATGTAATCAGCATAAACCACTGAAGGTCTCAACTATGAAACCATGTTGAAAAACCCCAGGATTTGAACCCACATCTTTGTACTGCTATTAACAACATTAGCTGTACTTTTTATTTTGAGAATATATATATATATATATATATATATATA
>NC_056499.1:20326832-20340751 GCF_014905685.2 Nematolebias whitei | reverse complement strand
TACATTTGCCTTAGAATCTAGCTGTTTTTTTGTTACTTTTCTTTTCACTTTTGTTTTTTTTTAGCCTTCCTATTTGTTAAAAAAAATAAAAAATTGACTTTTTATAACTGTTTATTGTTGTCGCTGTTGTCCGTTGTTGTCATCATTCTTTGTTGAAATCAGGTCTCTCTTGTAAATGAGTCATCGAGGCTCAATGGGATTTACCGGTCTAAATAAAGGTTGAATTGAATGAATGTGTGTGTGTGTGTGTGTGTGTGTTACTATTTAATAGACTGGTGTTTGTTTTAAGGTGCAGACACAGTGAAAAAAAAACTATTGTGGGAAAACCCTGATCAAACGAATTTAATCAGTTGCTTTACTCCCAGCAAATTATAAAATGTCCTTAGAGATGACAAAGAGTACATTAGGCAGCACCAACTACCAATGTAGTAACATTGCAAACATCATCCACAGTTTACCAGGCGGGCACAGAAGTGTTTGCTAAATCATATTACGCACTCATGAATCTGCTAAAAATTGTGCATTTTTGTGGACACAGCATATTGAGTGCTAGTCTTAATTACTTTTTTTTTATCAGCAAAGAGCCTTGCAAAAATAAACATTTATGATTGTGTGTGTCTATTATTTTAGGGCCAAAACCTGACTAATTTGTGCATGGTTATTTACTGTGATTGCAACCATATTGTTGAATAGTGGTGATGACAGCAGAGCGGCACAGAGACAGTTCATTGACTCAGCCTTCAGGCTCAAATACTGCCCACACAAATGGAAAGAAGATGACACACAAGGAAGGTTGCACGATGACACACATGTATAGACTTCCTAACAAACACACTGGGAGCTCCTCGGGGTCAGAATAACACATGCTACTGAGTTCCCTTGCTGCAGCCCCTCAGGGTACAAACAAGAAAGTCCTTCTGTGTCCCTGTAAGTGGCTTCTGAAGTTATCTATGGGGAGCAGAGTGGATAAAGTATGCCCTTCTTGCTCTTTCCATGTTCCTGTGGATGCAGACTAGTAGATCCACACTGAGCATCACTAGTTCAAGAAAAATAGCTAGACAACACCAAAGCAATAAAGGTTGGAGTGACACGTATGTTTCCGAGATAGCTTGCTCTATATTTAATTAACTTTTTCAGGGCACTTTGAAACATGACAATAATGTACACAATGTAAAGTCTACATAGAACAAACTGACTGAAGACCTTGTTACATAAACTGCTGCTACTCTGAAATTATTAAATTGCTGTAGCTTTATTGTGCTGTGTTGCAGAATGAATGTCTGACTCAGGGATAATATGCACAGCGCCTTTATTAAACCATCTTTACTCTGCCACTGTGAATTCTTGCTCAGACACCGAAGTTGTATTTGTACAAGTCTGTTGCATTGTTCAGGACAGTGAACAAATAAATGTATGAGTCTGAGGAGGCGCTCGAGGAATTATGGGTCTAAAAGAAGTTTTCACTAACAAGTAGAATAGTATAAGCATTGTCGTTTTGTTTTTGCAGTACATGTAAAATGCTAAACTGAAGTTTTAAAAAGTATAAAAAGTGAATATATGTTAATTTCATATAGCTTCTTTTTGATAACAAATAATGTCCCTGTTGTGATTTTCTAAAGGTCCGTGAGTTGCTTCAAATTATGAGGGTCAAATTAAGTGAAGTCAAATTATTGGCACAACTGGTAGAGCTGCTGCCTCTCACCAAGGACCTGCCAAGCAGGTCCTTGGTTCAAACCCCGGTCCAGGGGCCTTTCTGGGTGGAGTTTGCATGTTCTCTCCGTGCATGCGTGGGTTTTCTCTGGGTACTCCGGTTTCCTCCCACAGAACAAAAACAATACAAGTTAGGCTGATTGGTAACTCTAAATTGTCCCTAGGTGTGAGTGAGAGAGTGAATGGTTGTTTGTCTCGTTTGTCTCTATGTGTCCCTGTGATGGACTTGCGACCCGTCCAGGGTGTACCCCGCCCCTCGCACAGTGATTGCTGGACATGGGCACCGGCGACCCCCATGTCCCAAAATGGAATAAGCGGGTAAAGATAATGGATGGATGGATGAGTAGTGAATGCAGCTTACATCAGCTGTTGGACTGTTTTGGTTTATTTTTATTGACAACATTCTTAGAATTCCTTTGACTAAATTAACCCACAGTTTACTTGTCCTCCATTTCTCATATCTCTATGTTTCATTCCACTTTGAGTTCAAAATTGATTTATTATTACAAATACAAGAATTACATGTCAGGTCTGTGCAATAATAAAATAATAATGTACTCTAAATAGGAATATATGTTTGGTAAGATCATAATTATTAGCTCATGGATCTCAATTACCATAATGAAATGTTGTACATGAACTTAAAACAGTTAATAAGTTTTTGATTCCGAAGCACAAGATTCTCAGTGAACCAATACTGCCATCTTCTCACCAGTTGCTTTTTGGGTATTTACTCACCATCTCATAACATCAGGTCACAAGTTCAGTGGTTCTCAGCAGGATCCAATAATAAATCTTACCAAAAAGCCCCCACGCAAGACACTGATATTCCAACTGCTTACTTGATAAATATTTTAAAAGAACAGCTAAACACAGCAAGTATAAAGGCACTGAGACTCATTTTATTAATAAATAATCATTTTTATGCTGTCATATGACAGCAATGAATGTTTTTAAAAAATGCTATGATCACAATTTAATATGTTTGACTTCAATAATCCATGTAGCTTTATCTCTTACAAAGGGTCTTATAATATTTGACCAGGTATTTGTCTCAGAACACTTAAGCCTGAATTTGCCAAATGATGTTGAATCTTCTGTGGGTGTCTGGTGCAGTTTACCTATGCTTAAACAAGGCAGCAGGTGTGCATTTACAGTAAAGAAAAATCCCACCTAATGTAACTAAGCTCCAGGGGGAAAAAACACCTGATTTTCTAATGATCTGGTGGAAACTAGAGGATAACAATTTTTCAGGAGTCCTGCGGGTCACGGGATTCCAGCAGGACAGGAGTCAACTTTATTATAAGTCACAGGACTGGGATGGGACAGGACGAAAAGTTAACAGGACCAGACAGGAGCGGGAACCAACAAATCGGACAAAAATAAATAAATAAATAAAATAAAAAACTTTTGACAGGCGCCGCTATTTTGTAGTTTTCTTTCAATAAGCCTTCACTCTGGAATATAGACTTGTAATTATCCAGTCTGTAATGTGTTAAACACAAAGTAATATAAAAAGGAATGGGTAGAAGATTAAATAAAATTCAATATATTTCCTAAAGACTAAATGGAAGAAAAACAATGGGAGAGGTACAGGAGTGGGAGTCATTCTGAATGGGAGCAGGATGGGAGCAGGAGTCATGTTACCAGGAGTGGGACAGGACAGGATTTTTTCTGTGGGACCAGGACAGGACAGGAGTGAAAATCCACTCCCGTGTCATCCTCTAGTGGAAAGTGAAGATTTTTGACCTTCAAAAATAATGCCAGACCTGTTGTATTATGAAATTCTTTATCAAAGGGTTCGTGAGCGATCGGCACCAGATATTCAGACAAGAGGAAAATGAAACACAAGGGACTGTAACTTGC
The DNA here is from genome assembly GCF_014905685.2 of Nematolebias whitei. Lineage (NCBI taxonomy): Eukaryota > Metazoa > Chordata > Actinopteri > Cyprinodontiformes > Rivulidae > Nematolebias > Nematolebias whitei. Next base: position 20,337,175 of record NC_056499.1, on the reverse strand, counting down.
TAGAATAATATTGTCATTTATTAATCTGCCACAAGAAAACAGCCAAGCAAAGTCATGTACACTTTGTACACTCTTAACACACAAATTGATATGAGTATCTCTCACCGTGACAAGTGATCGGGAAGCCTTTCGATCCAATGACAGAACTCACATCACAACTGCATGGCACCGCGCGCTGGTAAACACAAGACTTCAAACAACGGTCTCGAGTCTTGCAAAGCTCTGACTCGATGCGCTGAATTCATTACCTGACCTCAACCTTTATCCAACAGCCTCGATACTCGAGCATCTGTGGGTTGTGATATTTTAGACAAGTAAACAACCTTTGTCTCCCGAGATGCTACCGTCCAAACTCGACGGATTCCATCCGTCATCCAACCTTGCAACATAAGCTCCGACTCGCTCCGGCGAAACATCACGCTCTTTCTTCCTCCTTTTAAGCCTGCATATCTGACCGACCACGCCCTCAGCTACTTTAATCATGCGGTCTAGCTGTGTCGTCAGCAGCTGCATATGCTGTTTCTGCGGCTTGCACTCTGTCTGCGCATCAGATAACAACTGTTTTTGTTGTAAAAACTGTTTATCTTTCTCCTGAACTTCCTCCACACACCTTTTCCATACAGTCGCTTTCTTTCTCTTGAATTTTCCTCGCAACCGGGACACCTGCTCCACCAGCTACCCTGCTCATTCTCCCAAACTGAGCGAGCGACTGAATGTGCCGTCCATTCAACAAGCAGGCGGTCCTCACATTCTTGTTTGCTCCATTGAGCCTGTGATTGCATTTTCTGACTTTATGCTGAAGTCCTGTCACTGGTGCCATCTTTTCTGACCTCTATTGCCTGCAAAAGTGGTCAAAACATCACTCGGACTATCTGCTTTCAGAAAAATTGTTCTAACAACTAAGATGGGCTTCTTCCCACCTCTTCAAAAACAACAAAAACAACTGGGATGGGACTTCTTCCCATCCCGGTACAACTTTTTCTCTGTTCCCCTCACGCCTCCTCAGGCGTCTGGATCAACTTTTCCCTCCGTTCAGCTCACGCCTCCTCAGGCGTCTGGATCAACTTTTTCTCTGTTTTAAACTCTCACACAAAGGCTCGGGGCATCCCCCTCGACCTCTTAAACACAAAGCCAAGGTTGGATAACTCTCCCAACCCGGCACAACTTCAACAGACTCTTTGTCCAGATGCAACTCGCATCAACATTTCTCTCAACACTTTTTTTCCCTTCGTTTGAATATGGTGCAGCCGTTCAGAATTATTTATTTAATTATTAACATCCCATCCTCGTCGCCAAAAATGTATTATGAAATTCTTTATCAAAGGGTTCGTGAGCGATCGGCACCAGATATTCAGACAAGAGGAAAATGAAACACAAGGGACTGTAACTTGCTAGAATAATATTGTCATTTATTAATCTGCCACAAGAAAACAGCCAAGCAAAGTCATGTACACTTTGTACACTCTTAACACACAAATTGATATGAGTATTTCTCACCGTGACAAGTGATCGGGAAGCCTTTCGATCCAATGACAGAACTCACATCACAACTGCATGGCACCGCGCGCTGGTCCACACAAGACTTCAACTTTGTCACAGTATTTGTGCTCCTTAAATACCCCTTCCCGACCGGATCGCGTGAGAGTAGATGAAAACAAGTTTGATGGTTACCAGAACAACGGATGAGGAGCTGGTGACTTATTACCAGTAAGGAGCGTCGTGACCGCAAAGCGGGCCAAGACTCTGCTGCCAGAAACACTCCTAAGCTTAATAAAGCATTCCTAAAGAGAAAACACTGCACCCCTCCGTCCCTCTGCAAACCATCAGTGTCCCAAATATTAATATATATATATTTGAATAGGCATAAAGGCAACATAAATCATTCCACCCTTTGCCTTTATGACATGTAAAACAAAATACAATCCCTAATATGTGAATAACACGTTGTAAAAGTGTGTTTTCAAACTACATGTAAATGAGTGTAAAATAAGTATAAATTGACATAAAAGCATCAAAATAATCATTCCTATATCACCTGTCAAGAGAGGAAGAACTCAGTCACACTACCCTTGATGAATGCCAGACATTATTGCATCTGCAAACAATTTGTCAAAAAGTGTGTAAAATGATGTTGTTTCTGTTTTACAATCAGAAAATGAAATCTTAACACATGCATTTTCTTGTTATCTACCTGGATGATGGAGCTTGCAAACTTTTTTTCCTTAAAACATGCAGTTTGCTTGAAATAACAGCCACAAATGATGCAAAAAAATGTAGCAGAAAAAAAAAATCCAAGTCATCTTAGGGTGTCATTGAAACAAACAAACAAAAAAGTTACCCGATCCAACTCCTACAGCTGTGAATGTGTAATCAACTGTCATTTATAATTCAACAAATAATGTTTTTTTATTGAAAATAAAATGTAACATCTCTGAGGTTTGTCTCTGCTGTGTTGCTTTTTGATAACATTTTATGTTTAATATAAATAGCAGAAAAATATTTGATTCACCACTTTGTATCTTCATATAAATGACGTGTGTGTCCTCACACTTTTGTGTAGTTCTTGTGTCTCTTCCACTCTTGTTGTTGTCTTGGTTTGATGTTTGTGCTTTTTGCTTGTGTGTGTGTGTGTGTGTTTTTTTTTTTTTTTTTCAACTACATGTCTGTCTACATGCTCATTTAGATAAAGGCAACATTCTGTCAATCAAACCTTCAGTTCTTTAGACAATTAAGCAGTGGAATGATTTATATAAGTGACCCAATTGGGGAAAAGCTATTAGGGGCTGAAGTTGAAATTTGTGTCCTGCAAATAAAATATTTTCAGCTAAACTTTATTGTTTAATGTTATAAAATAATTATACTGCTATATCCTCAAAATATGATTAATTATAGCGATTAGTTTTTTGACCACATACTATCTGTATATTTTACTCAGTAATTAGACTTATTTAGAATAAATTTGATCTATTTGCTGTTATAGTTTAAAGTTTTTACACTTAACGAGAGTTTATTTTTTCAGATATTAATATTTTCATCTTGAATTATCCTTTTGTTTTAGAGCATTGTGATTCTCCAGTTAGTGGCTCACTGTCTCCATCCCTAACATTTTATTTTTTTAATTTTCTATGCACAAGCTGCCAGCCTGCCTCAAGGCACACCCCATACTTTACAAGAGCCTTCATTACCCACACTGGCAGGGCTGGTCATAAATGTAAAAAGGAAGAAGAAGAAAAAAACACTGAAGAAGAAATAGTGAAGAAGTATAAATAAGAAACTATGGGAAAAGGGGGTCAAAAAACAACGGAGGGTTGATTTCTGAAAAGATAACAAGTAGTAAAAATAAAAATAATAAACATGAACAAGAGTGAACAGGAGGTACGCGGAGACAGTCTGAAATGTGTAAAAGAATGAGCAAAGTCATAAAATCCAAGCTGCACGTTATTGGAGACTGCCTGGACAAAAAAAATAATCATCACTATAAAATAATATTAGAAATGGTCTGGCCTTATGGCACAGATGAATATATATTCTGCCCTGTGAGGTCTTTGGCTCAGGAAACTGGCTAATTTAAACAGCTATTCTACCTGTGAGGGTGCTAAAAATATTAGAGAAAATGAAGAAGGTTCAGTGTCAGTTGTTTAGTTTATAGCCCCACATTTCCATCTTATAGTGGCTTTAGGTGTCACGCAGACGATCCATTCTACAAAAATAGCTCCCAGCAGGAGAGTTAGTCAAGTGTGCAGGGTTTGTCATTAATATCCTCATATGAAGTACAAACCAGAGCAGAAAAGGATTTACCACTGCTATAAACACAAACTAAAATACTGTATGACTCAAAGCTTATCCCAATCTTAAACAGCCAAAGCAGACCGTGTTTTACTCTCTTCCCACGTCATTATATTCTCAGTAAAGGTTCCAAAAGGATCATTAAAACTGGTCCGTCTTTGATTGCAGAGTAAAAAGGAACCAAATAAAAAAACATGATTAGGTACATGAACAAATGCATATGGGGTATATCTTGATTTTGGTCACTTGAAAAATAAGTTATTGCTGTCAATATGTATGCATGTGACATCTGTTAGAACTGAACATCTGGGTCAGCAGAACCTGACATTTTTATTTTATTTTATATGTAACCCCAGATATCAGGCCAGAAGGTATTTAAAGTTATAGAGCTCTTAAAATTTGCCATGGAAACATTAAAATATATGCAAAAAAATAATAATTTTAAAACAAAATCTGTTTGTTCAAAACCACAAGGAGGTTATTTTATGTCATCCCAGTGTTTCATAAACCTGGCGTCTGTGCTACAACACCTGGCATGCATGAATTTTGTACACCAAGGCAGAGCGAGTGCTCGACTAATAATTTTAGTCACAGCATGTAAGATTTACTGTGTCATGGAGTTTAAACGTTTCTGTTCTGTGTTTCAAATGAGACTGTGGGAGGAGAAAAATCTACTTCCTGTTGTCGCAGCATCAGACGATGCTGATTTACTCACAAATTCCGGTTGGTATTTAATGTAGCTACCTCAACAATTCGATCAAAATAAGTTTATTTTTCTCTAATTTGTGATTGTTCTAAAAGAAATCCATCACACAATTTATGTCTTTGGTATCAACCATCACAGGATGCACGTGTTCCACTCTCACATGAAAACGCTTCTTTTTCCCTCAAGGAGACTACAGGCACCGTCGTAAATTTCAGCCAGTCACAGACCCCTAACGTCATCTCCATGGTAACGAGGAGCCTGAACCCTAAAACAATCTCCCTAATCTATCGAGTGATCCCGACTTCATGGTTTCTCAGTGTGCCTTACTGTCTGTGAAACTCTGAATAAACAAAGATCTTATGAAAACTAGGAATGCATTTTTATAACAAGGTTGAGACAGATCATCTGGATGGATTCTTCTTTGGATTCATCATCTGTCCAGAAGATCTGACTCAAGCTTCCTCATTTTAATATTTGCATGTAGATTTTGCTGTTTAAAGTATGTTACACTTCCAGCAGTGTTTTTAAAATGTTGATTAGTTGTCATAACAAGGTGTTGACCACCTTTGAGTAAATGAGTGGATGGAGGATTAGAAAGTTCGATTTTAAAGTTTAAACGTTTGGTTCCTTCTAAGTTAAATGCTCTTTAGTAATTTTCCTTCAGAAAGTTCAGAAGAGAAATTAATCTTTCTTTCATTGGTCATTTCATCTGAACATTATCCTATAGCAGCCAGAACCAAGACATAAAACTGTTTCTATCCATCATCATAAATACATGAGCTTGTAGCTCTTCTTCTCTCTTAGATCTTTAAATAATGCTCTCTCAACACAGAGCAGATCCAAAGAGAGCAGAATCTACAGAAGAAGAACAGAATCTTCAGAGCGATTCTTCAGACCAGGGTCTTTCAGACAAAGACTGTCTGTTGTCCACAGCTAATCAGGAAACATTGACTGCATGTCCCCTTTTGATCTCGCCCCCTGATGCAGGCAGCATCTGCAGATTCTCTAGCTTAACTTCATGGGATTTACCTTTTAGGTCGTTTTCACACCTGATAGTCTGGTCGATTCGGTTCGATTGGGGACCAAAATTTGGAACATTTGTTTACATTTCAGCTGGTGCGGTTCACATTCACACTGCACTGAGTCAGGCGAGCCAACCTGTCCCCCCCCCCCCCCCCCCCCCCCGTGGTGGTGCTGCATCAAGAACTACTGAAGGAAACAACACGAAAACCTCTGAAGAAGACACTCTTTTTCTTCTGCTGGAAATAAAAACAAAAATGGAGTGGCGTCAAATTTGAGTGTTTTTAAAATTTCTGTTTTGTCATTTTTCAACAATGGACTCAGCATGAGTGGAAGACGAGGCAGTAGACCATGGAGAATGTTGTTTTTCACACAAGGCGGCTGAGACGGCTCCATATCTTTGATTTCTCCAGTGCTTTCAACACCATCCAGCCAGGACTTCTGTGGGACAAGCTGGAGTTATAAGGAGTGGATCACCACATGTCCTAGTGGATACTGGATTACCTCACTGGACGCCCACAGTATGTGAGGACACAGGGCTGTGTCTCTGACAGGCTGGTCTGCAGTACGGGGGTCCCACAGGGAACTGTGCTGGCACCATTCCTCTTCACCCTCTACACTGCAGACTTCACCATCAACTCTCCACACTGCCATCTGCAAAAAATCTCTGATGACTCTGCCACAGTCGGCCTCATCACAGGTGAGGACGACTCAGAGTACAGACAGCGGACTCAAGACTTTGTGGACTGGTGCCAGCAGAACCACCTCCTGATCAACACTGCTAAAATTAAGGAGCAGGTGGTGGATTTCCGCAGGCACAGACTCAGCTCACTGACCCCGGTGAACATCCAGGGAGTGGACATTGAGATTGTGGACTCTTATAAGTACCTGGGTGTTCACCTGAACAATAAACTGGACTGGTCTCACAACACTGATGCACTTTACAGGAAGGGTCAGAGCAGACTCTACCTGTTGAGGAGACTGAGGTCTTTTGGAGTGCAGGGGGTGCTCCTGAAGACCTTCTTTGACTCGGTAGTAGCATCAGCCATCTTCTATGGTGTTGTGTGTTGGAGCAGCAGCTTATCATCAGCTGAGAAGAAGAAGCTAGATAAGCTCATCAAGAAGACCAGCTCTGTGCTTGGACGCCCCCTCGACCCAGTGCAGGTGGTGGGAGACAGAAGGACTCTAGCTAAAATAACATCATTGCTGGACAACGTCTCCCACCCCATGCATGAAGCTGTTGCTGAACTAGACAGCTCGTTCAGTGACAGATGACTGCATCCTAAATGCACAAAGGAGCGTTACCGCAGGTCCTTCCTCCCAGCAGCTGTTAGACTCTACAACATCACTGCTCCCAACAAACTCAATAAGGATTAAAAACATGCTGACCTCTGCTAAAACACACACTCTGCCTATATGACTTTATTGTAAATAGTCGGTCCTTATCAATGTTCCAATACATATTGCACATTATTATTGGTATTGTTTATCTTATTTCTTTATATATTGTTTTTAATATTTAAGAATTTGTGTGAAATCTTTTTATCTTTTTATCTGTTGCTGCTGTTACACTTAAATTTCCCATCCGTGGGACAATAAAGGCTGTTTCTATTCTATTCTATTCTATTCTATTCTATTCTATTCTATTCTATATGAGGCAGAAGAAATGCACGTTTGTTTTGGTTGTATTTACACAGAATGCCCTGCGCTGTAGTTCACTTCCTGCTTTTGGAGTGGTCTCCGATCTGCTTGCATCCACACTGCATTCGAACCACGCAAGAGTTCACTTCAACCAAACTGAGACCTAGGTTTTTAAGCGGACCAGAGTTCACTTTTTTGGTCCGCACCAGAGTTCAACTGCACATTCACACCTCCCCAAACGAACTGGACTTCCTAGGCAAATGGACTAGAGCTTGATTAAGGTGGACTAAACAGTGCTGGTGTGAATGCACCCATAAAGTGACTGAGCTTTATTTAATCAAACAGATCTTTTAATCATTTTTAACTTTGTTTGAAAAATAATTCAGATGAACTGTGTTACTTTTGAAATCCTTTTTTTCATGTTAAGACAGGATAAATCAAACACAGCTGAACCTGTCTCCAACTTGATCAGAGAACATGCTGCATGTTCTCCTCCATCTGAGAAAATCACCTCCAACCAACATTGGGTGATTTGAACTCCTGGGAAACTGATGCCAGGCCAACACGAGCCCTGAGGTACCAAGATCCAACCACCTGTTCCTGCAAGCGGCGATGCCCTCCTGGAACTGGACCGAGGTTTCTCATGCATCCACAGGTCTGTGAATGTGTTCTGTCCACCTTCATCTCCTCCTGTTTGGGTCAATGACCGTGCATTTTAAGAATCTGCTGGCACTCAAGAGGCCCAGATCCTTGTTTGCGCATTATGGTTTGATGTCAAAATTATTTAACATTTATTGAGTTATTAAAAGATAAAACCATAATTCAACAGTCCTTTTATTCTGCTTTATAATTTTGAGTAAACCTTTTAACCCTGGTTTTTGTTAAGTTAATCACCTCAAGGGTTTCACCCCTCTTCATCCACAGTAATCTAACTAAGCCTAGATTTTAGACCTGACAACATTTCATGACTCATTCTTCTTACCATAAAATTACTGGAACCATCATTCATAATTCATTACTTGGTAAATAGTCTGTAAATATTCATTTTTGTAACAAAACCACATATGAGACAAGTTAAACCTAACCTAAATGTTTATATGAAACTATTCTAGTGAGCTAAGGCTAAATAAACTAGAACTAAGCGTGAGCTAAACCTAATGCAGAATACAAAAACATAATATTCGTATTCATGCATTGAAGGTGTCTGCTACAGATAAGATATTTATTGTTCATAACCAGTCCACAAAACCCCACTTCAAAAGATCTGAACTATTGCTTTAAGATCTCAAATACACCTAGAGCTTTAAATCGTAGTAATGCAATTTCACATTTGTTCTTGATTTAGCGACCGTCTACAGCCTGTCATCAGTTTAACTTCTCTACATAAATATCCACAGTCTTGCTTTAGCTGTCAACAGTAGGATAATTATAGCGTATAGCAATATTTATCATGTAAAAAAAATCTAATCTTTCACGTCTATCTTTTTTTTTTCATGTTTGATTACTAGTCTTTCCGCATTGCTGACAGCATCGCAGAAAATCCACCACAAACCACTGGATTTATGCTTCATTCCAGTGTAATGGGTATGTTCTCGAAGAAAAATATCAGTATGTGCAACTAGAGCCGTAGTAAGGTCAAGGTAATTTTAAGCCTGCACAGCATTGTATAACCTTCATAGGGAGGAAAGAGTCAATAAATAAATGCTGCTAAAACTAAAATGAACAGAAAGTAGCACATTTTAGATAACACTGGCCAAACAATGGGGAAACATGACGTGCTCTTATCTCTTTCTTGTCTGGTGGACAGCTTATAACACAAACTTCACCTTGCTGTGAGGTCTGTGTGTGCAAAGTGTGTGTCAGTTTATGTTTACAGTCTGAATGCTTCAATCCTTGTTTGCATGACTCAATTTCGAAGTGATGATGTGCATATCAAAGAAAAGTGAAAATTTATTTTAAATATTAATAAAGTAAAAAAAATGTAATGCATTTGACATCTTTGCACTTTGCTCTTGGTCTTGCACTGGGTATTTTACATTTTACTATTTTTGCCTGTCAGGAAATTTCCCCACTGATGTTTTTTTGTTTTTTCATGTCACTGAACCTTCCCCCATCTCAGTCATTGTCAGTCTGTCTTTTGATAGGCAAAATACAGTTTTCGTATCTCATCTCAATCAAATAATACGAGCCTCCTCATTCTCATATGTACCGTAAGAAGAAATGCATTGCTCTGACCATGTATAATGTCTGAATCTATGATGTGATTTGTGCAGACACAATGGCTTACACCATTTTGCAGTTATAACCCAATAAGGCTGTTTTTGTGTCAGGGTGTCCATTTTACTCCTCTGCAGCTGGACTCCACATTTCACAGTTTTTATGAATTCTACCTGTTCTCCTTTCCTACCCAACTATAGATCCTTCTTGTGTCTCCTAAACCATGCAGTCTTTGTTGACTCTTGTTTTTCAGTCTCTCTTCTACATCTTTCTTTTGTCTTTGGGTATCAGGAATGTTCAAAAGCACAGTCTCAAATATCTGATGTTGGGGGTTAACTGTGGTAGTACTTCAGTGTGGAGGGGCAGGCTTAAAGATGACCCCAAACTGTCAAGGAAACCCCTGACACATTTTATCAGTGACTCTCTCAACTTTACATGGAGTAAGGAGAAAGCAGTGGGAAGCTCAGTGTGTTCTCTGTGGATTCATTCTGTACCTTTAGGTACTTCAACTAATTCTATCAGATGGTAATATTTGACTTTTTCACTCAGGCATGTCAACAAAAGTGTGCACACACACAGAGCCAACACACTTTTAGAAACTGTCCCTAACTCAAGAGATAAAAGCTTCGAATCTATCTTTCTATTTAATTTGTCACAAAAAATAACATCTTACAAAATTTAGAAGTTCATATACAATTCATTTCATACTTGTCATTACTTACATTACGTACTTTCATTATTAAAAATATATATGGCATGCACTGTTTGGACTTGTGTTTAGCAAGCAGAACTGTATGCTTTGAAACTCAGCCTCAAATTAAATATTTTGCCAAACTACCTGGAATAGACGTTATGTGTTTTTTTCTCTCTCTCTCTTATCAGCTTTGTTAGATAAAATGCAAAAATAAATAAATTAAATAAATAAATAAATAAATAAATAAATAAATAAATAAATAAATAAATAAATAAATAA
>NC_056499.1:20320280-20326822 GCF_014905685.2 Nematolebias whitei | reverse complement strand
TAAATAAATAAATAAATAAATAAATAAATAAATAAATAAATAAATAACGTCTTTTGGATTTCTAAATTACCGTCATTACATTTCCTACAAAACAAGCTATTAGGAAAGACTGGTAAAGCAAGCTAACTGGTAAATTTGCAAACTAAGTGGGGCCTGAAATTTGAATAAATGAGACTCCATTATGACAGTGCAATTGTATTTTGTCATAATAAGCATATGGTTGGGAAGAAATCTCGGGTTGATTGTTGTTTGGATTCATCCCCTCCATCTGCTCGCCCACATGGCTTAACAACAGCTGATTTGCTAGCAAAACACACTAATTGGGGACCCCTGAACAGGTTGTGTTAAAATGACCTGAATATCTCTGGTTGTAGAGATGATCAAAAAGCTGCAGAGAAGTGAATTGCATTGTATTAGAAACTGTTTTTCCCCATTTGGCTCATATTTATGACATTGTAGTGTTGTTGAATCAAGCAAAAGACCTCTTGTATTCTGTCAAGCAAAATAAACAGCTAAGATGAAACAAAATTAAATCAATGACTCTCTCATCACACATCTTGCTCATTGCTGTTTATCCTCACTTTAGAAAAATACCTGCTATATTTAAGGAGCTTCAAGACAACTAATATCTGCTCAAATATTCTTGAAGGCAGAAAACTGAAATGAATAATCACGTCACTGTTTCTGTGAAGAAAAAGAAACGGACTGTAGAACTTAATAATAATAATAATAATAATGTCATCACAATGTCAGCACTGTATGTTTCCATACAATGGCGAAATTAGTCTCTGCATTTAACCCATCCACCACCAGGTGGTGCAGTGGGCAGCTATTGAAAGCGCCCGGGGGGCATTTTGGGGATGAGGTGTGCTGCCCAAGGACACCACGTGATGTGCAGTGACTGGGGATCGAACCTGGGACTTTTGGGTCCCAAGCCGGCTGCCCTGCCTCTACACCATCTCGGCCCCCTTTAATCATTCTACAAATTCAATTACACATATTAAACTCAACATATGAGAATGTGCAGCACAATGACCAACCAAAACGCTTTATACAAACTTTATCTTAATCTTCTTAGTCGACACGAATGTTGTCAACACTGTTTATTGTGAGAATGGTACAAAGCTAATTACAGCAAGGTCTGCTTTCCTGTCAGAGCCTGTTTTTCAAACTGCTCACACCCAACCTGTTAGGAACGAATCAATACAGTTCAATACAGACAAGAGTGATGGGACGTCAGCTGTGGTTATCTATTGCAGTATCTTTAAGTATTGTCAACAATGTCCATTTATTCCTGGTACCTTTTATTTGTTGTGTAACTTCTGTATCATTCAGTAAGGTACTGTTTATAACCCTTTGATTAATTTCTAAGGCCCACTGCATTTCAAAACTTTCTAAGCTATCAAACTCACATAAAAGCATGGGACTGTTTCAGCCTTCTGAATGTGCCATCTCATGATAAAGGTTTTTATTTATTTATTTACAACTTTTAGGTATTTAGCAATTACAAATGAATGATACTTGAGTATAGAGCCCATGTTGTGGCATTGTCAAGACTGTTTCTGCCATGGTGGTAATGTCATATTTGGGTTGAGCCATACAGAGGCATGTTCTGTAGGCATAAGCGTTTACAGACTGCACTGTTGTTTAGATAGATGGGTAACCCTCATGGAAAAGACAACTCTTTATTTTAAAGAACAACTGAGATACTATTTACAAAGGAAACAATGAGGAATGAGAAAAAAACAAAGAGGGTGAGTTGCTGGGAACCCAAACTGGACAAGAAACCTTTAAACTACTTGTATGTCTAAAATATCAAGCCATTGTCTTCTCAGTTCTACCAAAGCCATGACTGAGAACCTAATGCAAATATTTATTCTAAATAGCTGCATACCTGAAAGAAAAGGTTGTTTTTAATTAATTTTAACAAAAATATTGTCCCCCTGATAATATTGATAGTCTTCTGATGAGCATTGTGCAACTACTTTGAGGATTTTAATGGAAAATGTCACACTTTAAACAGTAATCTATGGTGGCCCTAAGTTGTAAATGAACAACATTTGAACAAAAGAGAATTACATTTGAAAAAACACAACAAAAACAACAAAATCACAACATTTGAACAAAACAATTGCATTAAGCCAAAGCGGAAGTGGCCAAAGGGGAAGTGACCGGAATCACATTAGAAAAAACAAAATTACATTTGAAATAATGGAATGACTTTAAGCCAAACAGGAAGTTATTTTTTTAAACTTTATTAACTTTATTGTTCTTATTTATTTATTAACTTTTATTTTTCAAATGTGATTTTTTTTTTTTTTTTCAAAGGTAATTCCATTTTTTCTAATGTGACTCGGGCCACTTCCGCTTCGGCCACTTCTGCTTAGGCTTAATGTAATTCCATTTTTTTCAAATGCAATTCCGTTTTTTCAAATGTTATTCCATTTTTTTCAAATGTTGTGATTTTGTTGTGTTTTTTTCAAATGTAATTCTGTTTTTTTTTTCAAATGTTGTTCATTTATACCTTAGGGCCGCCGTAGGAATCACATAGCTATGAACTAATAAGAAAGCTGGTTGTACAACTTGTGGAGTAAATATAAAGTGTGTATGCTTCCTGTGCATGCTAGAATTGATTTTAAAATTCTCTTGCTAACCTTTAAGTGCATAAATGGCCTTACACCCCCTTATCTCTCTGAGCTACTGGAACCATACGTTGGGCCCTGAGATCATCTGATCGGCTGTTCCAAAAACAAGACTGAAGCTCAGAGGTGATCGAGCTTTCATGGCCCCAAACTTTGGAACGACCTGCCCCCCAACATTAGGCAGGCCACCTCTTTCCGTTTTTAAATCTCTGATAAAACTCATCTGTTTTGCTGGCATTTCACACAGTGTGAGTTGATTTACTATTTTTGTTCTGGATTTTTTTTCTTCAGTCCTTTTTCATTATTTTCATTTTCATTGATGTTATTGTTAAGCACTTTGGTAACAGTTGCTGTTTTAAATGTGCTTTATAAATAAAGTTGACTTGACTTGACATGTAATTCACTAATGCAAGCTGCACAGGACCTGTAAACTTACTAATACTGTTAAAATTGACTGGCCAGTTTTAGGTTCTGGAAATTATTGAAGCACTTCACCTTAATGTTTTATTTTCAAAATATTCTGTCTGAAATCAGTTTGGATTTGAGTATTGCATTTGTTTTCTGTTGGGTATTATTTTCTTTTTTTTCTACACTGGTCATCTTGCTTTCTTAAACTCATGCACATCTGATTCTAAGTATCCAATTAGCACATCACACCTGCACTGGGTTTGTTGTTTCCAGTAGCTAATGTAGAAATCCAGGTTTTCATTTACTTTTTGTAAGATTGTCTGCTTTACGTTCTTGTGTGTTTATTGAAAATGGGGTGTTTGATTTGCATTTACCTTGAGTCAGTGGGGCTTTCTGGGGTTTGGCCTGTCTTTTCTGTTTCCTCGTGTTGCATTCACCCCTCAGTGTTCCTCCTCCCTGTGTGCAGTTCATGTCTCACCTGTGTCTAATGCCAAGCACCACAGGTGTTTGTCATTCCTCCTCATCAGTGTCTCGATTTAGTCAGCTCCCTTGTGTCTTGTCATTTGTCTCTGGATTGTCCTTCCATGGCTGTTGTGATCTGTCTCCCTCCATGTTCTCCTTAAAGTAAGTTAGCTGCCCCGTCAGCGTCTTATTGTGGTTATTTTAAATAAACTGAAGTACTTATTGTAACCTGGAGTCTCCCGTGGCCTTCCTGCACGTGGGTTCAACACATTTATGCCAGATCATGATATAATTTTCTACATCTGTGAAGTATAATTCAGATCTCTCTTGTAAATGAATCCCCGAGGCTCAATGGGATTAACCTGTATAAATACAGGTTGAATGAATAACAAAGGCTAATATATTACTTTTATGTTTATCCTGACTTGCCTTAAGGCCACATTAAATCAGTTGACTTGTTTGTCTGTTAGCTGGTGCATATGTGATGGATTATATTGATTTGTGCCAAGAAAAGACCATAAATATTATTGGTAAGAAGTGTCCTCATATATTAGAGGCAAAAAAAAAAACGGTGTTGTAAGCTAGAATTTTGTTTCAGACTCATCATGCTTAAAATTAGCAGTTATCCCTGCCATTTTATTAGGCAACACCTAATTATTGTTTTGCTGAATCATTTGTCAGGTCATGGTAAGGTTATATTTTCTGTTTGCTATTCTGACAATGGTCTGTTTTGTTTGGTCAAGTCCTTCTTTCATATCACTGTTTTTTAAGTCCACAAGTTTATGTACTCATAAACTCTAATAAAAAAAGTATAAAATTAACCCAAATCAATATCTATCAATTTATTTATATGGTTTACAGTGCAACCTACCTGTGGAAAAATACTTTTCTATAAGGGAATGGTGGTGGTGAAATTTTGAATGTTCTAGATCTAAGTATACATTTGTGGATGGATGGTTGGATGGATGGATGGATAGCACATAAGAAAAGGCCTCACTTGCCATATAAATGATAAATAATTTTTCTTCAATGTTTTACACAATCACAAGTCAAACACTCATTTCTTGAGATATGTAAGATATAATAACTTGACTTCTGAATGTGGACATGACTTCATGTAAGTTGACAAAAATATGAGTACTGACTCGCAAACGGCAGAATGTTCCCACACAAGATTAGCTGTAGGAGATTTTTAAAGTAGAGAGAACTTTCAGACTGTTTTGCCACAGCCAGTCAGATGAATTGTGAGATAAGTTTAGATGCTTTTTTTCCTTCCTGTTTGGTTGAGCCATAACTTCCTGAACCTAAAAATCCATTATGTGCAGCTGTGACTTTCTACATGATCCTATGTTCCTCCATCAAGGTGACACAGACACTGTTGCCTGGGACTTCAAATGTCAGATTGTAATATGTGCTTTTTGCTTGAAGGTAAGGAAGTAAAAGTGATTTAGAAAATGATAAGATATTCCTCTATCCAGCTAAATCTTCAACACGATGTTTGTTGACAGAAAATGATTAAACCATGGTGACTGAATGCATAAAACTCCATTAGTTACACGTCACAATAGTCTTTCTTGGAAAACGACAACGGACTGGTGAGTTAAACAAATGGAAACCACAAATCCCAAAAAGGAAAATTTCATTTTTCACCAGTATTTAGTTAACATAGAACACCTAGAAGTGCTCCCACTGATGTGCACAGTCACAGTGTACTGCCATGGTACAACCATGTAACACAAATATGGCCAAATACCTGTTTAACTTTACACATTCAACAAATGAGTGGTTTTCTTTTTCTTTTTTATCTTTTTCTTTGTAAATAAATTTAGCTAAATGAAAATGTAAATTAATTCAAAGGAATGTAAATAATGTAATGTCAGCCTATTTTTAGTGACAATAACTGCAATAGAAAATAATAAGCATAGAGGAGGTTTTGGAATATGTGTTTGTTTGTCTCTCCTTCCTGTCCTCGCAAACCAGACGGTCAAAGCAGATGGCCACTTGTCCTGAGCCTGGTTCTGCTGGAGGTGTCTTCCTTTTAAAAGGGAGTTTTTTCCTTTCCACTGTTGCCACTGTGCTTGCTCAGGATGGGAGACTGCAAAAAAGCCAAGATTCAACTTGTCTGCTGGATTCCTTAGATAGAGAACTTTACTAATTGGCTTTTATGTATGTGAATGTTCCTGTAAAGTGCCCTGAGACAACTTTGTTGTGATTTGGCGCTATAAACTGAATTGAAAACTGAATTGAATAGCCAAATTATACAAAGATTTAATCCTTTATTTGTTTATTAAAACATATGGGTTGTTTCAGTGCAACTGGTTTGGTAGAGATAAATGTCTGTAAGGATTTAAGTGAACACTCGTTTTGGTCATGAGCAAGGGAATAATGGAGCGTGAGATTGACAAACGGATTGGTGCAGCATCTGCAGTATTGTGGACTATGTACTGGTCCGTTGTGGTGAAGAGTGAGTTGAGCTGTAAGGCAAAGCTCTCTGTTTACTGTTCGGTCTACGTTCTTACCCTCACCTTTGGTCATGAGCCCTGGGTAGTGACTGAAAGAATGAGATTGCGGATACAGGCAGTTGAAATGAGTTTCCTCCACAGGGTAGCTGGAATCTCCCTTAGAGATAGGATGAGAAGTTAAATTATCTGGGAGAGACTCAGAGTAAAATCGCTGCTCTTCCACATTGAGAGGAGCCAGTAGAGGTAGTTTGGGCATCGGGTAAGGATGCCCCCTGGGCGCCTCCCTAGGACGGTGCTTCGGGCATGTCCAACTGGGAGGAGACCCCAGGGAAGACCCAGGATGTGCTGGAAAGACTGTCTCTTGGTTGGCCTGGGAACACCTTGGAATCCTCCCAGAAGAGCTGGAAGAGGTGGCTGTGGAAAGGGACGTCTGGGCCTCCCTGCTCAAGCTGCTGCCCACACGACCTGACTTTGGAATAAGCGGAAGATAATAGATGGATGGATTTAAGTGAATTAATAATTTTGCGATTAATGAAATAGTACATTTTACAACCTAAAGCATTATTTT
>NC_056499.1:20316433-20320180 GCF_014905685.2 Nematolebias whitei | reverse complement strand
TTTTATTTCACGGCTGTGTTTAATATAAGTAAACTTGAAGTTAAATTACTGTCCATCAAACTTTCCTCATATCACAATTTAAACAAAATATAGTTTAGACAAAACCTAAAATATGCTGAATTTAATTCAGAAACAAATATCCAGTTGAAACGCTGCTTTATGGTTCTATAAAGAAACATATACACAATAATGAGCCTTGAGTCAAATAACTATAAATGAAATTCTTCAATTGTAAAAAATATATCTTTTCTCCATCACAGGCACACACACCTCTCTCCAAGGAGCAAACAAAAAAAAAGTGCCTTCTGTGGGAACTTGGAGACATTTGGTGACAACGTGCACAGATCAGCAGTGGTCCAACCCCCAGACAAGCCTGATGCTGGCTTGCCAATAAGGTTGTGTTGTTTCCATCCATCCATCCATTATCTTTTACCCGCTTCTTCCTTTTTGGGTCGCGGGGATCACTGGTGCCCATGTCCAGCCATCACTGTGCGAGAGGTGGAGGACACCCTGGACAGGTCTCCAGTCCATCACAGGGACACATAGAAACAAACAACCATTCACTCTTTCACTCACACCTAGGGACAATTTACCAATCAGCCTAACATGCATGTTTTTGGTCTGTGGGAGGAAATTGGAGTATTTCAAAATTAAGCCAATAACAAATAGAATGCTGAAAGGTCTTATGGTTTTATAGGAAAAAAAAAGCCTATAAGTTAATAGTTTTAACGGCTGGATAGTCTTACAAAAAGACATTTTAGAAGTAGACACACTGATATGAGTACACTGCGTGTTTTCTTCATGCATCTTTCTGTCAGTCTGACAGAATTAACCCAACATTGTCTACATACACATGATCACCATCTTCACAAATAAACATGATTTTATCTTGCTGCCAGACTTTCTGGCTTTGAGCAACATATATCTGTGATATGATGACATCGACTTTTACTCTCGGATGCCTAACATTATCAACAGGCACTCTTTTTCCAGGGAATCTGACTATATATATATATATATATAAACTTAATGACATTTCTGTTTCATTTGCAGATTTTCAGACCTCACCGGACACAATCAGCAACAACAAACAGAAATAATGTGAAGTGAGCAGCTTGTCAGTTTTTGACTTAAGATCACAAGAGATCAGGTTTGATTCTTGCTATTGCAATTATTTTTCTCATTTCAGAGACTTTTTTTTTTTGCTCATCGAGTCATTGAAACCATCTACATTTCGTATTTTAATAAATTCTACAAATGTACAGTTGTATTTGTGTCAGGCAATGCAAAAACATCTTGCATAGATTAAAAGTTATGGCCTATACAACCAAAGACCTTCTCTAAACTTTGACCTTGATTTGTTACTTTAAACATAAAACTGGGCTGATGAACAGATTACACAACATGCCGTCTAGTAGTAGTAGAAATTTGGATTACGTTTTGTTAAATCTTCATGATCGGATCAGAGGTTACTTGTGGGGCAATGATAAATATTGTTGTAACTTTGACCTTGATTTATGACCTTGACCTTGGTGCTGGAGTGATGAAAATTGTGTGCAACACTCAGTTAAGTAAGGATGTATGGTAACCTTTTTTATCCTTAAGATGGAATATGACCATTTAGCCACTTCTGATATACACAATGTGTACAAACAGTTTTGCTTAAGAAAACTACAATAAATCAACTTTGAATGAAACTTGTTGAGCTTTGGCAGCACTGCATGCTGCTCTAGACTGATATGGATTGGCTTAAACTGAGGTTTAAATATTGTGACTGGGTAGCACAAAGCAAACTCATTAACTTAACTCAGAGTGATTTTTTAAATATTTGCAGGTACTCATTTTGATTGGTAGTTGGACAGAAGGCTGGGAATGACCTTTATTTTGTTAAATTATCTTGAGCAGATCAGAATTCATGAGCAGAACAAAAGAAAGACAAACGTACAGATGGAGACTATAACTTAATATGTCTGCCTCCGATGGGTGTCCATAAAGCAACATTTGTAAAGGGGATGCTTAAATGTGAAGTTTGAATATTGATACAAAATAAATTGTTGGCAAAGAGCAGCATATCATTTGGTTCATTTACTCTTTTTATTGCCAAATGAAAGAAAAAGAATACATAATTTTCTCCAGCAAATAACAGTAGAGATTAGAAAAAGTACAGGTGGCAGAGGAGGATGTTTGTAAAAGAAAGAGATAAAAAGGAGGGCTTATTGACATGATTTCTACACATACCCCCCCCCCCCCCACACACACACACACACACACACAGTAAGGTCAAAACTAAATTAAGATGGGTACACAGGGATTTCACAACTCTACTGGGGAGTGGGGGCGTTAACCAAACAGACTGAGCCATGCACTAAGACACTGAATATTATAAAATACATTCACAAATTGATCTTTACAGTGATCAGAAATGGAGTATTTGAGCCTAACCCTAAATACCTGTATGCAAACTCACACTAGAAACCAGTGATCACCAACACACCGTTAAAATGCACAAACAAACAAACAGAAAAAAATAAAAATAAAAACATAAAAGTGGTGTTTTTAGATCTACTCCAAAGAGCTCCACATGAGCTGAGTTGAGTTTTCTTAGATTCCCCTCAGTGTTTGCATGTCTCTCCTGGGATCCAAACATCATGTTTCATGTGCTTGAAAGAAAAAGTGTCAACGTGTTAAAAGGATGAACTGTTTAAAAGGTGTTGCAAAAAAGACTGGTTGTGAAAAAGTATTATATCTGAATGTTCTACTTAATAGTTGGAGACGTGTGAGATGCAGTTCTTTTCTTTAATTTACATTACATACCTTTACTTTTGTAATCCTTCTTGATATGTACTTTCTGTATCGGTAACAAAACTCTTAAAATTTAACAACAATCAAAAGTGCCTAAATTGCCACCAATTATTTAATATCATTTTTATCACGGTCACCATGAGACTTGGAGTCACCATTTAACAGCTCATTTTTTTATTGCAATGCTTCATCCAGCGGTAAATGCCATTAAATTCACTCCTTTATAATGGCACCCCAAAGCAAGAACATTGAAAGAAAGAACAGGAAAAAAAAAACATCTAGACACGTGAAAATAGGAGTATAAGCCTGGGAGGAATAAACTGAAAAGATGCTAGTATTAAAAGAAGTAAGAAAAAAGAAGCAACATAGAGACTGAGTGAAAGCATGAGTATAAAATATACAATTGCTCATTTCATGTCTCCCTAAAGAGTTTTACTTAATAAGAAAGCATCCATATCATTGAGTGGGAGGGGATTTAGAGATTCATCTACAGGGAAGCTGCTGGCAGACCCCAGATCCTGCTTCTCGCACACCTTCATATAAACCTCAGCCAAGAGTACATGATTCACTATTATTCTTCCTGTCTTGTGATTTAGACCCACTAATCCATAATGCATGTGACAAAACTAAAAGGTGGTCCAGGGTTTCTCTCTTAATGTGCGTAGTCTCAGGAACAGCTCATAATCAGGACAGTCTATATGTCTAATAATGAACATATAAATTGTGTTGGTGCCTAGCTATAAATCTTACAGGCTAAGACTTTGCAGAGGATATTCAGCAAGACTACTTTTTTTACATTTTAGTTTGTGAGTGTGAGATTTATTGAACACGCTATGTCAGGTTGTGAAAATAAACTGACATCAATGCAAAGTCAATCATTTGAGGACAAGTTAAAACATGAAAAAAACAAAATGTTAACTGCCTCTAAGCTCAAGATGAATAATA
>NC_056499.1:20315149-20316333 GCF_014905685.2 Nematolebias whitei | reverse complement strand
TGAAAAAAACAAAATGTTAACTGCCTCTAAGCTCAAGATGAATAATAATGAAAGAAGTCCATAGTAGAAACCATCATCCAGAAAACTCTTGTATAGAGTGGTTGAAATTAAATGGCACTGGTTGTCTGGTACCCAAACCCAGTACAAAAAATATATATATTATATGTATAAACATCTAAAATTCTGCAGATTTCTGTGAACTTCAATACCTAGGTGCTGGCCACTCTTCCCATACTCAGGCTCTTGAAAGGTGAAAATTAGTTTTCTGATCAAATCAGACATTGCCATCTATTTAAAACAAGGCACTGGTGTCACTGAGAAGGAAAATGAGTAAAATTAAAGGATAAAAATACTTTTTCTTTTTGTATTTTCAATTAGATTCAGTTTATTGATATAGTGCAAAGTCACAACAGAAGTCATCTCAGGGCAATGAACAGAAACATTCATACTGTGTATATAAAAAATAAGTTAGCATTATTTATCTGAGGAGCAGACTGCTTTACATTTAACTTCACCACAGACCACAGATCTTGAACAAGCATGAAGGCAACAAAGGAAAAACTCCCTCATGAGGAAGAAACCTTTAGCAGAACCAGGCTCAGGACATCGGCCATCTGCTTCAACCAGCTGAGTTAGATAGGAACAGTAAGGAGGAACAGATACACATATTTGAGAATTTGACCTGCATTTTGTGCATTTTCCATTTTTGATGTGATCATTCTGAGGCGTTATCCTCCTGGTTATTCCTCCTCTCGGTTGCTTTTATGGTTGCTTTTATTCTGATGTTATCTGATGTTCACCCTTTGTAGCACTTTGAGATTCATTGTGAATGTAAAGTGCATTATAAATAAACGTTATTATTATTATTGCACAATGGCAGGTCGAGAATCACATGTTAAGACAGAAATAATTTCAAATGAAAACTTTTCAGTTTTAACAATTAATTTAAGGAAATGAGGTCAGTTTGTCCACCAGTAGTCTAAGCCTAGAGCAGTATAACAAGCCAACCCTAACTATAGGATTTATCAAAAAGTAAAGTCTTAAGCCCAGTCTTAAAAGTGGACAACGTGTCAACCTCACGGACAGAAACTGGAAGTTGGTTCCACAAGAGAGGAGCCTGATAACTGGAAGATCTTCCTGCTTTTGAAAATTCTAGGAATCACAAGTCTGAGAGCAAAGTGCTC
>NC_056499.1:20313866-20315049 GCF_014905685.2 Nematolebias whitei | reverse complement strand
GAGCACTTTGCTCTCAGACTTGTGATTCCTAGAATTTTCAAAAGCAGAAAGATCTTCCAGTTCTCAGGCTCCTCTCTTGTGGAACCAACTTCCAGTTTCTGTCTGTGAGGTTGACACGTTGTCCACTTTTAAGACTGGGCTTAAGACTTTACTTTTTGATAAATCCTATAGTTAGGGTTGGCTTGTTATACTGCTATAGGCTTAGACTACTGGTGGACAAACTGACCTCATTTCCTTAAATTAATTGTTAAAACTGAAGAGTTTTCATTTGAAATTATTTCTGTCTTAACATGTGATTCTCGACCTGCCATTGTGCAATAATAATAATAACTTTTATTTATAATGCACTTTACATTCACAATGAATCTCAAAGTGCTACAAAGGGTGAACATCAGATAACATCAGGATAAAAGCAACCATAAAAGCAACCGAGAGGAGGAACAACCAGGAGGATAACGCCTCAGAATGATCACATCAAAAACGTAAAATGCACAAAATGCAGGTAAAATTCTCAAATATGTGTATCTGTTCCTCCTTCCTGTTCCTATCAAACTCAGCTGGTTGAAGCAGATGGCCGTTGTCCTGAGCCTGGTTCTGCTAAAGGTTTCTTCCTCATGAGGGAGTTTTTCCTTTGTTGCCTTCATGCTTGTTCAAGATCTGTGGTCTGTGGTGAAGTTAAATTCAAAGCAGTCTGCTCCTCAGATAAATAATGCTAACTTATTTTTTATATACACAGTATGAATGTTTCTGTTCATTGCCCTGAGATGACTTCTGTTGTGACTTTGCACTATATCAATAAACTGAATCTAACTGAAAATACAAAAAGAAAAAGTATTTTTTCCCTTTAATTTTACTAATTTCCCATCTCAGTGACACCAGTGCATTGTTTTAAATAAATGGCAATGTCTGATTTGATCAGAAAACTAATTTTCACCTTTCAAGAACCTGAATATGGGAAGAGTGGCCAGCACCTAGGTATTGAAGTTCACAGAAATCTGCAGAATTTTAGATGTTTATACATATAATATATATTTTTTTGTACTGAGTTTGGGTACCAGACAACTAGTGCCATTTAATTTCAACCACTCTATACAAGAGTTTTCAGGATGATGGTTTCTACTATGGACTTCTTTCAATATTATTCATCTTGAGCTTAGAGGCAGTTAACATTTTGTTTTTTTCA
>NC_056499.1:20312389-20313766 GCF_014905685.2 Nematolebias whitei | reverse complement strand
CACACCTAGGTACGATTTAGAGTTACCAATGAGCCTAACATGCATGTCTTTTGATCTGTGGGAGGAAACTGGAGTACTTGGGGAAAACCCACACATGCACGGAGAGAACATGCAAACTCCACCCAGAAAGGCCCCCGGACCGGGATTTGAACCGGGGTAACCTGCTCTCTGAGAGGCAGCAGCTCCATCAGTTGTGCCACTGTGCTGCAAAAATATAAATTTAGATCTGAAAATGCAACCTGTTGGAGTGTGGGATGATCGTGAGAAAACTATTGCATTACCTTAAAGACAAAATAAACTGATTTTTTTTATTTAGAGAAAAGATCAACTTAAATGGAAACTAAAAAAAAAAAAACTACACTTTGCAGTATCATATGATCCTCAAACAACATGATAAATAAAATAAAAAAACTTTGTCTTTTTAATTTGATCTTATTATAAAAAATGGAATTAAAATCCTTACAGATTTATCAGCCACACACACACTAAGTCCTATGGATGCAAACAAGAACACACACTAAGACTGAAGCTTGTGAACACAAAGACGCACAAGCAGATGCAAACTCTGCTAGTTGATTCAGCTTTGTTTCTCGTGAATTATTTAGCTTTTTGCTCATAGACATCTGCTGAAAGAGAACATAAAACATGCACAAGGCCCACATTTGGAAATACCAAGAACATAGTCTGTGTTTTTAAAGAAAAGATTGATTTAGGCAGATTTTCAGAGCTCAGTTTGTTTGTTTTTCAGTTTGCAAAGTAACAATTCACATTTGTGTTTAGCTATTTAAATCCCAGGGCTGCGTCTTAAACTCACTGTTCTTGGCTCATATGAAACAGACGTCTGAAAGGAAGAGGCTGGTGAGAATAACATTATCGTCATCTACAATCACAGAAGTTGTATTTATGTAGTGAAGCTGTGCAGCAGAAAATTTTGCCACCCATCAGTGAATCATTTTGACTTTTCTTTCACTGCAGAAATAAGGCCTAAGCATCAGCATTTTTTTCTAACATCTTTAAAGCAAATAACTGCAAAGATGAAAGAAACATTTAGTAATGGCCTATTTATTTAATGAGGAACATTATCAACTTTGACATATCAGTGAGTAGCCAACATAAATGGACCTTTACTTTTTAATGTCTGCTGGAACCTGCTTACGCACAAAAAGTGCATCAAAATGTTTGTGGTAAATGGTGGTTTGCTGTTGCATGAGAATTTCAGCTCATTTTTGTATTAAACAGCTAAAACGCTGGACTGCTTGTCCACTAATATTCATTTCTCTGTTCGGGTCTTTCCACGTTTCATCTGAATAAAAGCAACAAGTTTGACTCAGACACTCAACGCTACCGTTTCTGTTTTATTTAAAAAATATTCTATAT
>NC_056499.1:20307479-20312289 GCF_014905685.2 Nematolebias whitei | reverse complement strand
TGTTATTTATACAGGTAGTCTCATTGAGTCACGAGAACTCGTTTTTCAAGAGAAACCTGTTTTTGGGAGCAGATGGTGGGGGTTAAGCACCTTGCTCAGGGGCCCAGAGTGGGACCAATGAGGGTGGAGGCAGGTGTGGGTGTTTCATCTTTTCCACCCACATTTTGATGTTGACTGTACCGGGAGTTGAACCTGCAACTTTCCGATCCCAGGCCCACCTTCTCTAACCTCTGCGCCACCACTCCCCATATTATAACTATTTTATTGTTAATGATAAGAAAAGTTGTTTAATTCATTGATGTTGTCTGATTGGTGATGCATTTCCACCTTGGGGTGCAAAAATCTTTGCCCAAAGACTCTCATTAAAAGTTGTACATGCACAGTAGCTTCTTCTTCAATACAAGAGATAGGATCATTCTGGGGCACACCTCTCCTGCACCCAGAGCTGAATGCAGCTTGATTTGCATATCCCCACCCTCCTGCGGTGGGCCGAACATCACAATTAATCAGCAGTCCAAAGACAGAGGGAAACAGTACACTCAGTCTTTTTCCAGGACCTGGTTTAGCAACAAGGCTTGGCTAACTGCATGTAGCAAGGCTAATGCTTTATTCTGCTTTCTCTGCCTCCTTTTTCAAACATCAGGATCTGACCCAGCATGGGTTAAGACAGGTATAACTTATTTAAAGCATTTTTTTTTTTAGAAAAGGCAAATAAGTGTGAACAATCTGGGATCCACATGGAAAATTCACTGCGTACAGGGTAGGGATCCGTAAGCACATTGAGGAGTTTGACAAAAATAGGCACATTCTATCCAAAATAATAGACTGTGTCAAGTTCTGTGGTGCATTTGAACTTTCCTTGCGTGGCCATGATGAAAGTCAAAGCTCAAAAAAATCCAGGTGTTTTTAGAGGATTGGTGGATTTTGTAGCATCACTGGATGCAGTTCTACATGAGTACCTACAGACTGTCATTGTGTAGGAACGTCTGAGGCTGTGCAAAATGAACACCTTGATTGTATGCTGTCAGTTTTGAGAGAGTGCATCATTGAAGAAATCAGGAGTGCAGACTATGTCTCCATCCAGGCTGATAAAACAATGGACATTTCCACTCCACACACTTATAGCCCACCCTGGAGAAAACTCCACCAGCCACCACTGATTATAACATGAAATTTTGACATGAATATACAAAGAAAATAACCAAACAACCCTCTAATATTTATTCAGTTTGTAACTTGAGGTCAGTGTGCTGCGATTACGAGGTCAGTTTACTCTTGAACATTTGTTCATGCACAGGTATGGAAATAATCAAAAGGAAGACACATTTGTTTTAATATAAATACATCGAAGAGGGTTGTCTTTGCCTTCTCAAAACTAAGACTAACTCCAAGGTCAGTGATCTTCCATTAGTGACCATACCAAATTTCTAATTAATTTGGTCTAATGTGATACAATAGATGGATTGACACACTCTTGTGTTGAAAGATATTGTTTAATTCAATGCATGTCTGTTTTATTAAAGACTAAGGTCAAATGAAAACGGAGGTAGACCGTTGCCTATAGTGGGGTAGTTCTACTACCTGGGAGTCTTATGAGTGCCTGCTGGATGGAGCAGGAGATGGACCAACAAACTGGGGCTTTGTCCAGAGTAACTAGGGCTTTGCCATGTCTGACAATGGGAAGAAGGAGCTAAGTTGAAAGGGAAAGCTCTCAATTTACTTGTCCTGAGATGTAAATCATGACTCAAAGAGCAGATCCTGGCTACAAGAGGCTGAAGCGAGCTCAGAGTTGAGCCACGGATCCCTCTCATTGAAAAGCTTCAGCTGAGGTGCTTCAGCCAATTGATTAGGATGCATCCTGAAAGCTTCACTTTGGAGACATCGAAGTTCATGCTCAATAATCCAGGTAAAAAAATCCAACAAAGGTATGTCAGATCCTCTGGACGGTTTCTTTGTATTGAAACATTTCATCTTTCATCCAAAAGACTTCATGAGTCCGAGGAGCCACAACAAACTCAGTCCCATAAGTAGCACACATATAGTGGACCAACGAGTTTCCTGGTGATAGGGTGGTTCATGGAGTCCGCCTTTCCCCCGTCAACTCCTCTCAGGCAGCCATGGCCAAAGTGGTTCAAAACATCAAAGTCCGTTTGGCTTTCCTTTGGAGGTTTTCCAGGGAGAAAACCCAGGAACTGACCCAAAATTCACGAGTGGAATTACATGTCCTCTCTGGCCTTGGATTGTCTTGGGATCCCTCTAAAAAGATATGGGGAGTGTCACTGGAGAAAGCCATCTTTGGTTTTCCCTCCTGGACCTGCTATCTCTACAATCCTACCTTGGATTGGATTGCAACATTAAAACATAATGACGTTAGCATTATGCATAACTACTAAACTAAACATTTTGTGTCAGTATTTTTGCTTTAGCTGGCAAACGTCTCAGATAAAGCTGTTTTGATTGTGGTAAAGTATTCGACTCCCTGAAGAAAGTTGTTGAGCGTTTCATTAAGTCTAAATAAGAATTTGAAATTGGGTGGCACGGGGTCTCATTACACGCCTAATCTAAATCATTTAGTCCTTTAAATATTATCATAAACATCAAAATTTAAAATACATCATGTGAGATGTGATTTAGTTTACATGAATTTCCACACTAGAAGACTTCAAACTTCCTTGAGCTTACAATTACATGGATTTTATCAGCAGCATTGTTGCTAATTAATTCCAACTCAGTCAGCTATGTCATAAAAATAACATCAAATTAAAGCAATATTTTATTTAATCCACGCAACACTTTGTTAGCTGAGAGCTGGACAATGCTGCCACATGAGGCAAAGAAGGTCAACTATACACCCAGCAGCTGATTAATGTTTTCATAAAGCAGCTATAAGAGACACCTTGAAACTAAATGTTGTCTGGGAGTAATATTTCTTTCCGTTGCCTGTCCCCAAAAGGCTTTAAATATCACAAAGATGAATTTAATCAAAAATATGTATTCATGAGCAGCAGGACAATGGCTTCTTCACCTTTTCATACAGTTACGTCTTCATATATCTTGAAGATCTTTTGCCTGGTGGGTTGAAAAATATGAAGCACTTCTGAACTCAAGTAGATTTGATTAAAAAGGAGCAAAGCATTATTTGCTTCTAACAATAGTCTGTCACCGCTGATACACATTCTGACGTATTTATATTGATGCGGTTGGTAGTGCACAGACCGTGCATAATTCAGTTCTCTAAGAAACATGGACTGTTTTTCCCACCGAATCAAATGCACTCACTGAAACATTCTCATATCAAAAGTCAGTTCTACTTATATGTTTCATAAGTGTGCATGTGGATGGTTAGGAAAAAAAAGTGTTGTGAATGAAATTAGGCAATGATATGAAGATAGTAAAGTAGTTATCAAGGTGTAATAGTAATTCTTTCTAACTTACAAAAATCAAAAAAGTCCTCACAATGACAAGGACAGCTCCATGTGGTGCAGATAGATTAAGTCTTCATCATATTGTCTGTAGATTTCACTTCAAGTAAGGTGTGGTAATAAAAAAATATCAATGCATGCAGAGCAAAAAAAACAACCCTAGATGTCTATTAATGTGTGTGTATATATATATCTAAATCATGAAGCTGTTTATGTAACAGAACAAATAAGCCCACATTGAAGCAAGCTTTATTGTGTGTTTCTTTTTTTTTTTTTCAATTTTTGAATCATCTGCACCCAAGTACAACATATCAGCTGTTAAGACATGCCCTTACACATGCTTTAAATGAATAGTAAATTGAGTTAATGTTGCCTTTTTCAAAGGCCAAATTGAACCAATCTGGCATTTTTTGATTTTTTTTTTTTTTTTTCTCCAGTCAGGAGCTTTTTTTTTTTAAATCAAGAAAACTGCCACTCACTGGAAGAGGTCTTTGATTTTTAGGTTATTTTTTTGTCAAGAGTAGAAATGGCAGGGTTTGAATACCTTAGTCAATCATATGTCTCTGAAATATTCAAACCAGTCCGTCTGGCACCAACAGCTTTGCAACATTCAAATTCACAGTAAGTCACTTTTTCTCACAATACTTTGAGTTTAATATCCTTGACTCTGTATAAATTACAAAGTACAGTGAGGTGTTGTTCATGTAAGAAGCTGGTATAATAAATGTTTGCTTTAAAATTTTAGGAAATGAATCTGCTGTAATTAAAACATCACTTGTATGGATATGTACAAAGTTTCCCTCTTGTACCTCTGCTCCTGTTCATGAAAACATATTTAGTTTGTTTTGTGTCAATCTTCTATCAAGTGCACCTGAGCCAGAGAATTGATAGTAACAGCATCCTTCACCCCTATAAAATTTCTCAATATCAAGTGCAATAGGCTCATGAAAAAAAAATAAAATAAAATAAATAAATAAATAAAAAAAAATAATTAAAAAAAAAAATATATATATATATATATATATATATATTAAAATGTTTCTAAACAATTTATTGACAGTCATGTAAACTTTAATTAAAACTCTTACCCATAAACAGAATATCTCAGAAAAATGTAAATATAAATGATAAGAGTGTTCAGCCTTGCCATGCTATTCATCTGTAGATGACTTTTTTTTTTGTTATATGTTTTGTTTTGTTTTGTTTTGTTTTTAAGACAAAATGAGCATTCTCTGTACTCCTAAACACTTAAATATCAAGGAACAAAGGCTCTTACTTTTACTATCACATAACGCAAGTTCAAGTCCATGGTGATCACTTCATGTTGTTTGATTTGATAAGAGCAATATTGTGTGCATATACACTGTGTGTGTGAATATGTATATGCA
>NC_056499.1:20303073-20307379 GCF_014905685.2 Nematolebias whitei | reverse complement strand
CAAACAGGCCACAGAAATGACAAAAGAAGCATGCACAGACAGAAACACTGAAGGAGGAACCAGATGTAATAAGAGAGAGAACAAAGTGCCACAGACAGGCAGAAGAAGAAAGTTAGAAAGGGAAGAAACACTGCGATGAATGTGACAAAGAAAAGCAGGAAAGGGCAGAAAGTTTCGTGTGAACTTTTGTTACGCTATGTGACTCAGACGGCAGTGTGGTGGCCGAACAATTTACCCTGTGGCTTTAATCCCACTAAAAGGTCAGAGCTTCTTTTAAACTACCTGTTTCTGCCTCTCTCTGTCTGCCACTGTGTAAACCACAGTTTATGTTTTTTTTTTGTTTGTTTTTTTTCTGTAAAGACAGCAACCTATGTGTGTGTGTTAACCCCTTGTTCCATTCGCCATCAGCAGTGCCACTGTCCATTTATCTTGGTTCTGCCAGGACTAGAGTCCTAAAGCATAAAACCTGGACTGTGAACCAAGACACCAGCCAACATACCTAAATGCCACTTGACCTGCTATTTATAGGTCTAAAAATGTAAGTTATTTCTACTATCAAAAAAACACTATTGTAGAACATGTGTATTAATGTGCTGAGACCAGCTCTAAAACCAGTGCTGGAATAACACATCGCACTTCCCTCCACTGGTTCCTGTAGACAGTGACAGTTAGGGTGATAACTGCCAAAGCTGAGAAAGGACCCACATCCATTTTAAGGCTCTAGATGTAGGCCCTGGACTTTATACTCTCTTCACTTATGCATTTAGTTCTGCAGGAAGTAACTTTTTGTACATGTGGACATCAGTCAGGCTGGAAACATCACAGGAGTTTTATTTTTGATCACTGGATTTAGTTGAAATTTAAAGAGGACTTACTAAATGTGTTGGATTCAGTAAACTAAGCAGTCAATATTAGCACATTTTCTTTGGCAGCAAGAACAGCAAAAAAAAAAAAAACATACAAATTTGAAATATAATTCTGAAACAAACTCTTGTTTAACACTTTTAGTATTGTAGTTAAGCTACAATACTTACAATAATATTCTAGTTAAGCTCTTTCCAACAATTCCACCAGTATCCATATTCTCGTTCCCACTTTCACAACATTAACATCATCAACATGAGCAGCACCAATATGGACATCATCATCATCACTTCACATCCCACTTCACTTACCTTGTGCTGATGCTGAAGAGAGTAACAAATCCAGTGAGGACTTGCTTTGACCAAAACCATTATGAGCATTTTTAAATGGATTCTGATTTTTTCCTAGACCATGGATTATTAGTTGGGTTTCTGAACCAAGTCCATCCCATTAGTAGAGGCTACTCAAAGTTAAACCCCGCCTGCTCACTGCCCCACTATCTCAGTGGTTAGAGTGCCAGGTCATTGGTCAGCTTTGTGGTACAGAGGGTCCATTGTGGTAAGAGAGTGTTGAGAGGAACGCATTAGAAGAACCAGTCTAAGTGTTGGTATATTAATGTGCATGGTGGTGTGTGTGCTTTATCAGGGACAGACACAAAAGACAGTGACTTTATTAAATGTGTATTCTAATTGAAAATAGGCAAGCCGACTGTTGTAGTAATCAGTTTTTGATCACCACACTATGATCAATAAGTAAATGCATTGTAAACAGCAGTTTCAAAAACTGGGCACAAAGGAAATAATGCAGGGACAGGGAGTGATGGGGAGTTTCAGTGTTTGTTTTCTATAAATAAGGGAAGAAAAACAAGTAGGAACATCACAGGTATGGAGGACATAAAGCAAAAATGAATCACTGAGAGGATGACAAGGTGTCGACTAAAGGAATGCAGCCATGTGTCCTCCATTCAAAGAGGAATGTTGAATATATGCCTTTTCTTCAGTCCTGAAAGTCTCCACTCAATTTCTCAGCAGTGCGTTCAGTTTCCATCCATTAATCACTCCTTCGCCTACCCTTTCTACTCTATAGTTCATCTCTTGCTCACACTTTGAAGTGTGAATATATGTGCTTCTGGGCATATTTTAATATTCCTGAAAGTATGTCCAAAATACGTATGCAACAGTGGGCGGTTTATATACAGTATGTATGCCAATTAGTTTTGTTGATGTTAAAAAAGTTCAGCCAAAAGAATGATGGCACCTTTCAATGAAACTTGTTTTAAAATATATTTTTGAAAAGTAAAATTTAGTTTAATAATTACCTGAAGCTTTATTAACTGTTGAATGACGGTGGATCAGATTAAAAGGGCAATACTGACCGTTTTCTTGGGGGGGCCTTAGGAAATAGTGAAGAAACATTTGCAATTAACCTTGATTAAATGCAATAATTTCATTAGTTTCAGTCTTTTATTCATATATATATATATATATATATATATATATATATATATACTTTTTTTCTTCTTCTTTTGGCTGCTCACTTCTTCAGGAGCCGCCACAGCAAACTAACTCGCAAAATGACTTGGCAATTGTTTTTAAACCACAGACCACTGAGCTACCACAGCCCTCGGTGTGGAACAGCTTTAAAAGTTAAAAACATCCTATTTTTCAGCAACTTAAATCAGTGGTGTTCTCACATTTTTATCCTGGGATCAGTTCATCTTTGTTTTTTCTCTGTCAGTCTTAAATAAACTGCTGTCTTTTCCCAAAACATTTTATTTATTCATGTTTTAAAACATGGTTTTAGGTAGCATTTCCTGTTGACCTCTTAAGTACACAACTGCCATATCAATTTTAAACACTTTTCTTGCTTCTCTCCCGTAGCCTTTTCCACCCACAATTTTTAGTCACTCTGTCCTCACATCCAAATCCAGCTTTTGCTCCTCTTTCATCTCTCACTATGTTCTTGCGGTAGCCTGGACTAATTGATACATTGTTTCAGCACTGAACGATGCTCTGTGTAGCGAGCTTGGATGATTGCCACAGAATTCAACGCAGCATGTGGGAAAGGGAATTGAACAAGCACTGGCCATCAGAACTGGTTAGCTTCACAGACCTCCTGTCACAACTACACTTGTAATGCAACCTGTTTACTATCCAGGCCCCCTGCTATTACTAACTCCTCAGCAGGGGCCCAACTAATGCCTGGGGAAAACCAACACTATCAGCAGAAAGAAGTAGATGAAAAAAGGAGGGAGAGCCTTATTAAGAGGCTGAGGCAGGATAGCCAAGCGATGAATCTCAAAGGGACAAGCACAATTCTCTGTAAAGGTGTGTGTTTTCTTGTATTCCTGTAATACATAGGTGAAATAGTTCCCAAAGGCAGCAGACCATTTGGCTGCACCATACACAAAGCCAAAAAAATCAGTTTAATAGCAAAAATGAAGTAATTGATGTTAAACGTTACAGGGTCCTTTGTGAATCAGGTTTTCTCCCTTTAGTCTATTAGCATGATTAAATCAGTAGAGAGCTGTGTACTCCTGAAGCAGACAGTAAAGGTGTGTGGGGGTTTTAAATAAAAGCATACTGAAGTATTGATAGTATGTGGTTTATATGGGTATATACCTTTGACCATGACCTGGCCCCTGACTCACAGGGACAGTGGGGCAGTGAAACAAGCAGCAGCACGGGACCCATACAACACAATGCTTCCTCTCATAATAGTCTGATTTACTGAACAGATATCAATCAGAATAGTTGCTTTTAGTGTCTGAGCCTAATATAACTAGCACAATTGTATTAAATGATAGCATTCTGTCCGTCTTTACACTTTTGGCAGAAAGGAATGACACTTTACTAGCCTTTCACATCATGTCTTTCATCATCTGCTTGGTTTCTGCAGGCTACTCCTGATTTGATTGCAGGTGACTCTGAAAGCATCTGAGTAACTTTAAAGCATTACCTGCTGACATTGTTGCAGGCTTAAAGTCTTCAGTGTGGAATGGTTTTCTGGAAAAATCACTGGTCCCTGTCCAACATAAAAGGGCCGCTTAATAGTACCTCGTACCATTTTGTTTTATAAGCAGGACAGCTGTAGTGTCCCAGACCATAGAGGTTGCTCAAAGATGGCTTGAAAGGGCAAGTTAATCTGGTAATTGCAGTCCAAACCAATTGGTGTTTTACATTTTAAGCGTGGCTGAGAGTGTCACTGTGGCTTGATTAGAGAACTCTTTAATCATGTTTAATAAACATAAACATGCTTTTTGCATCTCATCATCTTCTTTAGAGTAAATTACGAGACTGATTGGTTAAGAAACACTGAGGTAGGGAGCCCGTACTGCCTGGACTAACTGTTATCAAACTCAATAAATCCCACAGGCTTCACCTTTTTCCAAGAGTATCTGACAAAGCCTTTCTACTTATGACCCTCATTAGTAGAGAAAAAA
>NC_056499.1:20300054-20302973 GCF_014905685.2 Nematolebias whitei | reverse complement strand
TTCAACGCAGCATGTGGGAAAGGGAATTGAACAAGCACTGGCCATCAGAACTGGTTAGCTTCACAGACCTCCTGTCACAACTACACTTGTAATGCAACCTGTTTACTATCCAGGCCCCCTGCTATTACTAACTCCTCAGCAGGGGCCCAACTAATGCCTGGGGAAAACCAACACTATCAGCAGAAAGAAGTAGATGAAAAAAGGAGGGAGAGCCTTATTAAGAGGCTGAGGCAGGATAGCCAAGCGATGAATCTCAAAGGGACAAGCACAATTCTCTGTAAAGGTGTGTGTTTTCTTGTATTCCTGTAATACATAGGTGAAATAGTTCCCAAAGTCAGCAGACCATTTGGCTGCACCATACACAAAGCCAAAAAAATCAGTTTAATAGCAAAAATGAAGTAATTGATGTTAAACGTTACAGGGTCCTTTGTGAATCAGGTTTTCTCCCTTTAGTCTATAAATCTACCATTAGCATGATTAAATCAGTAGAGAGCTGTGTACTCCTGAAGCAGACAGTAAAGGTGTGTGGGGGTTTTAAATAAAAGCATACTGAAGTATTGATAGTATGTGGTTTATATGGGTATATACCTTTGACCATGACCTGGCCCCTGACTCACAGGGACAGTGGGGCAGTGAAACAAGCAGCAGCACGGGACCCATACAACACAATGCTTCCTCTCATAATAGTCTGATTTACTGAACAGATATCAATCAGAATAGTTGCTTTTAGTGTCTGAGCCTAATATAACTAGCACAATTGTATTAAATGATAGCATTCTGTCCGTCTTTACACTTTTGGCAGAAAGGAAAGACACTTTACTAGCCTTTCACATCATGTCTTTCATCATCTGCTTGGTTTCTGCAGGCTACTCCTGATTTGATTGCAGGTGACTCTGAAAGCATCTGAGTAACTTTAAAGCATTACCTGCTGACATTGTTGCAGGCTTAAAGTCTTCAGTGTGGAATGGTTTTCTGGAAAAATCACTGGTCCCTGTCCAACATAAAAGGGCCGCTTAATAGTACCTCGTACCATTTTGTTTTATAAGCAGGACAGCTGTAGTGTCCCAGACCATAGAGGTTGCTCAAAGATGGCTTGAAAGGGCAAGTTAATCTGGTAATTGCAGTACAAACCAATTGGTGTTTTACATTTTAAGCGTGGCTGAGAGTGTCACTGTGGCTTGATTAGAGAACTCTTTAATCATGTTTAATAAACATAAACATGCTTTTTGCATCTCATCATCTTCTTTAGAGTAAATTACGAGACTGATTGGTTAAGAAACACTGAGGTAGGGAGCCCGTACTGCCTGGACTAACTGTTATCAAACTCAATAAATCCCACAGGCTTCACTTTTTTCCAAGAGTATCTGACAAAGCCTTTCTACTTATGACCCTCATTAGTAGAGAAAAAACATTGGTTTATGTCAAAGGTGGAGGGGTTTTCATGAAAAAGAAATAGTTGCACTTTTTATGTACACTTCTAAAATATAGTTTAGTATGATCCACCCTCCCTCCTCTTAAGCCTTCCAACATATTTTTCATCCTGTCCACCATAACTCATCAGATACTCTTGGAAACCATTCCCACCTGAAATCACATCATCTGTTCAATCAGTCTTTCATCTTTCCTCTTGCAATCATTCCATCTCCCCCCATCTTGGTCTTCTCTAACTGTGGGAATGGCTGTAGTGAAAGTCCGCTGTGGTCTAAAAGTGGAAGGAGCTTTTATTTTTTATTTTCCAAGTCTCTCCCTCCCTACTTACACTGCACATCTACACGGATGGACTTGATGGCAGCCACCCCCACCCCGTTGTCAGCCTTGCAGTAGTAGCGACCCCCTTGCACTCTCTGGATGCCCTCGATGCGCAATGTCTCGTTGTAGATGGATGTTTCCTGGAACTTGTCTGAAGCACTGCCTGCTGTCTTTGTCCATCGCACCTGGTGAGAAAAAGGCAGAGAGGGGAGGGCAGTGAGAAGACAAACAAGCTGTTAATGAAAAGGAGTTCCTCTGAATGAAAGAAAACAAACAAATGATATGTAAACTGAAGCTACAAAATATCACAGTCACCAAAAAATAACATCCTTGTGTGTAATGAGAAAGGCAAGTTCACAAAAGACAAGAAAGATAACAATTTTCTGTCTAATTAGATACCAACAGTAGAGTATATGCATAAGAGGAAAGAAGACCAAATGGTAGAAGCTGAGAAAAGAAGAATGTTGTGAGAAATTCAAAGAGGAGCAGTTAAAGGCTCTGGGTGGTAAGAAAGAGCTTCCAAATGACTGGACTACTACAGCAACAGTAATTAGACAGGTAGGAAGGTACTTGGTGTACCATCTGGACAGAGAATGGATGATAAGAAAACCTGGTGGTAGAATAGTGAAGTGCAGGAAGCTATTTAAAGAAAGAGGTTAGCCAAGAAGAAATATGACAGTGAAAGGACTGAAGAGAGGAGACATAAATTTAAGGAGATGGGATGTAAGGCAGAGAGAGAGGTAGCTAAGGCAAAGCAGAAGGCATATGAAGAGTTGTATGGGAGGCTGGACACTAAAGAGGGTGATGAGGATTTGTACCGATTGGTGAGACAGAGGGATCAGTCTGGAAAGGATGTGTAGCAGATTAGGCTTGTTAAAAATGGTAATGGTAATGTTCTAACAAGTGAGGATAGTTTGATGGGAAGATGGAAAGAGTATTTTGAGGAGCTAATGAATGAAGAGAATGAAAGAGAAAGAAGAGTAGAGGTCATAGAAACTGTGGACTAGGAAGTGGGGAAGATTAGTGAGGGTGAAGTTTAAAAAGCTCTCAAAAAATGAAGATGAGGAAAGCAGTAGGGCCTGATGACATACCAGTGTATGTTTGGAAATGTCTTGGAGAGATGGCATTGAAGATTTTGACACAAACATTCAATGGCATATATGAGGGTGA
>NC_056499.1:20298903-20299954 GCF_014905685.2 Nematolebias whitei | reverse complement strand
GCATTGAAGATTTTGACACAAACATTCAATGGCATATATGAGGGTGACAAAATGACTGAGGAATGGAGAAGTGTGCTGGTGCCCATTTTTAAGAACAAGGGTGATGTACAGAGTTGTAGCAACTACAGGGGGATTACGTTGATGAGCCACATGATGAAGCTCTGAGAGAGTTGTGGAAGTTAGACTTAGACAAGAGGTGACTTTTTGTGAGCAGCAGTATAGTTTCATGCCAGGAAAGAGCACCACAGATGCCATCTTTGCTTTGAGGATGCTGATGGAGAAGTACAGAGAGGGTCAGAAAGAACTCCATTGTGTATTTGTGGATTTCAAAAAAGCATATGACAGGGTGCCGAGGGAGGAAGTGTGTTGTTGCATGAGGAAATATGGAGTGGCAGAGAAGTATGTTAGACTGGTACAAGACGTGTATGAGGACGGTAGGACAGTGGTGAAATGTGCTGTAAGGGTGACTTCAATGTGGAGGTGGTATTGCATCAAGGACTGGCTCTGAGCCCCTTCTTCTATGCTCTGGTGATGGACCGACTAACAGACAAGATTAGGCAGGAATCCCCGTGGACTATGATGTTTGCAGATGACATTGTGATCTGTGGTGGGAACAGGGAACAGGTGGAAGAGAAATTGCAGACATAGAGGTGTGCACTTGAAAGAATAGGAATGGAAGTCAGCTGTACTAAGACAGAGTACATGTGTGTGAATGAGAGGGAAGCTAGTGGAACTGTGAGGCTACAAGAGCAGAGGTCACAAAGGTGCAGGGCTTCAAGTACTTGGGGTCCACTGTCCAGGAAAATGGGGAGTGTGGTAAAGAGGTGATAAAGCGAGTCCAGGCAGGATGGAATGGATGGAGAAAAGTTTCAGGAGTGATTTGCAACAAAAGTGTGTCAGCAAAGGTAAAAAAAAAAGTTTACAAGACAGTTGTGAGACCAGCTATGTTGTATGGTCTGGAGACAGTGGCATTGACAAAAAGACAGGAGAAAGAACTGTAAGTAGCAGAAATTAAGATGTTGAGGTTCATCTTAGGAGTGACAAGGATGGA
>NC_056499.1:20296066-20298803 GCF_014905685.2 Nematolebias whitei | reverse complement strand
GCATTGAAGATTTTGACACAAACATTCAATGGCATATATGAGGGTGAGAAAATGACTGAGGAATGGAGAAGTGTGCTGGTGCCCATTTTTAAGAACAAGGGTGATGTACAGAGTTGTAGCAACTACAGGGGGATTACGTTGATGAGCCACATGATGAAGCTCTGAGAGAGTTGTGGAAGTTAGACTTAGACAAGAGGTGACTATTTGTGAGCAGCAGTATAGTTTCATGCCAAGAAAGAGCACCACAGATGTCATCTTTGCTTTGATGATGCTGATGGAGAAGTACAGAGAGGGTCAGAAAGAACTCCATTGTGTATTTGTGGATTTCAAAAAAGCATATGACAGGGTGCTGAGGGAGGAAGTGTGTTGTTGCATGAGGAAATATGGAGTGGCAGAGAAGTATGTTAGACTGGTACAAGACGTGTATGACAGTAGGACAGTGGTGAAATGTGCTGTAAGGGTGACTTCAAGGTGGAGGTGGTATTGCATCAAGGACTGGCTCTGAGTCCCTTCTTCTATGCTCTGGTGATGGACCGACTAACAGACAAGATTAGGCAGGAATCCCCGTGGACTATGATGTTTGCAGATGACATTGTGATCTGTGGTGGGAACAGGGAACAGGTGGAAGAGAAATTGGAGACATAGAGGTGTGCACTTGAAAGAATAGGAATGAAAGTCAGCTGTACTAAGACAGAGTACATGTGTGTGAATGAGAGGGAAGCTAGTGGAACTGTGAGGCTACAAGAGCAGAGGTCACAAAGGTGCAGGGCTTCAAGTACTTGGGGTCGACTGTCCAGGAAAATGGGGAGTGTGGTAAAGAGGTGATAAAGCGAGTCCAGGCAGGATGGAATGGATGGAGAAAAGTTTCAGGAGTGATTTGCAACAAAAGTGTGTCAGCAAAGGTCAAATGAAAAGTTTACAAGACAGTTGTGAGACCAGCTATGTTGTATGGTCTGGAGACAGTGGCATTGACAAAAAGACAGGAGAAAGAACTGTAAGTAGCAGAAATTAAGATGTTGAGGTTCATCTTAGGAGTGACAAGGATGGATAAGATTAGGAATGAGATCATCAGAGGTACAGCACAGGTTGAAAAACTGGGAGATAAAGTTAGAGAGGCCAGACTGAGTTAGTTTGGCAATGTCTAGAGGAGGGACAGTGGGTATATTGGTAGAAGGATGTTAGAAATGGAGCTGCCAGGAAAAAGACAAAGAGGAAAGCCAAAGATGAGATATATGGACGCAGTTAGAGAGGACATGGAGTTAGTTGGAGTGAGGACAGGGGATGCAGAGGACAGAGTGAGATGGAGAATGACGAATTGCTGTGGTGACAATGAAGAGGGAAACGCCGAAAGAAAATGGAAGAAGTCACGTATATGTTAAAATTTACAATAACTGTCCACCCAATAAAAGTCAGTGGTGATAATGATGCTTTCAAGTAAGTACTTAATGTAATATGTCCTATTTGCTTGATTGACATGTAAGCATTTATATTGAGCTTTCATTTGTGTGCACTGGTAAAACAAATATGTGACTGTGAGAACGTTAGCTTTTGTCAAGCCACCCTCTAATTCCCAGAGCATCAATTTGTGGAGTTTTATCAAAGCTGGTAGAATCTCTTAGATACAATACCAGGTGTCCTTGGTGGTGCATGGTGTACCAGCTGCAGCAGCTGACCTTGGAATCAAATGCTGAACAACTAATAAAGTACAGAAGAACCAAAGTAGGATATGCGCTACTCAAATTAAAACTGTTTTTCCAAGATGCCTGGAATTCAAGTCCCATGTGATGCTTTTTAACATGTTCTTAGTTTTTTATTAAATTTTGAAATACCCCACTGAAGGAATAATGTGTTTGTACACATATTGACATCATTATAATTTTTTACATTTATTAAATAATGATGTAGGCTTTTGTTAAAATTCCATCACAGAAACACTAGCTGAATTGCCCTTGCATTTTTTGACAAGGTCAAAACATACTGAACAAGATAATAATAAAAAAGAAACATCAGATAAATAATTTATTTTGCAGTGTTCTTTATTGATTTGAAAACTTAACAAAACTTTTTTATTTTTACTTTTCATTGTATTTTATAATGTTATCTTCAAATTATTGTTCTCCTTTGAATTATGTTGTTTTCCCTAATACTTTTTTTTTCCCTTTCCAGACTGTACAAAATCTCAAACTTAAAGTTTAACCTCATTTTGTACCACAGGCAGCAAAAAATACTCTATGTGGACTATTGCTGAACAACATAACAGAGTTGCATTCGGGCCCAAAAATTCCGACCAAACCTGGTCTGAGCCCATAGCCATCATTTCTGAACCCCACCCAACCCTACGAATTATCAGTAATTACAGATCCGAACCCGACCCTCCAGCATTTTTAATTAAGCTTTGCCTCTTATGTAGTTATTAACGGTTGGCAGACGCGCACAGCTGAGTAAAGCCCCCAGTATACTGCCGCGTACATCCATACGCAGAGGTACGCACGTACGTACGCAGAGGTACGTGCATACCCCCCAGCGTACCCTCCGTGCAAAGCTCAAATATTTTACGACCGCATACGCGTACGTGGTATCGCACAATAAACTGCCCAGTTACGGACTGTTTTGTATGCAACACCAATGTATTAAATTCCCCTTCTTCATCCATGATCTGGCCTTTTCTTTTGTTTTTTGCCAAGAGGCAGTGATATCTTCCTACTCCGTTGATGCCATGACTGAAATGGTGAGAAAT